>NC_142501.1:137186287-137786287 GCF_057876585.1 Rhinolophus sinicus
AAATACCAAGTAATCTACCTTCATTACTGGTTAGTTTCATACCTTTTTGACTTGAAATAGTTCCAAATATAGTCCACAGAGAATTCACCTATAAGTACATGCTAGTCAAGGTTCCAAGCCCTTCTTCACATACATTACCTCATTTAGTCACAACCACCGTAATCACTGTGTGATTATTGAAGTTGTGGAAGTTTAGGATTTCTATATAGTACACGAACACACTAGTCTAACATATATTTAAGGCGAGGTAAGAAATAAAGCTATATTTTTGTTTGTTTTAATTAGAATTTATACTCGTAACTTTGTGAGAGCATCAGTCCAATAAGAAGGCCAACATCTGCTTTCTACTCAAAACCAAGCAAACACTAAATCTAAACTAAGCAATCAAGAGTGTATTTTGTGAGACTACCTATTTATTAACATTGGTTATAATTTAATTTCTGGGAATACACTGCATTTTTTCTTTTTTTAATGCATAGTTACTTATAATGTATAAAAATGCTTAAAATTGATTCAAAACACAAAAGAATCACTTCCTGCTTTATTTAATTCTTTTGCTTTTTGCCAGTTTTGTTAGGAGTTGGATAGGTTTTTATTCACCATATTATTGGTTTCATGACATTTAAATCTGTTGGACATCAAATATTATATATTGATGTCATCACACAATTTGTTACAAATTACTATTAGTAGAAAGAAGCCTTAACTGTCCCCAAATGCTAGTGTTGGAACTCTAAGTTTTGAATTCGTTTGGTTGAGATGAAAATTCCAATTTTCCATGCTTTGTTTCAGAAGACGGACTTTACCATAACATGCTGCCAAATGCAAGCCTGTGTTATTGGGTAAGTGTATTTGTGAAAACAAATGGTCCGAGAAAAGCTAAACAAAGTAGTTAGAATTACTTTAGGGATAATACCATATAGGTTTATTCCCAATTTATTTATGTTTTAAATATTCAACACAGTAATTGAAGCACCTTGCTTTTTTTCACACCCCGTGCCATGTATGAAGACGTTTAATGTGTGATTAGAAAGGCCCAAACAAATTGAACTTAGAGCCACAATTCTTATAAATTAAACTTTGCCATCTATGGAGAAGTCCGTGATTATTTATTGATCTTGGGTGTCTGCTCCATAATCGATTTCAGTTTTTAGTATCCAAATTTTTTCAAAATTTTTATGAACAGATAGAAATTCAGGTTTTGGTGTGCTTTAGTCTGAGGAATGGAACCTTTCATGAAATGTTCCTTTTAGAGGTGATATACATGGAAACCTTAAAACGCTTCACTTGTGGCTAAATTAGAAAAGAAAAAAAAAGCAAACAGGACTGAAATGTTTTTGTCTTACTACAAATCAATAATCAAATCACATGCATAGAGGATGCATGTTAAAGCTCCAAATATAAACTGAATATTCACATTAGGTGAAATTGAAATTTCCAGGTGACAGTATACTGTTAGGGTAGGTTTTTGGTTTGACGAAATTCAGGAGATAATAATATTTGTAATTTGTGACCTTGTTGTAATTGGGAAAAATCACTATTTTTTATGTACGTAAGATACTTTAAACTTTATTGAATGTGTCATTATGCTTGCTGTTTAAAAAAATTCCTAATTAATCACATGCAAATTAATGCTCAACATTACCTTTTTGTACTTATTAAAATTAATTTAAATATACTTGATCTGAAATTTGTGTTTTTTGTACTCTAATCATTACATGTCTGCTCACGAGAATAGAATTTATTGTAAATGTGACTTTTTTATATTGGGATATAAAACTGATATTTTGTAATAGTGATTTTAAATGTTTGTTTAACTTTCTTTTAAAATAAAATAAAAAATTATAGGGTGATAGGAAAAGCATAAACCTACCCTCAATTTTTAGGGGTGGGGTCATAAGTTGATAGTATTGATCTCTTTAACCCAATTAGGAAGTGATGCTACAGAAAACAAAAGTTCAGCCAGGAAATGGGCTGCATTCTATCATAAAGGTGTCACATTTACATGAAACTATTAAATGAAATAAATGTGATTTTATTTTCTTTAGATAGATTTAATTCATCACTCTATTTATAAACTAGAAATATTGCAGTTTTCTAGTTGGATCAATTCTCTTAATGCAGTTTATGTAGATAAGATCCTCTTTTAATTATTGGTATTATTGCTAACATTGCTGAAATGGAATAATTTTAAGTGTCAAAATCTTGTAAAAACAGCGATTTTTATCAATGGTAAATTCTCATACAATATTTCTCAACCCTAGCCACACTTTAAAAAAACCTGAGTAGTTTTAAGAAAACATTGGTACTACCCTAGACCAAATAAAACAGAATCCCAAGAATAGGAGTTATGATACATTTTTAAAAACTCCCCAGGTAATTCTACTCTACAGTAGAATTGATGTGTGTGTGTGTGTGTGTGTGTGTGTGTGTGTGTGTGTGTGTGTGTGTTTGTTCTGTGAATCTATTTATGGGCTTCTTCTAAACTCTGGTTCTTGTTTGGAGACCTCTGCTTGCTTGTCTATAAGTTTAGTCTACATTAGTAAAGAAAAAAAGAAACAACCAAAAAATTACGTGAACATTACAAGTTAGCTTTTTGCGTAATATAGTGCATGTAAATGACAATACCAAATCTTACTCAACAAAGTATTCATTCTTGAACTGTTACTATCTAAGCAATTACAATCTAATTAAAGTTACTCTTAATTGGCACCCTCTGAACCTGTTGGTAATTATAAACAATGTGAGTATACATATGATTATATAGTATTATAAATGTGATTTGAGACTATGCTTTTAAATCAAATTCTTAAAAAATTATTCATATTAATATATTTTTGCTACTATTTGCCTGGGGGAAATCATGCTCAATTTAAATAATAAGGTGAGAATTTACAACTCCAATTTGCATCTCAATAAAATCATAGCCAGAAAAAATGCTACATTCTTCAATGGCATTTAGCTAGTTTTTTCAATATCAATTTATAGTCCAGTCTTTGTCAAATTCATGTAAATGAAAGCATACTGTAAATGGAAGCGTTTATGTCATCTTTGACCCAAAGGGTTCAGAAAGGAAGGAATTAAGGCTCGAAAGGGTTTTCTATGGAGATTAAAGTTTTGTGTCACCTTTAGAATGTAAAGCCAAGGAAACTGCTGAGAAAGCAGTAAGACTTAAATAATAGTAGTCCGTGAAGATTGTTGCACTGCCAAATGGAAAAGGTTTTATATTCTAAGGCCGGCCTGAGGTCAGTATTAACTCTTGGAGGTTTTTAGATGGAGCTAGAAAAGCAAACAATGGAAAACCAGATGTAACTAGTAAAAAAAGTATTAATGGCATTAAATCCCCTCAATAGCCCCTTGAGAAAATTACATCCAGTCTTCTGGGTTTAAGAAGTCAGGGAAATGGGTATTTTTAAAAATTTTAACTTTATCAACAATTTCAGTGGACATTTTGGAGTTTAATTATTCGAGGTTCATTTACTTGGGAAAATACATTCCTGTGGAACACCTTGTTCCATTAATGACTTGAAATTTTATAACATTTCTTCCATGAATCAATAAAAATAATCTTACAGAGAATTTCTAAATCATGTCTTAAGCTGTATAATAATAAAAGGATGTAAACTAGTAATTGAAGCATATCGGCTTTGAATTGCTCTTGCACTTACTGTTTGAATGCTCATTTACTTTCAAATAAATACACATGAAATGCCAGATAAATGGAAAATGAAAGAATTTATCAATACTAAAAAATCATCATGCCTGTCCCTTAATGAGCTTACAGGAAGATTTCACTGTGGGTATGTACAGGGGTCACCCTTAGGTTTATCTCAAAGTCCAATCCATTCCAAACAACTGAGTATGTATCTGAGGAGAAAATGTTTTTAATTTTCTACTTTCTCTCTCTCTCTCTCTCTCTCTCTCTCTCTCTCTCTCTCTCTCTCTCTCTCTCTCTCTCTCTTCCTCTTTCTCCTTCCCTCCCTCCTTCCTTCCTCCCTCTCTTCCTTTCATTTTGTTTACTTTACCTCACACTGATTATTTGATCATTGCATTCCTAGTTTTGATATTCTGGTATCCCACTCAGTAATTGCATTGAACATTTTAACTCTAGGTAACTCTAGATAGTGTCAAAGTTAAGATACAATATTTTACCAAAAGTCATATTTAGCTTCCTGAAAGTCAGTATCTTAGTTTTGACTCCTTTGACTAAGAGCAAGAGCAACTTCTAAGTAATGTGAGCGCAAAAGGAACTCAGGGAAAGGACATAAGATGTCACATAAAAAGCATTAAAGGACCTGAGCAGGGAAAATAGGGAGTTGACTGATGTGTTGGAATAACAAGACTCATTGCCTAAGTAGCTTGGTTCAAATTTTTGAGTAAAATAATCTGATAGGAGCAGTCTGGTCCATTTAATTGCATTATCTACAGTAAAAAAGATAAGCACCGCTGCTGGTATACTGCTCTGCCTGGAAAGAGGCACTGCCATTGAAGAGGGGCAAAGGTTCAGCATATACCTCAAAACGTTGGCCATTACAGTCAAATAAGTTTTCTTGTTTTTACTTTGAAAAACTCCAAAAATGAAAATAATTTCTTTTTAATTAAGGTTTATTGATGTGACAATTGTTAGTAAAGTTACATAGATTTCAGGTATACAATTGTGTAATACATCATCTATATATCATGTTGTGTGTTCACCACCCAGGGTCAGTTCTCCTTCCATTACCATATATTTGATCCCTTTTACCCTCATCTACCACCCCCCACCCCCCGTACCCTCTGGTAACCACTAAACTGTTGTCTGTGTCTGTGAGCTTTTGTTTCTTCATTTGTTTATCTTGTTCCTTTGTTGTTTTCAGTTTTATGGAAACAGTTTTAAGAACCATCAGTGAAATCATATGGTTCTTGACTTTTTCTGTCTGACTTATTTCACTTAGCACAATAATCTCAAGATCCATAATGTCACAAATGGCACTATTTCATCTTTTCTTATGGCAGAATAGTATTCCATTGTGTATATATACCACATCTTCTTTATCCAATCATCTATTGAAGGACACCTTGGTTGTTTCCAAGTCTTGGCCACTGTAAATAAAGCTACAATGAACATCGGAGCACATGTATCTTTACAGAAAAATGTTTTCAGATTTTTGGGGTAGATACCCAGGAGAGGAATTGCAATTTAAAAATACTTTTTTAAAACAAGGAAAACAAAAAGACATGCTCTCAATGTTCATATAAATCATTGTACTTTTCCAATTGATACAAATTTACTACTTAAGGATGATATAATTTATAATTGAATTGTTAATATATCTCTGTATAGTGTATATAATGTAAAAATACAATTAATTAACATGTAAGAGAGCAAAGAATACACGTATTTCATAGATGTTGTTATATGCATATCTGTCATCAAAATTGGCTCATGTTTAGTTTACATTGGGATGGCAAGCCATCTACTTTACTACATATGCTCACGATGCCCCAATCAGCAGTGTTCCTCAATAAGTGTGGAGGTGATTGGTGGCTCAGGTAAGTGAGTCATGATTGATATGCGGGGTCCTCAGAGAAGACAATTCTTTGTCACCAAAGGAATATTTTATAAATTATTCTGATAGAAAGGATGTGTCCCTTATTGGAAAAGTGAAAACAAATTACATTTCCAGCACAAGATGTAGGACAAAAATATTCCATAGGTGTCTTTTATTCCCATTTAAAAAAATTGTGGTTATATATATATATATATATATATATATATATATATATATATATATCTCATAAAATTTACTATCTTAACCATTTTTAAGTGTACAGTTCAGTGGTATTAAGTATGCATATATTCATATTGTTGTACAACCATCACCACCATCCATCTCTGTAACTCTTTTCATCTTGCAAAACAAGCTGTACCCATTAAACAACTCCCCTTGACCTCCTACCTCCCTTCAGCCTCTGGCAACCACCACTATTATTTTAATCTCCCTTTTTCCCATATCCTAGCCTCTCATTCTACTCTCTGTTACCTTGCATTCAGGTTTTTACATTTTATTTTATTTTATTTTATTTTATTTTATTTTATTTTATTTAGATTCCGTATATTACAGGATAAAACTTTCATGTCAACTTCACTCTAAAGGATTCAGAAAGGGACAAACTGAGGTTTTCAAGGACTTTCTATGGGGTTAGAAGTTTTACCTTCTCTGTTTCCGATTCTAACGTATCCAGGACGAGAAAGAGACTAAAGCTTAATGTCAAACATAAATTATTCTGGCAAAGAATATTATAGGACAATTAAAACAATCAACATCTTCAAACTGCAGCAACAAGACCAAAACAAGAGGGTGAACAGGTGAGCAGAACTGGAATGGAATTGGAACATGTGTAAATAAAGAAAAAAATCCCTCTTGATGAGCAGCAATGGAACTACAATAGCTTCTTTGTTTTCATTACCTAGTATGCTCATTATACATGCTGGGTCACACTCATATTAGATAAAATAAATAAGATGAAATAAAGCTATGAGCAGTGAATGCAATTTTATTTTAGTCAGTAGCTGATTGTATGTAAATATAAAAAGACAGTTACTAAAACAATTAATGTTGGAATTTGCAATCAATATTTGAAGACATGGTCTTCCTGTTTTCAAAAACCAGAATTTGTCATTTGCCCTTAATATTAATTTATACAGCTAAATGTGCATTTGGTCTATTGTTGCTTCTTTATTCAAATAGTTTTCGTACCATATGAGACATTTTGATACAGAAATAGGTGTCACATCTATCATATTTAAGTTTAACGTATTCATTAGCATATTTCAAGATATCACCACACTAATTTCTGAAAGCAGTATTTTAATTTCAGTCTTTGCTCAGAAGAATGAAGTTCTGTTTATACAGGATGCCACTATTAATGACTCATTATTAAGTATACATTATTATAATTTCTATATATAACAGTGCTTTAAATTTGATGGTGTTATAGATAATGTTTTAATAACAAAATAACTGAAACACTAGATAATAATTTGTAGTTTATATGATTTGAATACACCATAGACGAAATTTCACAAAACATTGTGAACATCTCTTGATTGAGCAAAATTAGGTTCCACATCATTTGTTTGCCTACGTTTCACAGCTATCCCATAAATAGGCACTGAGTTATACAGGAGAATCCTGCGGCATCCCCAGCCTGTTTAGTGAAGCTAATACCATTTCCCAACTCCTCCCTCTGACCTGGAATGTGCGTGAAGTTCCAAGTCCCCCTTGTGGAAAACTTGTGCCTGATCGCACGTTCCTGGACACATCATTGGGCTCCTATGCTGCCCATTAGTCTGCAATATTATGCCCATCTTTTACAAAGCTTTTGATTGAAATTTAGGGAGACTCTTTGTATCTCTGGATTGTTTCTTTTATTAGTTCTGGAAAATTCTCAGTCATTATCTCTTCAAATAACATTCTTTCTCCTCCATTCTCTCTCTCTCCCTCATTCTGGAATGCCCATTGGATAGATGTATGTTAGAGCTTCTTCCTCTATCCTCCATGTTCCTTAACCTTTCTTTTATGTTTTCCATGTCTTTAGCTCTCTGTGTCTCCTTTGGGATAATTTCTCCTAAACCTTAGTCCTGAATGACTTGCCTAAATAACTTAAGCTAAATGACCTGCTTAAAACTACATTTTTAATATTTTGAATTTCCATTAAGTTACACAGTGATTCTATAATTGTCTTTCCTTGAAAAGAATTAATATGAATATAAACTACTTCTGTATTTAATAAGACTTTACAAAAATCATACGTTAGCCCACGTGAACCTCCAACCTGTAACTCCATGATCTATGGCAGAACACGAGGGAAAGAACCTAGGGAAACTGAATCAAGTGGTTGCCCTCAGATCCTATCCCTTAGAGTTTTGTTTGCTTAATTTTCTGCATGTAGTTTCAGGCATATAAAATGGCAAGTGAATGTCACCGTTTCAAAATGATGTCGCAGTAATTGCTTTTCCTATACTCTACTGCAGACTTCAGTTCTCTGCATATACTAAATGCTCAATACATATCAACAGATTTCCTGACTGAATAAGTCTCTAAAAAGAAGTCTTGGCAATTGACTTTAGCCAGATTGTACTTGAAAGCTCAAAAGGGAGTGACTTCACCTTGATGATACCAAAACATTCAATCTTCCATCATTGTTTGTGATAGTTGTGCCTTTTATTATTCAATTAATAACAAAGCAGAATCATCTTATTAAAGAAATAAGTGCCTAGAAAACATATTCAGATTGCATACAGCAGAAAGCAGCTATGGCCATCTTGCTGGTATTTGGTATTAAACAACAACAACAGTAACAACAAATCCATTTCATCTGTAATTAATTACTCATGGAAAAACTGCAAATATTTCTATAAACATTGTACTCCTTTCTAAAATATAAAACTATTTACAAATTCAATGCCTGAAGATGACGATTACTGAAAGCAGTAAAATTTAAATGAATTGATTTTGATTTTAGGTTCAAAGGAATTAAAATTATTGCAGATACTTTTAGAAGGAAATAGAATGTAAAGGGTATTCATCGTATATGAGCTGTGCTGATATTTTATAGGGCATTAAATGTGTCTACTTCATAAACAAAAATATAAATAATTATTTTATAGAGCAAACCCATAGCACTATATTAATCAGAATTCAGTTGGAGAAAACAGTACATTGTAGGTATATTAGGCACAAAATTATTTATTATATATAGAGTTTTAAAAATAGCCTGCAGACTGTTAGGAAGGCTAGTAAAACAGAATATTCAGGTTTTAATATCTCTACGGCCAGGCCAACAAGACTATTATCTCTTCTATGAGTAAGAAATCACTGGTCCAAGATCTATACCACCACTGCCACAATCAAAAAGACCCCTAATCAGGAAGCTAATAGGATATTTCTTGGTCCAGACCACACTGTGCTTTCAAACTTCCAAAATATAGGAAGTCACCCTACTGCCAGTTAACTACATTCGCCATAGTTTACCCTTTTGGCTATTCTATTGCTAGAAGTATCTTTCTTCCCATACCTAAATTTACAAACACATACTTGGACATGTGTATCCATATGATCATTGCAGCATTGTTTGCAGTGGCCAAGATGTGGAGGCAGCCTGGGTGTTTGTGGATGGAAGAATGGATAAAGAGGAGGTGGTACATTGCTGGACCATGGAAGGAAATGGGTTCTTGTCATCTGCGGTGGCATGGATGGACCTGGAGGGTATTGTGCTGAGTGGAGTATGTCAGACAGAGAAAGTCAGATGCAATGAGATTTTGCTCATATGTGGAATCTAAAGAACAAAATAAACAAGTAAAACAGAAACAAATTCATAGATATAGAGAACATTTTGATGGTTTCCACATGGGAGGGGGTTGGTGTTGGGTGAAAAGGGAATGAATTAAGTGCAAATTGGTTGTTGCAAAGTAGTCATTGGGATGTAGGGTATAGCATAAGGATTATAGTCAGTAATATTGCAATAACTGTGTATGGTGTCAGATGGGTACTAGATTTATCAGGGTGATAGATGAGAGGTTGGGCGCCGGGTGGGCACAGGGTGAAAAAACTGAAGAGCTTAAAAAGTGCAAATTGGTAGTTACAAAATAGTCGGGGGGATAAAAAGCACAGAGAACATAGCCAATAATATGGTAATAACTATGTATAGTGCTAGGTGGGTACTAGACTTGTGAGGGGGATCACTTTTTAAATTATATAACTGCCTAAACACTATGCTGTACACCTGAAATTAATATAAAATAATATTGAATGTCAACTATAGGTGAAAATTTTTAAAAGGGGGAAAAGGTGAAGGGGAATAAGAGGTTCAAATTTCCAGGCATAAAACAAATAAGTCATGGAATGGAATGAACAGCATAGGGAATATAATCAATAATATTGTGATACTGTGGTACAGTGCCAGGTGGTTGCTGGATTTATCGTGGTGATCGCTTCTTTAGGTATATAAATGTTGAACAACTTTCTGTATACCTAAAACTAATATAATATTGTATGTGAAATACATATTGATAAAAATCTTTTAAAAATGACAATTATTTGCAAACAGATTTTGTGTTTGTTTGGTTTGCTTGCTTGTTTGTTTTGTTTTTTTAATTTAAATAGGTAGCAAGCAGCAGAAAAGGGATTTTACTTAGATGTTTTCTTTTCTGATGCCTTCCTGCTACTCAGTGCAGGTAAGTGGGGTTTGGAGCTACCTTTTGATCTCCTGAATGTAAACTCCTATGAAAAAGAAAGTGATTTGAGATGATGAATGCAAATTCTTTAAAATAGGGTCAAGAAGTTTTATCTCCCACATCGTGGGAAGACTAGGAAAGAAAGAACAATTACAGGAAGTGGAATCTATTTGGTTTGGAAAAAAAAAACTATATGGGATATTGAAATATGATGTCAAGAATTAATAGCATTTCAAATTGATTTTGTTTTTTAGAAGTTATTTACATCTAGAATAAAGAGGAGATTGAGAAGTCTGGCCAGAGTTTTAAAAAAACAAACATGTAAAGGATCTATATACAGACCACAACTTAATCTCAGTAAGTCTCTTGAAATTGTAAAAATGTTTAGAGAACCGAATGATGAAGTGCTTTAGAAATGAGCACCGGGTAAATGTGGCAGAAAAAGACCCCGGAATTATAGCATTTCTCAAGCTAAAAAGACATCAGCAATGAAATGCTGTACTAGATAAATTTCCGGCACTATTATGTGATGATTTTGTGGGTAGTGAAGAGAGAAATTAAGGGCTTCATACAATCTGTCCCTCAGAATATGCACTGTGAAGTGCTCTCATGAGAATGAAAAGGGAATAATCGAATGCATGAGAAGAGAGCAGTTGTGGACCAAAATATTGATGAATGAAGAAGGGACAACTCTTGGGAAAGAAACGAAGCCATGGAAGGCAGGTGATTTCTAAATTTCAAGTTCAGTTTCTTATTGAAATATAGGAGAGGATGAATGTGAGGCAACTCTGAAATTATAATTAGAGGGAAATCTATAATAATCACCTTTGCAAAGTTCTAAATGTGACAGTGGGAAAGATTTTTAAATAAATAATTTTCAAGCCTATTGAAAGGATAATGGAGTGTGTAGTTCTCTCTTGGCACAGACAACAGCTCTTTCTGTCCATAAAATTATAGGGCAAGCGATACAGAACACTTGGGCTTCATTAAGAAGAGTGCAGCGCTCTGCTGCCGACTGGGAAACAAGTAGCTACTTGAACAGAGAGCCAAGAAAGGCATCCACATCTTTCCTGTTTGCCATTTCATTCAAATATTATTGTAAATGTTTTAAATTATTCCCTCATCTCATAATGTAGAAGAAAAAGAGAGTTCTGTTTTTGTAATGAAGCCAGCTGTTCATGAAGGTTAAGAAGAATGGGATGAGTGAGTATGCATATTTAAAGCTAATGTACACAGAAAAAGAAGTTATTTATGGTGTAACAATTGCAGATTGAAAGTCAAGGAAAAGTGAAATTTGTCTTGCTGAGCATCTGAGCAAGTAGATCACAGCTGGAAGTCTTTCACTTTTTATGTGATTCCAATTATTATTCTTCAGCTCATCTAAGAATTACATAGTAAACTCACATATGGCATGCTAAACTTCTCAGTTGAAAGGTATTTTACTAACTAGGTATGCACTCTTACCTCTTAAAATACTGGAAATCAAAGAATACAAGCTGTTCTCTGAAAATTAAATCCTAAAGTCAAAAAGGAAGTGTCAAATTCATATTTAAGTGATAAAATATCATCCAGGTCTTATAACTAGAAATATAGCCTGACTATAAGTTTTACCATTTTCAATAGAACATTTGAATTGGAGATGTTGTTGGTTGGCCACAGAAGCCTAACAAAAGTAGCTCCTTAGAAGCAAACTTCTTTAATGTCCATCCAACCTCTACCCTGAGAGAGAGACTTAGCATCAGAATATCCTGGTCCTTGAGTATGAGTAAGAACATCCTGATTGCCAGATGGTTGCATCAGGCAAAATCAGCCTAATGTAGATTAATATCCGATTTATCACGTTCCTTTGTTCTGATTACTGACACACTAAGTAAAGTCTTCATCAGTATTTGGCTTCTCATTTAGGTCTGCCTACCGTGAAACAATGTACTAGACATATGGACTGGAAATGTTTTTGCCTCTATAATAGTTCTTTGTCACTACAATTTAGCACCGTGATTGTTCTGATTGTATACATCACTTTCACATTTTAATTACTGAGTCTGTCACCAAGAGAGGAACTACCAGTGATCTGTTGACAATGTCTTATTTCTAAATATTAGACATAGGTAAATGACTAAGGACACAAATGAGATTTTGAGAGTCCTTTACAGAAGAAAGCCTGCTTGACATTCCCTCACCTCCATATTACTGTATTAGGAAGAGAGAAATCACACATTTATGTTTCCTCAGGTCATATCTTATTGCTTCGATTAACCACAATATAGTCACTTTCTCCTTATATTTCCTCAGTACATTTAATGCAGTTTATATTGATTATTATATACTCCCTGAATTAGATAACATACAGAGTCCAGTACATATTGATTGCTCAATAAATGTTACAAATAATTGGCATTTTTGTGGTCATTATTATTATATTTTAAAATCCAATCACCAGAAGGCACTGTTATCACAGGTCTTTCTCTTTTCATCAATAACACTTAAGTTTTAGGAATTAAACTTTTCAGGATGCAATGTACACGTGTCATTTTCTTTTCTGGGGAGTTGCTATCCAGAACTGAATAGTATTAGTATAGACTTTCTATTTCTAATTAAGAGGCAGTATCAGTGGTACAAGAAAGAATGGTCTTGCTTCCACTTTCATGTGGCAGACTTCCATAAATGCTTCATGCTTTATTTTTACATAAAGTTCCACCATCCTTGTAATTAGCGAAATTACCTTATAGAGACCAGCAATATGTTAACTCAAAACTTTTCTATTATTTGAAGTTGTTTTGTTTCCTTTTAAATGGGTGTAAATGTATTGATATCTAAATTAAAAAATAGAGAAGTGTGTCAGACTCTGCAATCAGAACCATGTATAATAGAGGTGACGTGTTTACTGCTGACCTTACATATAAGAAAATCTCAATCTGCTCATTTCCTCAATTACAGAGCAAAGCTGACCCAATGTGCATGGTCCTCTACTAGGTTATTATATCACCACATTCAAAAGTATTTAGGGGTAAATTCCATCATTGATTAGTGGACATTTGGTCTTGTCCAAAACCTCCATGGAGACATTTAGTCCATGCCAAAAGGTGTTTGAAATTCGGTCCTGCCCAAAACGTCCATGAGCTTGTTTGATTACTACCAAATGATCCTTGATTCAAAACAAGGACCTTATTCAAAACAGAAAATGTTTAGAAAATGTCTCTAGGTTCAAATAGCCTATAATGTTTATTTCTACTTTTGGTTTACAGCATTACATTAAAAAAAAGTACTATCCTGTTTTACTGGTACGATGATTATGTTGAGGCTGTATTGCCAATAATGAGTCTTCTTGCCTCTGTAGGACAAATATCAGTTACCTTCTGTCATGGACCAGATGTCTCTATGGACGTTTTGTACAGCACCAAATATCAAGGACCGATATCAAATGGTTGGCTGCCACCAGGCTCTGATTTCCAGGCTCTGGTTTGGGAATGAATTCCTTAAGCAACTCAGCCCTAAGTCAGGTTCCCCTTCTGCTCACAAATCCCCTTGATGGAGAGGTTATCACTTCCATCAACCTCACCAATACCATCTACCAGGATCCAGATATATCTATTTCCTTGTTTGCTTTTCAATGTATCTTATTTTCTATTCCTTTCTCTACAGTTCAATTCCTACCAATAATAGCTAACATTTACTGAGCTAGAGTGACTTTGGCATGCACTGAACAAAGATTTTTCTGTGAATCCACTCATTTAATTATTATAACAAATATGAGACAGGTACTAATATTATGCCCATTTTAACAGTGGAGGTAAGTAACTTGGCCAGTATCACACACTAAGAAGAGGTAAAGAAAGGGACATGTGCACCAGCTTTACCATTATGCAGCACTGACTTCTTTCCTGAAACTGAAAACTGTTGCTTCTATTCAGGTATGATAATATTTCTGTCATTGTATCGTCTTTGGGATTGCTTATGAAGTGAATATCTAAAGCCCAGTAATATACAAATGGGATAAGGTAAAAATACCTGAGAGGAGGAATATGCAGATAACACCTAGAAAAATACGTAAAGTTAAAACTCAACCACAACTTATTATACTAGATTCTTACAGCTACACATTGTACTGGATTCTTTATTGAATAGTTTTGATATATAAAATATCCTGAATTTTACTGATTTGTTCAAGTCTTCAGTAAGATATAATCTTTGCTGCACCTTCATATTTAAAGTTTGACAAATTGCTCATGTTCAATAGAACTAACTGATTTAGCTGCATATTGGAGACTGTTTTAAAATACAGTGATCTTATTAAAATGTTTTATTTTTCCTTAGAATTATCTTTTCAATAGACTCTCAATGTTTTACTGCACAGACATCTGGAGATCAAGGACATCTGAGAACTAATACAAATATGGTTATTTAACTTTGTATTTTATATTGATGAATGTCATCTTACAGTATAAAAGGGAAGTTTTCTAATACACAATAAAAATCATTTTTAACATAGAGACTAATTGCTTATAAAGAAATTACTTTCATAATAAGATAAGGGCATTTGTAGTTCTCTTGAGGTATATGGTCTGCCCATTTAATGTCTCCTTCTCAAGGGATATTTGAATAACTCTGTAGCATTCTCATTTTAGTATTTTCCAGAGTTTGTGTGATGGATGGAAATCATAACATAATGTACCAATCTGTGGTTTTCTGAAGATGGTGGCAATAATTTATCTGGCATCCTTATTTCAGATCAATAAACTTTTCTATGAATTACATGAGGCTCCTTATTTACAAATCAACACCAAAATGCCCATTTCTAGGGTGGTCACTAGTGAATGCCAGTTGATAATATGGGACTCACTAAGGAGAAATATTTCAGAAGGCTGTTAGTTCCTTCATAAGACTTTGTACCTTAGTCTCTGGAAGAGGTGGTCTGTGTAATTTATGTGACCAATTCCCAGCATTTTACATACAGGTGAGTGCCTTAGAAATATTTTGTTAATAAGTGATAATAGGAAAGTTCAGGGAGGAAATCATATATATTTTAAGAGCTCTATATTTATAGTCAATGTCTCCATTTAACAAAATAAATTTGCCTGAGCAATGTAGGATTGATTGCCAGGGATCTTCAGTAAATGTGAAGTAATTTTGTATTCACCTTATCTGCCCAATTAGTTTTATTGCTCTGTTTTGTTTTGTTTACTGTTGAGAAGACATTTTAAAGAAGATTATATCTGAAAGATGTTGTGGTAACATATGCATTAATACCTCCACATGCATGAAAATTCTCATACTTACCACCATACAAATACCTGAGTGGTGGAACAACCGACTCAGAAAGGCATCTTATGTACATGACCATTGCCACACCCCTTCTAATAGTCAAAAGAGAATGTTTACAGTCACTATTGTCTCTTTTCTTTTTTTCTACACTAATTTTCAATCCCTCATCAATTCTTGTCAACAACAAATACCTGTGTCCAGCTGAAAAAAAAAAAAATGGTGCTTCTTTAAACTTTTTTTTATTTTACTTTTTTTTGTTTATTATTAAATTTATTCGGGTGATATTGATTAAACAAATTATATAGGTTTGGAATGTATAATTCTATAATACATCATCTGTATATTACATTGTGTGTTCACCAACCAAAGTCAAATCTCCTTCTGTCACCATATTTTTGAACTTCTTTACCCTTTTCTACCCCCTCTACCTCACTTTTCCTCTAGTAACCACTAAACAGTTGTCTGTGTCTATGAGTCTTTGTTTCTTTGTCTTGTTCATTTGTTGCTTTCAGTTTTATATCCCACATACAAGCATGTGTGAAATCATATGGTTCAACTTTTTCTGTCTGACTTATTTCACTTAGCATGGTAATCTCAAGATTAGTCCGTGTTGTTGCAAATTGCAGTATTTCATCTTTTCTTATGACTGAGTAATATTCCATTGTATTTATGTACTACATTTTCTTTCTTTTTTTAAAATTTATTTTTAATTTTATTTTATTAAATTTATTGGGGTGACAATTGTTAGTAGAATTACATAGATTTCAGGTGTACAATTCTGTATTACATCATCTATAAATCCCATTGTGTGTTCACCACCCAGAGTCAGTTCTCCTTCCATCACCATATATTCGATCCCCCTTATCCTCATCTCCCACCCCCCACCCCCCTTACCCTCTGGTAACCACTAAACTATTATCTGTGTCTATGAGTTTCTGTTTCTCATTTGTTTGTCTTGTTCTTTTGTTGTTTTTGGTTTATATACCACATATCAGTGAAATCACATGGTTCTCTGCTTTTTCTGTCTGACTTATTTCGCTCAGCATTACTCTCTCAAGATCCATCCATGTTGTCACAAAGGACATGTCAGTTGTTTCCACATCTTGGCCCCCGTGAAAATGTTGCAATGAACATAGGGGTACATGTATCTGTACTGATAAATGTTTGCAAATTTTGGGGATACCCAGGAAAGGGATTGCTGGGTCATATGGTATTTCTATTCTTATTTTTTTGAGGAACCCTCCATACTATTTTCCACAGTGGCTGTACCGTTCCACATTCCTACCAACAGTCTATGAGGGTTCTTTTTTCCCCACAACCTCTCCAACACTGTTAATTACTTGTCTCGTTGATAACACCATCCCTTGGACCCTTCTCCTTTTCTTCACCCCTAATGTCACTGCCTTCACTTAGCCTCTGTCTTGTTTCCATGGCCTCTTGAAATACTCCCTCACATTGTTTCGCTCTATTCCTATTCACCCTTCGCCCAAGCAGAGGTTTCTTTCTAAAATCAAATTTTGATCATTTCAAGTTGATATAGGATTTCTAGTTTCTGGTGCCTGGGGTTCGTGGCTGGACACACTTGAAGAATAAGGACGAGGACCCAGAGAGGTAAATTGAAGCTGTTTATAGTTTTATTACAGAAGAGGATAGTTTACTAAAGCAAAGAGTTACAGCTCCCGAGCGGGAGAGGGTACCCGAAGCTGGGATGACCACCAGCTAAAGCAAAGACTTCTGTTTTTGTACTTTTCCTTGTATATCTAAGGAGAAAAGCTGACATCTACTGGTACAGTTTTATCGAATTCTCAGTCGTGAGGAGGCTTTTGAGAAGGCTTTTTGAAACAAACCAACTGTCTTGTGCTAATGATGTTTCCCAGGGCTACAGCCTTGAAGATATGACTGTCCTTGTCTATTCTACCAGGGAATTCCTGACTGCCTGAAGTCATGCTGACTAATGTGCCTCAAGGGAGGGTACTGCTTCATAGCTAACAATTTCACAAGGATAAAATTCAAACTAAGCATAGAGGCCCTTCATAATATGACTACATCCTAAATTATAGACCTTATTATATTGCTATGTTTTTTTGCCCTTTTCTTCAAGCACTTACTTTATTCTATGTCTGCAGTAGAGTATTTCCTGACCTCTAAATGGGTTATATGTATTTTTTCCTTTGTGGCTTTGTATGTTTCCCATTTCACTGGCCTGTGCCTCACCTTCCTTCCATCTTTGCCTGCTGAAAACCCTTTCAGCCTTCAAGACACAAATTCACCTGTAGTCTCTTCTGTGATTTATATTTTATATTTTCCTAGAATTCATTTTTGTCTTTGAGCCTCACTAGAATTTAAATTAAATGAGTTTATTATGTTTAAAGAGCATAAAGTGATGGTATCGAGGTAGAGTATATTCATTTTCTGTCTGACTACAATCTATCTTTTAGTCTCTGTCCAATGTATCTGAAGCTAAAAGCCTATGGATGGCTATGATATCTGCAGCTCCTTTTAAATCATGCCTTTAATAAATTCTCAAAGTCCATAATTCTTTATGATCTATACATTATACTGACATATTTTTCCTACTTCTCTCTTTAATGGAAATAACAAGGAGGTTAAAGTGTATGTCTGTTTCAAGAATCTTAATTCTACTGGGAATGAAATTAACTCCCACAATCATATATTACAATTTATGATCTTCCTTTGTCCACAGACTTTCAACCACCTGAAATTATGCTCATAGCCTATCCACTTTAAATCACTTGGCATTGCTAATGAACCACACCTGGGAAATACAAAAGAGATGTAGGTACCCATTAATAGTAGCAATCTCAGTCAAGCCTGACCACCTCTGCACATTAAACACCACTCTTTGAAAATGACTTCTGATATATGTGGCTGTTTGAAATTTTACAAGCTGTTTTACATGAAAAAAAAATCAGAAACATAGATTTTCCATGTATTTTTTGTATTTTTGTCAAGATTGCCTTTTAAAAATACTCAAATGAAGAATCAAAGTGAAATGGTTTAAAAACGTTTGAGGAGACAGAAGACTGAAATCAAGCAGGATATCACTGAATAAGTGTCAGATAGATTCAAAGGAGTTGTGAAGAAAAAAATGTGGAGAACAATGTTAAAATATTTCACTAAGATTTATTAATAATGTACTTCAAAATATTTAGAATTAAAAAACTATTTAGATTGAAGATTTAAAGACAAATGTAACATATACACCTAAATGTATTCCCTTACTATAAAGATATATTTGACTCCCTATTTCAAATATAAAGAAGAGTTCAGAGAGTAAGTGATAGTTTCCTCCACAAGAATCTGTGAAAAAAATTGTTGGGACAGAATCTGAGAGAGCAGTTTCCAGGCTCTCGACATCACGTGGAAAGATGCTGGAGAAAAAAGCATTGGCCAAGTCCACTACATAGTGATACATTCCCAGGCAGAGAGTCAGACAATCCATCAAATCATGAATTGAAGGCACTGCAGCGTGCAAAGTGGTGTCACCTTATTTAACTCCCTATAGTCCACAGTCATTCGCCAGGTCCCATCTGGCTTCTTGACAGGCCATACTGGGGAGTTAAAGGGACTGTGCATTGGCCTCACAATATGTGCCTTCTCCAATTCTAATATTGTACGACCAATCTCCTCCTGCTCTCCTGGCAGGTGGTACTGTCACACTGTAACCATGTGCCAGGGCTGTGGCAACACTTGAGGAGGGTGGTGAGCATGCCCGCATGTCACCGCTTTCACCACCAGGATCCGGAGACGGAACTCTCCTACTGACGTCTGTAAGCTGAGGCCATGTAGCACGTCCACCCCTAGAATATACTCCGGAACGGGGGAGACATAAACCTTGTAGGTACGAGGGAGAAGCCTTCCTATACCCAGTGGTTAGGAAACAGCTTTCACAGTCACAGTCTTTCCCCTATAGCCATCAATGCAGATTGCTGGTCCAGGGAACAGTTCTGGGTTCCCATAAACAAGACTGCAGTCTGTGCCAGTGTCAACTAGGGCCAAAACCCTCTGCACATTAGATGGGGACCAATGTATGGACAGTTCCACATGGGGCCTCCAGTCCCTGCTCGTCCCCTCTGACCAGGTACCTTGGCCCCACCCCTAATCAAGCTGAAAGGAGTCAGCCTCAAGCGGCTGCATGAAGTCCTGGAGGGACACGGGTCGCGCTTCCCCAGACTTCTTTAGGCTTCTCCAGAATTGCTATTCCGGACGCAACTGTTTCCAAATTTCCAGCAGGAGTGCATTGGGTTGTTGGTCTATTTTCCTCTGATTGACCCCTGCTGCCACGAGATCATGCCACATCTGTGCGCGTGTTACTCTCTGAGGCCCACGACCTTGCGCCTTTACTTTTGATTTGGGCTTCCAGGTCTCAACTGAGTGGACCTCCTGTCTTAACTTCCTTCACCTCTGGCTTTCAACATCCCGTAGGGTGGCCATGGCAGTTGTAACTTCATGGATCCGTCACCCCACATAGGGTGTAAGAATGGCAACCAAGGCTCCAGAAGCACTCGCAGGTGCAGTATCCAAAACCAGATCTCCCATGCTGGCTGTAAAAAGCTCCTCATCCGGCCCCTGCATGTTAAGGTTAAAAATAGCATGTCTCATACCCATTTCACAGATGATTTGCGTAAGTTCCGTATGTGACTGCCATTGACTCACAGTGTCTGGCAGCTCGCCAGCCTGTTCCCATACGGTGCGTACCGCAGCCGTGAGCCACGCCATTAGAGTATGGTTGCCCTGGTTGTTGGTCAACCTATGGCAGTTTTGTAACCTTTGTTGCAGGGATGGATGCACTGTCACGAAGGCTAGCTTTTTCATCATGTCTGGGGAGCAGAGAATGTTGTCTGCTCCCTCATCCCATAAACGTAGTAGCCAAGCTGAGACTGGCTCTCCAGGGCGCTGTCTGTACTGCCTCCCCAGCTCCTGCAACTCAGTGGGAGTGTATGGGGTGTAGGTTGTGAACTCAGTCACAGCTGGGTTGCCGGCAGCAACGCCCCCGGGGCCTAAAGGTTGCTCACATTTTACCCTTTACTTCAAGATTGGCCGGGCTTGGGGGTTGGGAGCTACATTGTCTCCACTTGCTTCCTCCGCCTCTGCCTCAGAGTCTCCACTGTGGGGCTCCTCTTCTAACAGGCGGACCTGAGCTTCCAGCGCTTCCAACCGGGACACCTGGTCCGGCACCTGGGCCATTTCACTAAGCGCATTTTCTTTGTTGAGACTCAAGGCGGTGACACACAGCCAGCTGTAGCCTTCTCCTCCTCCGGCAACCGCTCGGCCAGAGCCTGCAGGACCCTCTCCACACTGGCCGGAGAGCCGTCCATGTCCTCCCACCCCTCCTTGGGGGTCCACCTCCTGAGAACAGTGGCCACAGGACACCACACACTGTGTGGGGGCCACACGTCCTTCTGTCCAGAGTCAGACTCCATTCCTACCTGGTCGAAATCCTGCATGCCATGCCAGGTGTCTGAATGGGTGTTGGCGTTGGTGTATAATGTCCACAATCCTTGGAGCCTACAGTAGAAGCAGATCAACAAAAGGAGGACAACACCTTCCATGGCCAAGAGGGAGGTGTGCCATCTGGAGGCTCAAGTCTCCCAGGCAGACCGTGCCTCCTGCTCCCGGCATCGCTCCTCGTGGGCCTCCCGAAGCTGAACTTTTGTACGCATAAACTGCTCCACCATCCTTCAGTGAGTTTCAGCCAGCACCATACCCTGCTCACTGTGCCATTTGTCGTGCGGGGCGGCCTGTGGGTTCTCTGGTCCCACTCCCCACACAAGAACACAGGATATGGTGAGGCCAAAAAGGAACACCCACGGAGCCATAGATAGGGGAGTCATACCACTATGGTCTCACTGGAGGCTGGATTCACACGACGTGCGACCTGCTGTCCGCTTTTCTGCCAACAGACCAATTCAACTCTCCTGGACTCGACTCCCCAACGTAGCCGCGGCAGTTATATTAGTGGCCAATGGCTCAATGGTTACAGCTGACGGCCAACCAGCCACAGCTAATGGCCATCTACTACCTGAGCCAGCACCTTTCCACATGAGGCCGAGAGCCTGGAAACTGCTCTCTGGGACTCTGTCCCCACACCTGTTTTTACCAAGGATAGAAAGAAAAAAAAGAACTCAGATAATCTTGAATTCAATCATTCCACTCTCAGACACTGATCTTCAAATTTTCCATATCCCTTTCTGTCTATCTTTCCTTTTGGACTAATCTAGATCCTCTTCTCTATTTAATATAGTAAATATCTGGCAAACATCCTCAACTTTTGCCACAATTTCTCTCCTTAATACCCCCCTGGTAAAACTAGTATCTGGTTGTTTCCAACCCTCTGCCTTCTCTGCACTTCAGCCCAGACATATGAACCATAAGGAGAAGAGTTATACCACTTGTCAAACTGGTACAATTTTTAATCATGTCACCACTATCAGGGGTCACTTAGAATTCTCTGTCAAAACCAGTTTATTCCTTAGTATGCTTACATTAAGAAATGATGATTTCATTTCTCCTCTTTGATCAAAACTTCAACTTCATCCCCTCCCATAACGAATTCTCAATTGGTGAGTTACTTTATTTTTAGCTGGAAAAAAAAAAAAAAAATAGCAAGTATCTATTGTGAGTGTTTACTTCCCACAAATTTCTATCTCTATTAGTTAGTAGTAAGTTTGGATGCAAGGTAACAGTGACTAAAAATAACATTGGCTTAAGTAAGATAGAAGGATATTAATTTGCTTTTGTTTAGGTCTGAAGTCAGGCAGTCAGGGCTGATATAAAGGCTTTGCTCCAGGTCTGGAGGAATTAGTCTTGTTCCAGGCTGTTGTACACTCTTTTTCTGCCTCCTTTCCCCAAAGCACTTCATGGATTAAGATGGCTTCTTTGTCCCAAGCCATCATGTTTGCGTCCTGATAGAAGGAAAGCAAAAGGACAAAGAAAAAAGGGACATGTATCATGTGCCAGCTGTCATATAAGGAAGACTATGCTTTAATCGCATTGCTCAGGACTTCATCAATGAACAAAAATGTAGCAATTATTCTGGGCAACCAAGGACTTAGCTAAAAAGAGGGATTCTATTGTGCTAGAAATCTAACTGAAAGTTTGCTAATTTTATTAATATATTACAAGAACAAATATCTTTTGGCTTTGATGATAATCTTTCAAATGTTTTTCTACAGAAATTTACTATTTCTAGAAATAAAAACTACTTAACGAGAGTTGGCCCTATTTATAATATTAAAGGCCCTATGTGAAAGAGATTACTTACATAATTGTTCACTTTGCTCAAGAAAATATCTGTCCAGAGATGCTAGTATTTCTTAGTTTATAAAATATATTGAATATTCCAAACTATTCTTATTTATAGGTTTTCACTTATTTTAAAACAACTACCAACACTACTACTACTAATAATAATATTTATTGGATGATTACTACATACCAGACACTGTTATATGAACTGATTTGTTTATTAACTCATTTAATTGTCATAATAATCCTATGAGATAGATACTGTTTTTATCTTTTTTTTTCCAAGCAAGGACAGTGAAATTGAAACAATTAAGTTACTTCCCACATTCAGAGAGCTAGTAAATATTGAAGTTGGGATTTAAATCCAGGCAATTTAGTGATAATAGCTAGGGCTTAACCTTTCTGCTAAAATACATTTACATATCTTTTTTTTTCATTTTTCCTCAGTGATATTTTATTCACTTAAAATAATCATGAGAACACTAATATCTGGTATGTTAGAAAGTGGTGGTTTCTGTTTATTAAAATCATATTTATGATAAAACACATTTTAAGTTGAAGGAAGATTTTTCTTCTTCTCAGTTATATTAAATTAACAGTAAATTTAAGCAATAATTTTGATTACTTTTTCATAGTAACAGCCCTGTGTGGGGACAGAGCCAGGAGTGCAGTTTCCAGGCTCTCAGCCTCACATAGAAAGGTGCTGGCTCAGGTAGTAAATAGCCATCAACTGTGGTTGGATTGCCATCAGCTGTGGCTAGTTGGCCGTCAGCTGTAACCAGTGAGCCATTGGGCACTAATAACTGCTGTGGCTAGGCTAGCAAAAACATGGGAGCTAGCAAGAAGATGGTGGCTGGGCTGGCAAGCGCAGATTGCAGTTAGGATGGCGGTTTGCGGACAGTGTGGATCCAGCCTCCAGTGAGAGTATAGTGCCGACAGCGAAAATATACTAGTATGACTCCCTAACACTCCGTGGGTGTTCCTTTTTGGCCCCACCATATCCTGCATTCTTATGTGGGGAGCGGGACTAGAGACTCCGCCGGACACCCCGCATGACACCCTGTAAGTAGATTGTATATTGAAGTTTCTCGTTCTGCTTTCACCTCGCTGACTTTGGGGTGTATGGTGGAGAACAATGTTCAGGAAAGAGCCCCTAAGGGCAAGGAATTCTAGGCTAAGAACCGAATGAGGAGTATGAGCTGGGCAGGAAACAAGAGGATGCTTTAGAAAGATGGTGTGGAATGCATATGAATTTAAAGGGGGAAAAAGGGAGTGTCATGGAACTGGAATACAAACTGATAGTGATGGGATTTTATGTTGAAGAGATAAGGAAGGGTCAAGTCATAAAGAGTCTTGAAAGCTAATTTATTCTAAGTGTGGACTTTGTTCTATGTATTTTGGGGAGACATCAAAGGTTTACTCATGGTAATGAGATGTTGACACTTTCATTTTAGAATCACTCTGGGTATGCTGGAGGTAACAGGGAAAGGGAGATCTCAATTAAGAGATTGATGTAGTGCCTCTAGTAAGAAATGATGTTTCCTCAAGTAGATGATGAAAATGTGGGCATAAATAGCTCTGAGAGCCAATTAGGAAGCTGAAGAGACAGATCTCAGGGAATTATTAGATATAGGTCATAAAGGGAGAAACAAGACTAAGATTAATTCCATGTTTCTGTCTTTAGAAACTGGATCGATAATAAGTATGTCACCAGTAACTAAAATAGGGAGCATAGACACACATTTAGTTGGAGGAGGGAGTAGGTTGGTAAAAGAAGACAATTCATTTGTGTTTTTCGCTTGTTTGTTTGTTTAGTTTGAGGTCCCTGAGGATCTGAAGGAATTCACAGTGATCTGAGCTAGACCTAGAAATTTGGAAATATTTAGAAAATCAGTATTTTCTGAGGCAATGGAAGTGGATGACATTGGGAGAAAATGTGTCTGAGAGAAGTGAATTCTTAACTTTAACCTGGAGGAAAATTTTCATTTACAAAAGAGACATAAATAGGGATGCTTTCAAATAACATCCCCCAGAAAGGACTGAGGGAGATTACTAGGTCTTTTATGAATGTGTTGCCAATAGAAAAAATCTTAGAATATTAAAAATTATTCCACTTAACATTCTTAAGGTGAGCATTTCTCCTAGGTGGATGGACTGGTTCTAGAGTTATACTCTGCAAATATGCTAATTTTGCTAGTCTCAGAAAGACAGACAGAAAATGGAATTTATATGTTGGGTTCAACACCATAGGACCCAGTTCTAAAATAATTTTGGAAAATCTATGTATAGATAGATATAGATATAGATATAGATATAGATATAGATATAGATATAGATATAGATATAGATATAGATATAATATATATGCTTTGTAGATATAAACATTACTATTTTAAAATAAAACTTTAAAAACCCGAGAGCCTCTAGTAAGAAATGATGAGCCTAAAAACTATTACTGCTCTTATTTTCTCTCTTTCTGAAATGACATTAGCTATAGTTTTACAAATTAAACGAGAAAAACAGTGTACCGGTTTTCAGCTTATATTCATTGTTCATTCATCCATTCTTTTGTTTGTATTTTTTTTAAAAAAAAAACAGCACATGATTCTGTTGTATTTATCAGATGTACATAAACAACAATGTATATCTATAATTTATAGATATTTGGGCATCCCCTTATTAGTCTTTCAAATAATTAAATACTTAAAAGAGGTTTTTAGGTACAATTTAATATCATTAACTCTCTCCCATTAGTATAGGTAATCAACAAATTATTATATGTATAAAATTTAATGAAATTTCTAGCAATTTATTTTTTAAAACATCAACAGCCTTATTGTAGAACAAGTAAATACCATGCTTCTTGGCATTTTGATCATTATCTCCAAGTGGTATATTTTACAATTGCAACTATCAGCAAAGAAAATAATTGGAACATTAAATGATGTTTTCAACTGTGTTTTTATGACGTTAAAAAAATGAATCCTTATGATTACAAGTCATTGCTTGAATTTTATTTTAATCCATTCTCATGAGGTTTATAAATCTTACCAACCTGAATTACATTCATCTTTTTGGTGAGTGTAAAAATAAATCTTGCTGAGGTAGAGAAACTGTCAGGAATAAAATGTGTCATGTTTTATTTGTGTAACAGATTTCATTCTTTTAAATATCCCACACTTTATGCTTTTCTGTTGGTTTGTTCAGCAGGAGTATAGAATAAAATGTGACTTGTTTAGGTGCGATGATTCATTTTGTCTCTCTACCTCTAATCTGCTAATACCTTGAACACTGGTTATTTTACATTCTCAAGTGACTGTAGGCTATTAAAAAAAAAAAAGTAGTCCAACTGAGTATCAAAACAAATAGAAAAAAAAAAAAAAACAACGAGTAGAATAAGTAAAGGAAACTTATACTTATTGTGCCTTTTGTATGTACCTGCTAGAACATCTAATTATATCATTGAATCCTGGAATAATACTTCAAGGTAGTAATAACTTTGCCCATTTTACAGATTAGGATATTGAAAGCAAGAAGGTTTATATGATAGTTTACAGCTCCCTGTATGTTAAAAGGTAGGCATAGGAGTGAAAACCTTCATGGTTCCAAGAGCACATTACTGTGCTTTACTTTTAGTTTAGAACTTCACAGATAATGTTTATACATGGTATTTTAGAAACATTTGATAATAATCATAATATTAATAATCAATGCATACATAGTACTTACTATATGCCAAACAGTAAATACCTAACATAAATCAACTCACAATAACCCTGTGGAATAGATCCTATTATTTCCATTTCATATTTCAAATAATCTGCCAAAGGTCATTCAGTGAATAAATAGAAAAACCGAGATTCAATTTCAGTAAGTTATTTCAGTATCACGGGCCTTGTTAATAGTAAATTTACAATAGTATTTTGAAAAAAAAAAATTCTAGGAGTTCCTGGATCTTTGAAGTTTACACAGATCTAAATCCCCACAAGAGTCCATCATTCCGGGGTTGGAAGATAGGTCTTAAAACTAACCTTAAAGGAAACAATAAATATATTTAGGGCAGAATTGAAACTCTATTATGGATTTTTTTAATACAAAGGATTATAAACAAGCAATGCAATAGAGAAAGGAGGTAAAAAAGAAGAACAGTAATTTAGAATTACAACGGAAATAATCAGCTTGCAGTACTAATAGAATGTGTTATTTTCTGTTAAGTGAAATGTAATTTTGTTTAAGCAAAATACTTTGATGGGCTCAAATTGGCCTAAAAGGAGAGACGAGTGGGGCCAGAGGTGATGAGAAGAGAAACAGTTCCTTTACCCAGTTTGCACCGGGCACCCAGTCATTTGAAGATAAAAGAAGGGCCTTGAGTATAAACTGAGGGATAAAGATATATTAGTTTTATTTGAATTATAAAGGAAAAGCAATGTCAGAACTGGAAGACTTAGACCATCTCAACTGACATTTGTATTTTCATTGGGTGCTATGATATGTTCCTTCTAATTCAGAGGCAGTATGTCTTGTTAGAAGTCTCCATCTAATTGCACATCATTGGCAGCAAGCCAAACAATAGCCTGGATAATATGGAGGAATAGTCTATTCCTTGTCACATGTATTTAAGGATTTAACTCTTCAATTTCTCTTTAATCATGATGCATGATTTGGATTCTTTACAATTCCTCAGGGCAAAGAAAACTTATTCTACACATATTATGAATAATATTGCATGTCTGAATAAGATGTCAGAATAAGCCCTTTACCAGTCAAGCAATTTCTAAATTGAATACCTTGGAGAAGTTTTACAATTATTTGTTTAAAATTTGAAACAGAAGACTGTACAATTGAACTCTGATTCCCATATGTCAAAATATTAATTTGTCAAGATTCATTCTACTATTCGCAATAGATTTATTTGCACTGAATTTATTTGAATCATATATGAAGTTTTTCAATTTTTAAAAAGTACTCATAAAAATATGTTTTTAACTTTTTACAAACATCCATTGCAAAATCTAACTGTAGTAGCATATATGATATTTTATAGACTATAATCACAGATTAACATGCCTTAATTTCCTCTTATTATCCCAGTATGTTAAATTGTGGTCTCAGAGTTTAGAAGTCAGTTAAAACAAAACATAGTTTTCTTATGTAGACACATTTCCCTTACTTAGCCGAAGAAATGCTATTCATAAGTTGTTCTACATTTTCTTTTTTGATCATCCAATCTTATCTGTCCATATTCTCTCTGGAAATCAATATCCTAATAATTATAAGGTGGCTTTTCAACAAGTGTGAAGATTTATTTTTCCTAAAGGAAGATTTTGGTTGAATGATTGCTGAAAGCTTAGATGTTTCAGATTCTCTTAGAACTACTTTCTGACTTTGTTTACACCACTTTATTTGATTCTGCGGAAAAGAGTTAACTTCTCCATACCGTCTTTTTCTGAATTAAAATACAGGTTTCCTTGCGGTAACAATAACTGTTAAAATAAATGTATCAAAAATGGCTTCAAACACAAGAGAAATATATTTCTTACTCACATACAATTGTGTATTCCTGGTCACTAGTGACCACAAGGACGTTTGGGATCTAGGCTTCTTCACATGTGAGTCCACCATCTTCCATATGAGACTTTTAGATTTGCGTTGCTTGTCATCATCAATCTCACAGTTGAGGCAACAGTGCGGACAGTCGCACATAGGGATATTTATAAGTCAGTTCACAAAATGATAGATAACTCTTTTGCTTACATTCCATTACATGACTAGCAATATGTAAATTGGCACATCTATCTGCACAGTAAGTTAGGAAATATAATCTATGGATGCATGACAAGAGGAATGAGAGTTTGGTTAATATCTGTGCCAGTCACTCTCACACTCTTGATCTCATATTATAGTATTTATGGTCAAGGGAAACAAATTAGAGGAAGATTTGCTCCTGCTCTCCTACTATAGCTAGAGAAAGGAAACTTACCCACATCTAACAAGCCAATGAAATGGGAGTTAGCAGCAGTCAAAATGTGGTCCTCATAAATCACATCCACAGCATCTATTGCTAGCCAAAAGCCGTTGTGGGGGACGAGGGAGGATGCTCTTTCCTTTTGAGGCTTTTGCCTTGGAAGGTTAGGAAATTGTGAGAAGGGGAAGAATCAGTCTGCTACCTTTTTTCCCCCAACATTTCAATTAATAATTCCTTGCCTTAGTGCTGTGATACTGACTGCTCCTTGTGAATGACATATGTGAACTGATCGGGAAAGCGAGAATATGGGTAGAAGTACCCATATTCCTCTAGTTATTCCTGGGGCATTCCAGATACATCTATTTTTTTTCACAAAGAGTTAAATTTAAGATTTAAGATTTGTTGAAGGACACTTTTTTAATCTCTCTCAGGGGAGGGGACAGTATAAGACATTTTTAATATCATATTTACTGTATAATTATGAGGCACTTAGCCTCTTAAACCATTCGTCCACAAAGTTAGTTTAAAAAGGGTCATTATCTACTTATATAGTTATTGAATTTTAAAATAATGCCTGTTGCTTAGAACAATAGCGTGAGCACAGCAAAATATCTGACATCGTGAAACCAGTAATAGCAGCAGTAAAGAAAGTCTGAGACGCAAGGGAATGCTTACGGTTACACTTGACCTGAGGAGGTCCCTGCTTACAGCACTGCTGGATCCCGGTCAACATTGCGTTTCCCAGGGACTAGGTAACCCCGTTGACAGGCAAACTGTTCCCATAGTTGTTCCGAAATAAAGGATTGTTTACCTTCAGGGGTGATTAGTTCTACAAAGGCTATACAGAATCTGCCATCGTTCACTGCTCCAATCTCACCTTACATCATCCTCAGTCTCATTCACTACACTGTTCATGGTATGTCCTCCTGCATGCAATCCCCTTTCCCCCTGGTCTTTTCATGTATTTTTCCTTTATGTCATACAGATTTCATCTCTAATGTCATCACATTTCCTGACTATCATCCCTAGGATGTAATGATTTGCCTTTCATCCCTACCCAAGTCACTCGCTGTCAAATTATTGTTTTGTTTTCTTCATGGTATTTAAATGACTTGAAATGATCTGACTTACATGTCTATTTCTCATTTTCCTCCTTGTATTTTAAGCTTGACAAGGAAAGTGAACTTGTCTGTTTTTCTCATTATTGATGTGTTTCTAAACCCAAGAACAATGTTTGACATATTCTAAGTACACAGTCAATATCTGTTGAATGAAAGAGAGAATGGGTGATGGTAAATGGGTTAGAGAAGCTGATATGAGTGCTTAGAATATAGGGCGGTTCTGAGAATGAGCAATGAATTGCAAATTTCCCCTGAAATACCTTTTGGGGAAATATTGTGTATCTTCTCATCAAAGTAAAAGGAAACTGTTCTTTCTGTAATATTTTTACTACTCTGATCCTGGTAGAATTATGTTTATATCTTTGACAATTTTGAATGATTTTTGTTAATGCTGGTTTGAGCATCATCCAATGTACAAAATGTACAATACAATAGTGTATAAAATAAGTCTTCATGAAATTCATTATGTCACCTAGAAACCTAAAATGATTAAGCTTTGCAATTATCAAAATAGCAACAATGATGATTAATTTATAGCTACCAACAATATAATCAATAATGATAGCAACCGTTATTGGGTCAGTGAACTTTGTAAACGAAGTGCTGTATTTTTCTTTTATACATGAAAACACTGAGTTTTAAGGGGTTTGAGTAGTCTTTTGAAGGTCATAAATCCAATAATCAATTTTCCACCACAAGTTTTACTGATGTTAAGGTTTATATACCTTAACCATTTTGCCTATTTATCACCAGCACCAAATCTTTATTGAGTCTTGTGATGTCATGCAGAGTTTAGATATGAAGAACCCAAGCAGTCTGGTTTCAGACCCCATGTTTATAACCAGTATTTTGAGCTATTTCCTATTTTGTTTTAAATGTTTACTCTGGTCTTCAAAAGAAATATACTGTTCTTTAAAAAAATTATTTCATTATATATTTTTAGGGGTAGATTAAACATGGTTGTCTAGTCAGGAAGTCTTTTAATGTTCATTAAAGTAAATTTTGAAAGTTTGTAACAATTACAAATTGAGAATGTAAGTTTCATACATGCTTGTGTATAAAAAGGAAAATTAAAAATAAAAATGATCTAGAAGCTCTTCCTTCCCAAGATAGCTACTGTCAAGAAATCTTTGGATCAGAAAACAAAATTGTTCTTAATAGTAAGAGAGATGAAAGTTCAGAGAGTATAAAACTCTTCAAGCTCTCAAAAACAATCAAAGAATGTTCTGATCATCAGAAAAACCATTGAAGCCTCTTAGTTTTTACGTGGTCTTATAGATATCACCAAAATATGTGCAGAAATTGCAATATAGCAAGGTCACTTAACCCTTTGATACCTCAGGTATTCCTTTGAATATAAAAATAATAAGCCCTAGCTTACCTGCTTCAAGGATGTGTTTAAGGATAAAATTAGAGTATAAATTTGGCAGCTCTTTGAAATATCTTCTCTCTTGCTGGGCACTTCTCCACAACTATATTCTGTAACTTTGCTCTCTGTCCTTTCTTTTCACTTTAGAATCACTGCGTCTAAGTCGGGCTGTCTTTGTCTCCTTGTTCAGCACAAAATGGGAAATGAAGGGACTACACACTCTCTAGGCTACTTTCTGATTTAGTGCTATGATTTCTGGGTGCAAATGACAATGTTGCTAGGGGAAAAAAAGACATACAGAAAAATATTGGAAAAAAGTTTTAAGATGTCTGTCAATGGTTCAGTGTGCCATTGGTCTAGTTTATCCAGGTCTTTTCTTATGAGTAGTAAGACTTCGATTGCTAAATGAGGAAGCATCTTTTTATATCCACTACTTTCTTCATTCTTGAGGCTCTTGTTCTACTATTTCTTACTTTTATTTTCAAACTCGTTCTTTATTTTTGTATATTTCTATTGGCATTTAACTATTTCATTAAAAAAACAAAAACAAAAACAAACAAACAAAAGAACACGTAACATCTCATTTCTATCCGGTTATTGCCTTATCTAATATTTTATTTTCATGAACAGTGTCTCCTCACTCTTGTCTATATGCAATGACTTTACTTACTTCCCTCTCCATGTATGCTTTCTTAGCATCTACTATGAATGTTATTCATGCTATGATAAACAGTTTGAAACTATTTATAATTATAGACCAGGTTCTCAGTCCCACCACCCAAAGTAAAATTTTCAGTGTCAATCCCACGTCCTGGAGGCTGCCTGTAGTCCCTGCCATGTGCCCCTCTTGCAGGTCCTCTCACATGAGAGCTTAATTCTTCAAGGTAAGTGGGAGAATCTCTTCTTTCAGGGAAGGTCTGGGCCTATTTTAAAAGGGCACACCTTTTTGAATTAGTGTCTTGGATTTTTTTGGCTAGATACCCAGGAGTGGAATTGCTGGGTCATAAGGTAGTTCCATTTTCAATTTTTTGATGTACTTCCATACTGTCTTCCACAGTGGCTGCACCAATCTGCAATCCCACCCACACTACATGAGGGTTCCCTTTCCTCCACATCCTCACCAGCACTTACTGTCTGTTGACTTATTGATGTTAGCCATTCTGACAGGAATAAGGTGGTAGCTCATTGTGGTTTTTATTTGCATTTCTCCAATGATTGATGACATTGAGCATTTTTAGAATATTTCACAATATAAATATATTACACAATATAAATATAATACTCCTTTTTTAATAAAAAGTAGGAGTGTTTGTATATACAGTAGATGTTCCATTGTGCTCTTAGCATAAATTAATATACAATTTTTGTTTCTTAATGTTTTATTGGTACTTTCTAGTTACTCTTCAGTTTTACTTGTTTATTAACTCAAGTTTTCTTATTAATAAAAATATATTTAACACCTTCATGTTATATATTTCAGATTTTATTTAATATTTATTAAATTAACTCCTATTTTTATTATATTATGTTGTATTTCTCAAGCTTCTAGAACATCACAGTTTTTTTGATTTGTTGTCTACGCCTCCTTCTACTATTTTAGGCTCCTTTTTATTCTTCTTCCTCTGATCTTCTTTTAGATAATTTGTTTACTGAGAAGTTTATTATTTCCCTTATTCTCTCTCTGTCTTTTTTTTTTTTTAATATATTTTGCCTGGGTATCACTCATCCACATGGCTTAATTACTATTCCTTTGCTAGTAGCCTCATATCTACATATCCACTATATAACACCTTCCCAAGCTCCACACTTATTTAAATGTTCATACACTTTCCTTGGGATAACTTATAGGTGACTAAACAAAATACTCAGAATAGAGTTCACTGACTTCTGAATCTTATCTCCTAATAGCCTTTGCCATTTCAACTAGTTGAGGTCAAATCAATCATAAGATTCTAATTCTCTTACCTGCCTTATAAGGCCTTTTGTGCCTTACTTCCAGTATTTTGGTTTGAAATGTGCTTTGCCCCACCTTCCCTCTTCATTCATTTCCCCCTTCCTGCTACCAATGGTCAACTCCATCACTTACATAACATTTCAATGTATGTTTAAGACAAAGGCTCTGGCACCCAACTGTATTCTTTCAAATCTGATTAAATCACTCGCTGTGTGACTTTGTGTCTCTTTGTGTCTCTTTATGTACTAAACCTCTCTCTTCCTCATAAAACAGTACATCCGTTTTAAGATTGTAATAATAACTTAATCATAAACATATAAAGCAATGTTGCCTGGCAAAAAGTAAGAACCCAGTAAATGTTTGCTGTTCTTTTAGGTCCACAATCATCAATTTTCTATTACAAAACCCAAAAAGCTGTTGAAAAAACAAAAGTTTTGGAATTCATTTGGCAAGAAAACCAGACGTACACTGACCAATGCTTATTTGGAAGCAAGATCTGACTTGAACTAAAGTGATATTATTATGTTATTTACTAATTAAAGTGAATATTTGTATTTCTCTGTGTGGGGACAGAGCCCCAGAAAGTAGTTTACAGGCTCTCGGCCTCACGTGGAGGAGTGCTGGCTCGGGTAGTAGATGGCCGTCAGCTGTGGCTGATTGGCCGTCAGCTGTAGCCAGTTAGCCAATTAGCCGCTGATATAACTGCTGCGGCTACGGAGAAGGAGAGGAAGAGAGAAAGAATGGGGGCTAGCAAGAAGATGGCGACTGGGCTGGCAAGTGTGGATGGTGGTTTGCGGACAGTGTGGATCCAGCCTCCAGTGAGAGTATAGTGCCGCCAGAGAGAATATAGTGGTATGACTCCCCTACCTATGGCTCCGTGGCTGTTCCTTTTTGGCCTCACCATATCCTGCGTTCTTGTATGGGGAGTGGGAGCAGAGACCCCGCAGGCCGCCCCGCATGACAAATGGCGCAGCGAGCAGGGTCTCCCGCACGACAAATGGCGCAGCGAGCAGGGTCTCCCGCACGACACTCTGCTAAAATAGAAATGTTTTATATACTGGAGTGTTACTCCAAATCCCATTATGGATGTTACATAATATACTATATATGCACTATATTACCTTATTTAAATGTGGAAATTTTCTGAAGACACAAATATAACTGGCCCCAGGATTTCAGAAAAGGATCATGATGGCATTGCACTTTAGACCTTAGCTTCAATATCACTTTCTTGTCAAAGTCTTCTCTGTATTCCAAAATTGTTTGTTTGTTTGTTTTTGACATTCAATATTATTTTATATTAATTTCAGGCACGTAGCACAGTGATTTGACATTTATATAATTTAAGAAGTGATTCCCCTGACTAGTCTAGTAGTTACCTGGCACTATACATACTTATTACTATATTATTGACAATATTCCTGTCATGCAGGGTGGCATGTGGGGTCTCAGCTCCTGCTCCTCGCATAAGAATGCAGGATATGGTGAGGCCAAAAAGGAACACCCACGGACCCACAGATAGGGAAGTCATACCATTATATTCTCACCAGAGGCTGGGTTGGAGACACAGGAAGCAGGATCCACACGATCTGCAATCTGCTGTCTGCTTCTCTGCCAACCAACCACCAACCTCACTGGCTAACTGCAATCCGCGCTTGCTAGCTCAGCCACCATCTTCTTGCTAGCCTCCATTTGCTGCTAGCGTAGCCATGACAGTTGTATTAGTGGCCAATGGCTCACTGGTTACAGCTGACGGCCAACTAGCCACAGCTGATGGCCATCCAATCACAGTTGATGACCATTTACTACCTGAGTGAGCACCTTCCCACATGAGGCCGAGAGCCTGAAAACTGCACTCCTGGGTCTGTCCCCACAATTACCGTTGCTTTACTTTACCTCACCTTGACTATTTTGTTACTATCAACTTTTACTTCTTAATCCCTTCACCTTTTTCACCCTGCTCCCCAACCCTCCTCCCATCTATCAACCTGATAAATCTAGTACCCATCTGACATAAACATAGATATAACAACATTATTAACTATATTCCTTATGCCATACCCTGCTTTCCCATTCTTACTTTCCATATTTCTCCCAAAATAAGACCAGTTCTTATATTTTTGCTCCAAAAGATGCAGTAGGGCTTATTTTCAGGGGGTGTCTTTTTTTTTTTTTTTTTTTTTTTTTTTTTTCATGTACAACAATCTACATTTATTCAAATACAGTCATGTCATCTTCTTCTGGAACATCATCATAACTCTCCAAACCCCAAATTCCAGCTTGAATTTCTTGCAACTCTATTTCCTGTAGAACCATTGGCCCCAATCTCTCATGTCCAGCAATAGAGCTCTCCTTAAATGAGCACTTCTTGTCCATGTAGCCTTCTCGTAGTGCATTGGCAACAGCTGTCAGTGATTTTGTCCCATGAATTCTTCACCCAAGTCATGACCTCTTGCAGGCTAGGCTTCACAAAGTTTCCATGCTGATTTCTCTCCATTCTATTTTCAATGTAGTCATTGATTTTCATGTGCAAATAAATTGTCCTTGAATAGCTTGTTTATTGCAATATCAAGAGTCTGGAGATAGGCAGTTTTGTGTGGGAGACCCTGCTCGCTGCACTATTTGTCGTGCGGGGGGGCCTGCGGGGTCTCTTGTCCTGCTCCCCACATAAGAGCACAGGTGTGGGGACAGAGCCCCAGAAAGCAGTTTCCAGGCTGTTGGCGTCACATAGAAAGGTGCTGGCTCAGGTAGTAAATGGCCATCAACTGTGATTGGATGGCCATCAGCTGTAGCTAGTTGGCTGTCAGCTGTAACCAGTGAGCCATTGGCCACTAATGTAACTGCTGTGGCTACAATAGCAGAAAATGGGGACTAGCAAGAAGATGGTGGCTGAGCCTGCAGTGGTGCAATGAGGGTTGAGAATTGAGTGGCTCCTGTTTCCTGTTTCTCCAACCCAGCCGCCAGCGAGGATATAGTGGTATGACTCCCCTACCTATGGCTCCATAGGTGTTCCTTTTTGGCCCCACCATATCCTGCGTTCTTGTGCAGGGAGCGGGACCAGAGACCCCGCAGGCCGCCCTGCATGACAACAGGATATGGCTAGGCCAAAAAGCAACACCCACGGCACCATAGGTAGGGGAGTCATACCACTATAGTCTCACTGGAGGCTGGAGTCATATGACCTACAACCTACTGTCCTCTTCTCTGCCTGCCAACCAACCTATGGACCCTCGATTCCCCAACCAGCACAGCTGTGGCAGTTATATCAGGGGCTAATTGGCTAACTGGTTACAGCTGACGGCCAATTAGCCACAGCTGACGGCCATCTACTACCCAAGTCAGCACCTTTCTACATGAGGCCGCGCCATTTGTTGTGAGGGAGACCCTGCTCGCTGCACCATTTGTCGTGCGGGAGACCCATTGTAAGCTTGGGCATTACTCAATATTTACATGTGGTTATATCTATAAAATTCTGAAAGGAAGAAGATGGTATACTTATTTCATGGAAACAAAGGAAGGGTCATTTATTTGGACATTACAGTCAACAAATTAGTTATTGAAAATGTGGGGTAACAACCATAAAACCAAAGTTTCAGTAGCACTTTTTATTTTTAAGTGTTTTGGAGTCAGTAGAATAAAATTTCCACAATGGCAGTTACTTAGGATGTGTTTTATTACACAAGGAATCTCCAGTTCCCACACAACCTAAAAACCAGCATACACTAAAAAATAAAATGTTTAATGAATGAAGAATGAACATAAAATTGCACATTTAATAAAGTGGAAGGAGGAGAGTATTTACATGTTTTAAATAATTTACCTTATTTAATCCTCACAATAAGTCAGCAAGGTAGGTATAATTATCTTCATTTTATAAAAGAGAAAATTAAAGCAGAGCTAGAAATTACCTCACCTAAAGTATGTACGCATGTATTTATACATAATATATGCATATTATATATAAATACATGTCTAAATATGCATGCATCTATCTAGCTATCATCAATCACCTACTTCTTACCTACTTGTTCATACGCCTACAATCATCTCTAAAAGATGGTAGGTGCTCAATAGATGCGAATCTCTTTCACTGTTATCAACGGTCTTATGTTTAATATGCAGATTAAATAAAATCTTGAAATGAAGTAATCTGTAGTCTTGTATAATACTATAAGTTCATAAAGTGATTTGAACAGCAAAACTGTCTCTATTTCTACCCCTTTCTCTCCTCTCTCATAAATATAATGATAATTAATTTGTCTAGCTCTTTTTCCAGATGACTCAGAAAAATATTTTTACATCTCAAAAATTGTAGTCACTTCACTTGTTCAGAACTTTTGTTCATTTCCATAAAAAAAAATAAACCTAGCATTTCTTATATTTCACACAAATTACAATGTAATATATTTTCCCCATTATTTGAATTTGTGTCTAGGGATGTCTAAAGGCCAAGAGCTTAAAAGATAGATATCGTGAATCAGGGAGCTAAAGAGATATAAAATTTAAAGTAATATATTCATTTTGATTGTGCTAACCTTTCCCCACAGACTTTGAATAAAATTACTTCTGAAATGGAATGAGTGTTCAGAGCCTTTAAGTTGTTGAGAAAATGAGGTCAGTATATAAATGGTGGTTAAATGCATCCATAGAAACGATAACTTAAAATTCAGGTATACTAGTCATCAAATGATATAGAAGATTTTCTTCTAAACTTAGGCATCTTAACATTCTCCATTTGGGGATTATTTAGGAAGGCATATTGAAATATCTCATGTCATTTTCAGAACTTATTCTTTATAAATAATTCAACTACTTCACTGTGATTTGTGCTCATTTGGGAGAGGTTTTTGAGTTTTTCTTGCTAAATACTGGGCCAAAAAGTAGAATCCAATTCATCTTTATTTTTCCAATAATGAAAATATTACTGATTTTCAGAAGAGAGGCAAATCCATTAGATAACTTGTCTTGCTCAGACTGATTATAAACTCTTTACTATTACAGCTCTAGACAGGAAAAATATAAATTTAAGGTTTTTATGTAATACAATACATTGAAATATTTTTAAAGAATTAATTGAAGTCATGGTGAATTGTATTTAGCCACTCCGATACACAGATATTTTGAGAGCAAGTTAATATATATGAGAAATTATTTTACATATCTTTGTGGTGCTCATTAACACTAGCAATTTTTGTTTTCTTTTTAAGTGTTTTGGAGTCAGTAGAATAAAAGTTCCCCAAGGGCAGTTATTTAGTATGTGTTCAATTACACAAGGAATCCCCAGTTCCCGCACAACCTAAAAACCTACATACACTGAATACACTAATTCTCCTTCCAGGTTTGATACGGCTATGTGACTTGCTTTGGTTAATGGAATGTATTTTTCCTCAGTGGAAGTTTTAAAATCCAATACATGGTTAATCATATTTTGCTCCTCCTGCTACAATAACCTTGAGAACATGTCAAGGTGGAGTTCTTGTCAGCCTGGGTCTCTGAGTGACCAGAGTGACCAGAACTTCTCTGCCCACTTGGGAAGTGTGTCACTGCCCAACTCTGTCATCTGTTTCTTCAATATAATTCAGCCTCTTAGGAGTGATACATTATTATTTGGAAAAAAAACAAGTGTTTATGTATGTAAGTGACATTTATGTGTATTTGAAAGTATAGAGATGGTTACACATTAATATTAATAGTAGCTTTACTTAAAAAGTAACTGGAGACACATATGGTGCATTGTACTAGAGTACCTAGGAATAAGCAGTTAATCATTGTGAATTATGACTATATTAGCTAAAATCTAGTCTTTAGAGTTATTGAGAGAATTTAGCCAGACATAATTATATGTCTAGTATAGTACAGAGGCATAGTAGGCACTCTTGAAAATTTTCTTCTTTCTTTAGATTTTTACTGGTAAGACTCTTAAGTAATTTATTTTAAGCAAGAATTTAAAACTTCACTTAAAAAATATTACCCATGTAAATAAAAAAATATTACCCATGCAAAATTTGAATTGTTGATTTCCCAGATTATTGCATTAATAAAAACTCAACCCCTGTTTTCAAAAGGTTATAGTTTTTAATTTAAAAAAAAGCCCTAAATTATCAGTGGTCTACTTTATCTAGTATAAAATACCATGTTTCCCCAAAAATAAGACCTAACCAGACCATCAGCTCTAAAGTGTCATTTGGAGCAAAAATTAATATAATATATATAACTATATTATATATATATATATACACATACATCTATATATTATACAGTATAACATATATTATATTACATAAGACCTGCTATTATGTTATGTTATGTTATGTTATGTTATGTTATGTTATGTTATGTTATGTTATGTTATGTTATGTTATATGCCCAGTCTTATAGTAAAGTAAGACTGGGTCTTATATTAATTTTTGCTCCAAAAGACGCATTAGAGCTGATAGTCTGGCTAGGTCTTATTTTCGGGGAAACATGGTAACTATAATAGATGGATTTTTGTATGATTACTTAACATAAATCCTAAATCATATGTGTATACTCGTATATGTACTATAATGATTGGTATGTCAGTGTTGATACATGATACATGCCATGTGTTCTCATATCTACGTGCTTATACATATGATGCTTAACATATATTCAGTGAGTAAAGTGCCACATACTATGATCAGATATAGTTGCTGCTCTTCCAAAAATGCTCATTTTTTTCTATGACATTTTGATTTCCTGGATTTGTGAAGAGTTTTCATGAACAATTTTATGTATTTGAATGTTCAGACTAGTGTCTGAGACATAGAAATGACAGAAAGTAGCAATGGAATCTAATAGATTTTTAATTTATTTCCATATTACAAATTTTCCCAAAATGAAAGTGACCATTTATTTCCAGAAAATAACCCAAGTCTGACCAATTTCTGCCACATTTCCTCCGCAATCACTTTAATTTAGATCTCTATCATTTCACAGAAATTACTACAGTAACTTTCAAGCTGGCTTATTGCAGCCAGTCTCACTTTTTCCTAAATATCCTACATTAAATCACTAAAGTAAGCCCTCCTGTCTCTACTCTGTACAAATAAAAGGCAACAAACATAACAATATCAAGAATCAGTACTCTTAAGACTAGCCTCAACTCTTCTCCGTATTCCTCTATACAAGTATTGTAGTATGAACCAAATACCCCTCTTTCACCTGAGTGGTCAGTGCTGACCAGTATCTCAGAAAGTGCTTGTCTTGTCTCTCCACATGCACAGTAAGCAATTTGTTCCCTCATTCAACCCCTAAATAACTTTTATCCCATAAACCTCAATTGGTGTTTATTATTCATTGCACAGTATTATGAATTCCTTTGTGTTGCATCCATGCTATTTCTGTATCTAACTTTTAAACTCATGGGGACTAAGTATGTTTTGTATCCTCCTAAAATATCTACAATACTTATGAATATTTATTAACTTGATTCTAAAAATTGATACACTTATTTTACTTTCTGAAAAAAGAACATGGAAAATTATCACATTAGCAAGAATGTATATGATAATTACCCTCATAAACAATAAACAAAATTACTAAATAAAAATGTTTTGAGATTTAAACAAAGATTTTATAGTCTCTAATGTGCAGATGGTTTTAATTGCTTTCAAGACCCCCTTTTGGGAAAATTAGTTAAATAAGAGACTCGGTCTCTCTTCTTTAATGCATAGCACTTAGCTTTTGGCTAAATCATCCGAGCAAGGTGACTTCCATTTTAGTATGATAATGTTATCTTGAGATGGAGGAGAATAAAAGTAATATAAAAATATCTTTTAGATGAGAAATATGGTTAAAAATAATCTCTGCTCTGACAGAGCAAAGATAGTGTTGGAAGATTGCATTCTTAGTGAGCAAATGATGCCTCCATGTTAATAAAATAATGACATGTGGTTGTAAATTTAGACACAAAAATAAATATTAGAAAAGATGAAAATTCATAAAATTCAAAAATATAAACAATTTTAAGCCAAATTTTTGTCATTGTGTAGGGAATTAAATTCACACATTGGGGAGGATAAGTCCTTCCCCTCTCTTGTGTACAAAGCTGGGAACAGAAAGGCAGAGTTGGGAATTATAAAGTCCCATATGTTTTATGAGCAGCAAGCCACTCAATCCACTTTTCTAAGAATCTGGAGGCCAGTGTAAAGAAGAAAGAAAATTGTCTCTGTTTACAAAGACTAACCACCGAACTACTTAAACACTAGAGTTTACAAGGTGAGTCCTACAAATGGTCATGTAGCTCCTTTCTTTTTTCTAGATTACCTTTAAGAAATAACAATTTCAGGTTCATTTGTAAAATATTTAGCACTAGGAAGATATAAAGAGATAACAAAAGCAAATGTAGTTAAAAAAAACAAAACAAAACTTAGAACTAAATCTAAGACAATAGTAAATGCTTTCAGAGAGGGATTATAAGGCGATTCTACCATCCCTCTTTTTCTTGGCATTAATGAAGCACAGGATTTAACTTTTACTTCTGTTATGCTATGGGTCTGCCATATTGATGATATCTAGAAAAGGAAGGCTATTTCCCCTGGATTCCAGTAACGCATTGCCATTTTTTACTTAAACTATATTAATTATACATGATGCTTCCTTGAAATGTGCAAGAGATTTTTCCATTTAGGAAAAAAGTTAATTCTGTTCACTCTACCTTTTTCTATTTCTTTCTTTTATGTGCATTTTTGAGATTTTTTTTCTGTTTTCATTATTCTAGGCATGTCTAGTTCCACCTCCACCCCCCACTCAAACTTCCCTCTGTGCCATACTTGCTGTCTGTCATTGTTTGTCTCTTTCTTTTTCTTTTTTTAACTTCCATCTTACTTGATGTATAACATCTGACATAATTACCTATAGATTATACAAATATTTACCTATAGATTATACTCTTGTTTTCCACAACTTCATCTGCAAAGTGTATTAACAAACTTCCAAACAATTTTTCCAATCTAAACTGTGAAACATGAAATCCACTGTGATTTTAATTCACATTTGCTTATTTTTTCTTACTACCTTTCCATTTGAGATTATTTCTGTATAATTATTGGCTACTTATTTAGTGAATTTTCCCTATTCCTTGACATCTTTTTTAAAAATATATAACTTTTTGTACATTCTGCGACAAATGCATTTCGTGTATCTCAAGTATTTTCTCATAGTCTGTCACTTGTCCTTTTGTTTTGTTTAAAGTTTAACAATTTTAGAAGTATTCACATCTTATATTATAAAGATTTATTATTACAGAATATGAAATAGTCTAAATATATTCCAGTTGTCTTGTATGGTGTTAGTGTCTGCATTATCTTTATATGGACCCTACACATTTTCTTTTTCCTGGATTTTCCACAAGTTTGTTGCTTTTTTAAAAATTTAAATTTCTGTAGGTTGTATGGGAAAGTTATCAGTGTTTATACACCATTATTTTGTCTAGCCAATTTAACATTTATGTATTAAGTACCTTCATATGGTAGTGCAATTTCTAGTCTCTGAGGACAAAATAATCTTTGCTGTTAAGAAGTTTACTCATCAGCTTGTATGATGCATTTAGTAACAGTGACAATTCCTCCTTTTCAGTAGATATAATGTGTGTGTTTCTTATCAAAATATTTCCAGATTTCCCCATAATTTTGCTGTGAATTTTAAACTGCTCTAAAAAAATGAAAGTTAATAAAAAAATACTTCTAGTATAGTACTGAATAATAGCATAATTCTTGTCTAGTCCTTGACCATATTTGAAAATGTATCTAATTTTTCACCATTAAGTTTGAAGTTTTTGATATAGATTTTTTACTAACAAACCAATTCATTTTTAAATCTAAATTTATTTTTATTTCTTTGTAATTACAAATGCATATTAGATTTTCTCAAATGCTTTTTAAAATCTATTAAGATTATCATGGGATTTTTCACCTTTAATCAATAAAGATAATTAAATTGAACCATTTTTCTTTCATACAATTAACCATATTATCATAATGTATTATTACTTTAATCAGTTATACATTTTATGTTATAAACATCAACTATTTAAAATACAAACTGTGATTGATAGTTTACTTTCACTATGTATAGGAATAATTTAGATTTTAAATATTGCTTTAATTATTTTATTTTACAGCTAATGTTTATTGTGTTCTCATTTATTTAAACCAGTTTGTAAATATATATATATATATATATATATATATATATATACACATATATATACATACATATATATGTATATATATGTATATACACACACACACACACACACACACACACACATACGCTTTACGTTCTCATGTAATTCTTTCAAAATCTCCAAATGACAAACTGATGAACTAACACTGTCTGAAGACTTCTGTTTTTAATTGAAAATATCTGTTTCATCTTTCAAATTTAAAGTATTACCAGGAATACAGTTCTTCGTTGAAAATAAATTTATCTGAATTGGAAAAACATTATTCTATTTCTAGTATCCTCATTGAAAAAGAGAAATTTGATGCATATTTTTATTCTTATTTCTTTAAAGTTACTATTTTCTTTCCCTCTTGAAGCTTTTCAATTTTCTTTTATTTTAAGATTTTTATAATTTTACCAGTTTGTTAATAGGTCAGCGTTAAAGGAAATAATGAAATAATTATTTTATTCAAAATTAAAGAATTTGGTAGAGTCTTTCAATCTGAGAATGAGTTCCAGATAAATTATCCCCTTTAAAAAAAAACAAAGTCAGGGATAATACCAAACAAAAGCAACAATAAAAGCAACACACATTTCTCCCATTTTCTCAGTTCTCTTCTTAAGGAAAACATATTAGACGAGCCTCTAAATGTCTCCTTTATGACTAATCCTCTAGGTTCTAGAAGATTTCTCTGATTTTTCTTTTTAGAAAATAAATTTTATTTTTAGCCCAGTCGAGACTTACTTAGCTTATGTTTTAAAATTATAAGTGTATCACATTGCTTAGTAATTTTTCCTTTTTCACATTTTTCTCTGAATTAATTTTTCCAAAAAACTGCTCTGAGAATTTCTAGAACTTAGAACTTTCTTTGACTTATTCTGTTTATTCTGAGTTCAGTTATTGTGATCACTATTTTTTTTTTGTCTATTAATTATCCTCAGAATTCTAGAAAACTCATTATATTAATGAATGAAAATGCAGGTTTATTTACATAAGTACCTAATGTAGGTTTCCATTGAAGTAGTGTAAGTTGATTTCCCAATCAAGCCTCATTCTAGGATGGGGAAATGGGTGGAGCTGCCCTCATTTTCTGTGTCACTAAAGTGTTACCTGGTAGGCTTCACTTTAGAATACCAGGGTGAAACACAAGAAGCCTGCTTATGTGCCTTCCTAATTGCCAAAATAAACAGGACTTTTTTTCTTGGGATATTGACTATGTTGGGAGTCCCAAAATTCTGGAAGCTCTCTTCTACATATTCTTTTAGCCATCACTCCCCCCCCTCCCCCCACATACACACTAATAAACCTATTTAGACAGCTGTGCTATTGTAATCAATTTAACTCCAGGGGAAGATGTATTCTTAATTAAATAGTAACTGAAAATTGACTGAACAGTCCCTCTTGATCACTTGTTTCTTGACACCATTTTTGGAATATCATGAAATGATGATAACCTTTGCAGCAGCTTGCTCTTATATGTGTTTTACATTGTAGTAATAGGTTTTCTTCAATCTCATTTTTTCATTGTTATGATTTTAAAGATTGTTCATGTTCTCAAAGATCTTCCAAATACCTGTCTTCTTTAGGGTGCACTTTTGTTTTCCATGGCTATTAAGGATTTTCCTTTCACAAAAATAACATTTATGCCCATTCATGGTGTATAGGCTTGGAGGAGATATATAGGTTTTCACGATCCTCTGTCTTGATTTAATTTTTGAAATAACCAACCTCAACTTGTAAAATAATGTACAGTCATCACAAAAAAGCAGTTTTGGTGTTCTTGGATGTAGTAGCTGGGCCCCCTTGAAACCCTATTCCAACCTCCTTATATGTGTTAAAACTATCTTCCCTAGATTTCATAGGAGCTAGGATCTTGGCTCTGATTTCAGCTTTGCCAACCAGATGAATTAGTATGAGAATTGAATTTGGAAATGAGTTAAGTGGGATGAGAAGTGTTCAAGGGATTGATATTTTGCTGATGGAGAATTAGTGACATGGGTTTGAATCCAACATTCTGGAGAGGGATTCCTAATTCCTGGTTACAACTTCAAGCCAGTGTGCTCCTGGAGCTAATAATTGCAGTGATAGCTTTCTGATCCTTTAATTTCCTAATTGTGACAGACGTTTAGGGAGTCATTCCCAAGGGGCTTAGCCTTAAGTGTGTTCCTAAATTCCTTTCTGTTTAATATACAGAGGGTGCCAGAAAAATATATACACATTTTAAGAAAGGAAAACTGTATTAAAATTGTAATACTTCTTATATACTGATGACACAAGATGAATACAAGTCACATTTGACTTCTGCAATTACAAGAGGTGCTCAACGTGGTTACCATCAGCATCCAGACACTTCTGATTATGGCGAACTACTGCTTGAGCAACGTTCACCAAAGTGTCCACTTGTATACATTTTTTGGCACCCCCAGTATTAGAACAATGCATGGCACAAATTAACAATTCAAAAAACAGGATGTTTTTATTAATGGAATTGTCGTGTTTTGCTTACTATACAGCCTCTATAAAAGGAAAAAACTATTTGGCTTAATCTTCTACACAAACATTCTCCTGATGAATATATCAGCACAAAATTAATACATGAAACTTAGTCTAATTGTTTTTATTCACAAGTATAAACTATAAAACCTATTATAATCCTATACCCTTTTCCAGCAGACTTAGAATTAATTCCTATAAAGGATCCCAGATGTCTGTGAAAAACAATTCTTTTGGTATGCATGGGGCTTGAGGAGACCTGAGGACTATAGTTTTTTGGTATTTACACGTAGTTGCTGTATTCTTTGCTGGACAAAGAGTTACAGTGAGACACACGAGGAAGGAAAAATGCAAGAAGAAGGAGGCTCTCCCTCTCTCTCTCTGGACCTTAGTGACCATAGAAAATTATATTATTCTTTAGCTGCCATTCAAACCACATAAATAGACACATTGTGAGCTATAAACCAGATGAGTAGGGAGTTAGGTGTGGATATCACTCATTCAAGCATGCACTGGGGGCTACTATTTCAATGACACTGCTGCTATCAAGGCATTTTAAAATAAAATATATTAGGCTATATGAGGCAAATGAGTAATTGATATAATAAAGCTTCATCGAGACCTTTAGGGTTTTCATTAAATGTTAGGCTTTGATAAATCTTCAAGTGCTGGCTCTCTTTTCTGTAAGTGTCTCATACACTAAATAGGACTATATTCCTCTGAAATATGGCTGCTTACGGGTCATTCTTCAAAAACTCTTTCCTATCTTAGACATTTTTATGGGAAGGCCCTTTAAAATAAAATATGAAAGGTCTTCAGGACAATAATGCCTGGTATGTAGTCACTGAAATATCAGTGTTGGTTCACCTGAGGGGAGGGGGTAAAATTGTCCTTGGCAGAGATATGAATGATCCTTGGAAGCAGAGATCATGACTCATCTGTCATCCAAAAACCAATATCACATAGCAGTTCAAAACATGTGCACTGAAACCCGATTCCCCAAATTCAAATCCCAGCTTTTCCACTTAACTTGCTATACGACCTGGAACATTACTAAATCTCTGCTCTTTAGTTTCCTCATCTGTAAAATAAAGGATTATAATAGCAACTGCCTCACAGGATTGTTGTAGACTTTCAATAAGTTAAGATACCCAACTCAATTATGATGCCCAATGTTTAGAAAACTGTGAGGACTATATAATGTTAGCCCTTGGTATTTTGTATTTCTTTGTCATGCTTCTTTAATTATTGTCATTTTGTACTGATCATCAAAAAGTAACAATAAAATCAATAACTAATATTTCTGTATCATTTAATAGTTTACAACAGCTATAGTAAGATTATTTTATTTGATCTCCATATCCATTTTGGTAGGAATAATTGTCATCTCCATTTTGTAATTGAGAAATCTGAGGTTCAGATGGCCAAAGATCGCAAAAATAATTAATGTAGACAGGATTTAAATCTATGTTGCCTGACTATATTCCTTACTTTTTCAAGTTTGACTTGCTTATAACTTGTTTAAATGCTTTCAAGCATTTACCCACCTGATTCCAAATTCTTGCCATTTGTTGAGGGCTATTATGTGCTAGGCATTTTTATATTATCTAAGAATATTACATCAACTCAGACGACTTCACGTTAATATCCTATTTTTTATAGAAAACAAATGTAAGCATACAGACATGAAGGATAATGCTCAAAGTTATAGATAGAGATAATAAATGTAGGAACATTGTAGTTTATTCCTTTATTCATTTATTTATTCCACAAATGGCTACAACAGTATACCAGACATTGAGGACAGTGTGGACGAAGAAAAAAAAAAAAAGACAAAATCCCTTATTATCAAGGGGTGGCAGTCTAGGTAAGAGACAATAATTAAACAAATGTTTTTGAAAAAAAAAATTTTAAGAAACAAAATATATATAATCTGAGTTATAGAAAGCTCCATAGAATGCAAATTCAACCAGGGCACAAAACTTTGCTTTGTTTATTATGGTATCTTTAGTTTATGGAAGAGTGCTTGACACCCCAGTGCTCAGTGACTATTTTTTGAATTAAATAAATCAATTAAATACAAAATACAGCAAGTGTCAGAAAGGAAAAATACTGAGTGCCATCAAGTGACATAATGGAGGACTTCATTTAAATTGGGGCTTCTTCGAAGAAATGCCAGTTCAGCTGAGAATAATAGGGGACAAGGAAATAGCCAGACTAAATGTGAAAGGTGAGATGGAGCAACCCAAGTATAGGGAAACCATCTGCAAAGCTCCAAAGTATCAATGAGTCATGGCAATGACAATACTGATAAAAGGCCATTCTGGCTGAAAACACAGCAAGGGAAAGGAAGAACAAAAAAGACAGAACAGAGATGACAGGTGGGGTTAGAAACTGGAGCATTTTAAAGGCCATGATAATAATATTACATTTTTGTCCTTAGTACAATAGGAAATCATTGAATGGTTTGAGCAGAACATAATCAGATTTCCACTTTTTAAAGACCATTGTGATATTTCTATAAAGAATAAATTAGAGATAAGCAAGATTAGAAATGGAAGGTATTGTAGTAATCCAAGTAAGATATGATAGATGCTTGGCTTAATTGGCAGTAGCGATAGAAAGTTGGGTAATGATAACAGCAACATTAATAATTGTTAAGGTTAACTGAGCACTTACTATATGCCAAGCACTGTTCTAAGAGCTTTATATAAATTGACAAATTTAGTTTTCACAGCAATCATATGGGAAATAAGACATTGCAAAGTAAGCTTTTTATCCTTACCGCTAGATACATTGGAGATAAGATTTGGAAATATTAAAAACAGTTCATAATAGAATATATATATATAGTGAAGTACTGGTTTGACTGGCTGGTATTAGTTGGATATTTGTGTCTAAAGCCCAACAGAAATTCCTGGACTTGCAATATGATTTAAGGGGATATATTTTGGTTTTTAAAATAGCATATATTATAGTTTGGGAAATAGATGTGGTTGTCCACTGTGAGAGTGTGATGCAAAAAGAAAAGAAGTTGAACTGATATTTGAGGAACTCCAGAATGTTGTAGTCAGGTAGAACAAGCCTAAAAAGAAGCCTAAAACGAGTTTGCTAAAGGTGCATGAGAAAAAACAAACAAACAAACAAACAGACAAACAAAAAACAGGAAAGCATAGTATCATGAAATTTGGGAGTATTTTGGGAATGGTCAACAGAATCAAATGCAGATGAAAGATAATACAGGGTGAATATAGAAAACTTCTACTGAATTCAGCAACATTAAGGCATTAGTGTCAAGGAAACACAAGTCAGACTATAGAGTTTGGTGAATGAATGGGTGGTAAAGAAGTAGGAAAAAAATGGCTATTAATGGGAGGAAGTGACAGGCATGGAAAATAGAGGGGTAATGAGGTTAATATAGTATACAGAGGGTGCCAAAATATATACATATTTTAAGAAAGGAAAAAGCTGTATTAAAATTGTAACACTCAATATATGTTAATAACAAAAGATAACTACAAGCCATGTGTATACATTTTTTGGCAACCCCAGTATGTGTGTATTTTAATGTTACATATGAGCATATTTGTATGTTGATGAGAAAATCAGATAGAAAGGAACATACAGAAAATACAAGAGTGGAAGTAACCAGTGGTAAAAGGATAGATTCAGAACTTGTAATACAGAAACAAACAGACAAACCCAAACAAAAACAAAAACAAAAAACAAACAAACAAAAAACAAAACAGGGTGGACTTAGTGTTAGACTCTCTAGACCTATTGTTGCCTTCTACCAAGGACGAGCTTCTGGACTGCCCCTCTTGGCTGCACTCTAGAGACCAAGTACAGGATTAAGGACATTGAAAAGATTGACAAAAATGGGTATGTGCCTTCAGTCTTTTAAAAATCTCCTTGGGCTGGCCCTCTCTTCTGTTTAACTTAAATAATAGTTTGATTGTATAAATTAAGGGGCCTGGGTTTGTTCGTTTTGATCATGGCAACTTGTAAATCGGAAAAATAATTAATTCCCATGGTCTGATGGAAAGAAACAAGTCAAGCAATAAGACCTGGATTTTGTCTATTTAGAGATGAGCACTTGAGACCTATGCTATTGAAAGAGATCACTTAATGACTCCAGAAAGATATTAATGTGTTTATTCATTAAAATTATACATTGACTATATAGTGGTTGTATGGATGTTTACTGAGTGACAATAACTTGCTAGACACTGCTTTGGAGAAAAGAGGTGATGAACACAAATGAAATCTCTGCCTTTATGGTGTATGTTCTAGGGGGAGAAAGGTACTGATCAAATACACAGAATATTAAATATATACATATTATATTATTATATATTATTATTATACTATTATTATATAATATAATACCAGGCCTGATAAGCACTATCCATCTTTGATACATAAAATTTAAAAACACAGAACTGTCAATTTGGAATACAGATAGTTTCCAAAAATGGTGATATGTTCTATGATATAAAGTGGCTGTTTTAAGTGGGCATAGGACCCACTTATAGGTGGGCAAATTATACACCTATAATTTGGAACCATTAAGAATAATGCTTGGTGACACACAGTGAACACCCAACAAATATTAACTATTATTATAGGACAGATCTGTACCACAGACTAGCAAATGACTTCTAAACTTAATCAGGAGGAATGGAGAGAGGCTAGGCAGATGAAGATGAGGAAAGGGCCTCCGAAGCCAAGGGAGTAGCATATGACAAGACAAAAAGGATGATATTGAGTGATGAGTTTAGGAACACATACATGTGTTTTGACTGAAGTATAGGGTTTGTGGTCATGAAAAGAAAAGTGCAGGGGGAGACTAGAACATGACTCAAAATGTCTTCTTGCTCTGAAGAAGCCAACATTATCAGGGCGGTGTTGAGGGTGGGGTGAGAATACCACTCTCCCTTAATCCTCTCCATCCTTCTTGTTAGACTGTGTGTGCTAGAAATTACTACCCTGTGACAGACACTGTACTAAGAGTTAGAGAGAATAAGTTAGATTTGAAATCTACTGTCAACAAGTTAACAGCAATAACAACTAACATGTTTTGAGTAATTGGGCTTCTACATGTACTGTTTTAAGTGATCGCCATGTATTAATCCAGTCAACCCTTCAAACAACTCTTGAAGTTAAGTAGAATTCTCATCATCTTTTTATAGGTGAAGAAATTGATCACAAAGAGCTCAACCTTATGCACCACTGTATTCCTAATCCTAGGCTTACTGTCTGACATCACAGTCTCTAGGGCCATCGTTGCACATTCATAATCAGGTCACTGTCTCACTCAGCATTTTGTGAGATGATCATAGGATAATGAGTCTAAAACCTTCAGAGGCATCACAATCTCTCGAGGTTCTTGATGAACATTTTAATTTGTTAGATCTGAAGAGAAGTCCATGACTGTGCATTTTTAAGAGTACCCCAAACATTTTGTTCTAAGGTGATACCTGGACAAGTTTTTTTCTTTTTTCTTTTTTTTTTTTTTTCAAGATATTGTTGTGCTCTATCAGTTGATAATCATTACAGCTAGACATAACACTTGTGGATAATGACTGTGGCTCAGCTTTCAAAAGTAGAAGGATAGAAATGGTAACTTCAATTACAATAAAAGAAAATCATCAGCTGTAATAATGGAATCTGGCTACCCATCCATCTTGCAAGGCTTCTCAAACTCGACACAATTGACAGTTTGAACCCTATAATTCTTTCTTGTGGGATGGCTTTGTTTTGCATTTTAGAATGTGTAGCAGCACTTCTAGACTCCACCAACTATTTGCCAGTAGCTTTGCCCATCCCCCAAGTTGCAATAACTGAAAATATCTCCAGACATTGATAAATGTCCCATGTTGTCAAATTGCCTGTAGTTGGAATGCAGTGCGGTAATGAACGAGAGCTAGCTTTCTTCCATCACTTCCTTACCAGCAACTTCTGGCCTTCTAATCTAGAATCATGTAAGATACCTGATCTGATTCCCTATGAGTGTTTCTCTGTGAGATACTATAGTTTGTTTGATGAGTAGAGTACCTTCTTGGCTTTTTTCAGAACTCAAGTATGTGCCATCCCTCCCCCCAGCGCCCCCTACCCCACACACAGCTGGTTTATTGAATCGAGACAGACTGTCAGGGTCAAGACATGGCTGATATCTAAAATCATCATTCCTTCTTCAGGTTCCTGAGGGCTCAGATCTCTTTTACAGAGTTTTCAGGGAATTATAAGGATAAGATCAGTTTCCCAGAACACATACGAGAATATTATAAAAAGGAAAAGAAAAATCAATGGAAGAGACATAGAAATAGTCAGATAAAAGTGCTTGAAAAAAAAAAATAAATAAATTTGAAAATATTTCATCACAAAATTGGCAAAACACTAGATGTTGAAAAACACAGGGAATTTCCCAGTCTGGATATTACTCCCATCCTTTATCTTTTACAAGGATAAACAGGCAACATGTAACTACCCAAGGGAGTATATCCTTCACCTTTCTTCTCTATTAATTTCTTTTAACTGTTCTTAGTATCTTTCAATTGCATACGAGAACAATAAGAGTAAAATCTTATTTTTGATGGGAGAACCATTGACTACTATCATGCAACATTAGGCAGTATCATATTCCCATTAATATATGCAAAAACCTTACTTTACCAAAATGCAAAGAGTAACTGGATAAGCATTTATTATTCACTACATACTTCTAATGAATTGATTTCTAGTTCACTGGCTAATCAGATCAGTGAATTAGTGTGTGCATCCAATGAAACAATTAAATAGCTATCCAAAGCACTTTCTTGTTTGAAGCAGAAGAAACAAACAAAAAAACTATCCAGATTAATATTGACATCAACTTTTAATTAAATTTATTTGCCTCAAAATCAATTATAAGGAAACGTTATTGTTATATAAATTATTTGGTATGAGCTACCTTGACTAAAAAGTACTTTGTGGAAGAGATTACTGCTGCCTAATTAACATTTAGAAGAAGAAAAACAAGGAGATCAATACTATTTTCATTGGAGACTTAAAAGATGTTGAATCACTCAAAGAGAGGGGAGAAAAGCCCAGCAGGGCACCCTCTGTCATTCCAGGTAAGAAAATACCTGTAACCTGACTAGTCCCATCCAGTTTTTCTAAGTGATTTCAGAAGGTAGGGTAGCAACAGTTACCTTACCATCAAGCACAAACACTGTTACTTCTACCTTGAACTGTTTGCTGGGAGACATGCTCTCAGGTTACTAGATGGTAAATTGCAGTTCACTTCTGAATCTGACCAATTCTAGGTGGTAGGGAGTGATTAAAGAGACCACCAAAGACTCCAACCCCAGGCAGCTTCTGTGGGAAACAGAGATTTAGGAAGGCATAAAGGCAGAAGATGGCTGGGCAGAGTGAGCTTGCTACCACCACCACCCCCCCACCCCCACCCCCACCCCCACCACTGTCTTTGCATGTACAGTTGTTCAAGCTGCCAGAGGCTTTCTGGTTGCCATGGCAACTGTTGAGTTCTGCTGCAAACTCAAATCAGAGCCTCTGAAGTTAGGTACCAAACACTGGAGCTCAACATACACAAAGGCAACTGGGGAGGGAGAAGAGAAGAATTACCTATGTGATACCCTGTTTCCCAAAAAATAAGACCTAGCCAGACAATCAGCTCTAATGTGTCTTTTGGAGCAAAAATTAATGTAAGACCCAGCTTTATATTATATTAAAGACCCGGTCTTATATTATAGTAAAATAAGACTGGGTCTTATATTAATTTTTGCTCCAAAAGACACATTAGAGCTGATTGTCCGGCTGGGTCTTATTTTTGGGGAAACACCGTACTTCTATAACTGCTATGGCTCAGAGGACCTTTCTTAAAATTGGATTTTTGTTTATGTTTTTGTAAAATGAGATAGTTCTTGCCAGGCATTGTTCATTAGTATTATCTTCTGCTGACAGGAGCAAGAAGAAGACTGCACATCTCACTCATAAAGACAGAGGAAAGGGGTTAGGAAACGGAATTACCAGGAATGCACTAAGCCAGCCCCAAATCTCTAAAACTCATTTGTGCCGGGCATTGTGCCAGGTGCTGGGGCTGCAAAGCGAAATGAGACACCACCCCACACTCAAAATTAACGGTAATTAACAAAAATTAGCGGAACCTTCGCGAGCCCGGGGAAAACCAATTAGGCACTGCAACCTTCCCACGGGTCTCAGAAGACAGATTCCGATTGTAAACGCGGGAGAGGAAAGAGGCAGTGGCCCCTAAAATAGTCAGGCGGGAAAGAAGGCCGTGAGGAACAGGGGGACCGCATTTTCCTAGGGAGAGACTCTGTCAAGGCCACTCAAAGGTTCCTCGGGGGCTGCGAGAGAGGAGAGGTTTGTTTTTTAGCAAGACGGAGCCCTTTTCCCTACTGGGCTCAATTTCTAGTAGGGGGAGCTCCGCCCCTTGGGGCCGTTGATTGGACCAACTCTTTTTCAGATAATTTATGCCCGCATCCTCTCGGTTTGATTGGCTCTTAGGCTCAATTCCGCCGAGAGTCGCATCCTACCTGGTCGGGAGGTGTATTTCTTTCCCACACTCTCCCTTGTTGTACTCACCCAGCTGCTGCTGAGGTGGGCGAAAAAGTCCCGGTTCTGAGAATTTAGCGGAAGAAACGATCCCGATGGGTTCTTGGAAAGCTTTTCTCTTCTCCCCGTTTCTTCTGTGGAGTCAAAGTAGAGGGGTGAGGCTCACGTTCCTGCTACTGGCCCTGCATTTGGGAAACTGGTGAGTAAATGCAAGGACTTAAGACTATTCTTTAGTATCTAGCCACACTCCCCCCCTCATTTCTCTTTCTTTCAAAAACTCATTGTAAGTTAAGTAATTTGCAGTTCCCCGTGCACATGTGTGATATTTTACTATCTTTTTTTTTCTAATTAGATTTAGCCATTTTCAGATTGAATGAAATTAGCCTATGTGTGAAGCACGGAGGTTAGTTAGTTCAGGTGTTTCTGACTTGAAGCGCAGTCAAGATTAGTAAAGATTCAGTTACTGGGAGTGGCGGTGGGGAGCAGAAATTATTTTGCTACTAAATTTAGTGAATGAATGCCATTGATAACATTTCTGATGATTTTAAAGACAGTTATTTAGAAACTACCAAGTTTAGTGGCATAGTATTATGATGCTTTCTATATACTAATATTGCCGTTTACATTATCCCCTTTTATTTTTGCTATTCTGGAGAAAACAAAGTTTTATATCAAAGGATTATAAATATGGCTAAAAACCTATCAGGGTTGTGGGTTATATTTAAGTTAGAAATAACTATGTGTATTTTATTGAGCCAGATTCAAATGATTTTTATTTTAATTGATTGTCTACAGATAAAAAGTATGTGATATAAATATCCTGGGTGTGTGTGTGTGTGTGTGTGTGTGTGTGTGTGTGTGGTGGGAGAGGGAGAGGGAGAGGGAGAGGGAGAGGGAGAGGGAGAGAGGGAGGGATGGAGGGAGAGAGAGAGAGATAGAGAGAGAGATTGCCTCCAATTTAACAGGAACAAGACTTGGGCTGCTTGGGCTGCAATACCTTTCAATAAAACTTTGAAATCATCATGGAAAAATCATAAAATACTCAGGTACTGCATCTGGCTATAGTAGTAGTTGGAGACTGGAGTTAAAACAAATGGATTAAGGCATAGACTTTATAAAGGTCTTGGACATACGACTCATATCATATAACTGTGTTTTATATAAATGTGCAGTTAAAATTATATTATTGTATTATATGATCCTGCTTAGAACTCAAGAATAAAGCACAATCACTATCCAGATGGAAGCATGTCTTGAAGACTAATTGTGTCATTACTAAATGAATTATTATTATGATTAATTTCAGTATGTAGCTAAAGTGAATATTTTTGTGAATACCACCAGATACAACTACTGTGTTTTCTCTCTGAAAATAGAGAATAGATTAAAGTATGCTAAGTAATATTAGACTTGCCAGAAAATATTTGACACTCAATGGTTTTTAAAAGTATTAATAGTTTTAGTTTATTTACCCTTTTCTCTTAGAACTTCAATGTCCTGCATGGGCACAAACATACTACTTGATTAATTATTCCTTATGTTATGTATAAGTTGGGTAATAATGGCTTATTTCTATAAATGTATCATAAAATTGTGGTACAGCATGCATCAGTGTTCTCATGCATCTTCATATTATAGTATTACAAATGAATCTGTGTTCTCACAAATAAATAAAAAACAATTACCCAGTGGTTTTCTGAAATAACAACCTGTATGCTCCTTTATCATTATAAGTGCAAGTTGCCCTTGCAATCTAATATAAAGCTGCCTACTAAAGGGCATGTTTACTACAGGGCATAAAGAGATGTTTGGGTTTAAATAATATCTTTTGTTTTTGACAATATTTACACTATGATTATCATAATTGGCCCCGGAATTCTCTTCAAGCTGCTCAGAATTAAAAAGTTTTGTGTTGTAGTGGACAGAAATGGGCTCTGGCAGTCTGAAGACATGATTTTATGTGTCAAGAGTCCTTAACCTCTGAACAGTTTCTTCATCTAGGAAATGAAGAATAGTAGCAGATCACTTATGATTTCTTCAACTTTTCACATGCAATATGGCTAAGATTTGAACGAAACATAAAATAACTCAATAGTTGCTTCTCTGGCTTTTCTTAGTGGTTTTCAAGAGGGAAGTCCTAATTGGGAATGCCATGTACTTTTTGCAGCATACATATGAGTGAGAGAGAGGTGACATGCAGTTAAAATAGATAATAATTCATTTTATCACAGTACTATAGATTATCTGGGTTATTCTGGCCAGTGGATAAATATTTAAAAAATAAAGCTATATGTTGCCATAATAATGAGCTTTTAGGGCCTCAATTACAAGAGTTCATGTCTTTTGAAAGTAGTGACAGTATGGGAAATTTTTTATCTTTTTAATATTTAGTTGGAGATAACTGATGTCAACATGTATAAACCATTTATATTCATATTTCCTTTTCTCTTCTTCTTTTGAGGAACCTTTCTAAAACTCACCTTAGATGGTTGTGTTTATAAGAATTTTGATATCTTATGCTGGTTTCTAAAACAAGTCATCAAAGTCATCTATTTTAAGATTTACTAAATTGGAAACTATTATTTCCTATACATAAGCAGGGAAAATAGCTTGTTTTCTTACTAGTTTCCCTCAAGAGCACAAAGGAGAGACACTATATTGATTTTTGTATTGCTAAACTATAATATTAAAACCTATCCCATTGTTTAACTAAAAGCTATAGTCATGATTCCTGTATTTCATTCTCCATGAGGCTCTATAGCATCTTAACAAGTTGTTTAAAATCTCTTGAGCTTCATCTGATTTATTTGTAATGTTGCAAAAAAAAAAATCTAATTATAATCAGGTTTTTAAAAAGAGTTGAAAGGGCTTTGAGATTGTAGCTGTTCTAAAAAGTAATTTATGATAAGCTTTGATATGAAGTTATATTTTGAGAGAGCTCAAGGAAAATAACTTGTTTTTATTTTAAAACAATTTTATGAATCAGTAATATAATATACAATTTAGCATTCTGTTGTCCAAATGAAAATATTCAAATATACGTGCTTTATAAAATATATTGTTTTCAAGTAATTTCAGTGATATATTTTGTCGAGGTACTTGTGAGTGAAATATATATATATATATATATATATATATATATATATATATATATATATGTATATTTAAGTCATCTAGATTTTTGGCTTAAATTTCTAATAAGATATTAATGATGACCATGCAAACTTGAGGGCAAAATAACTAAGTATGATGGTCCATGATAATTAAATATTCAACGAAGGACTGAAAGAAAACAATTTTTGGAGCTAAAATGCAAATGCTATAATTGATAAATCCCCTGAGTACAGAGATTTTAGGTATACCCTTCTTTCATTTTATTTCATTATATACTATGAGACACACTTTTGACTAAGCAACAAAAGGAAATATTTGACCTTTTATTCAAACATTAAAATAGACTAATCTAATATTGTACATTTATATGAAGGTGATTAAAATTTGTCTAAGAAAATAATAATGATGGTGGAGTCCCAAAGGAGAGGAGACATGACAAGGTAGAAAACAAAAAAAAATGACGTGAGATATTATCAAAACATGATAAATCACTGCCATGGGGAAAGGGGGAGGAGTGAGCATAAATTGAATGTACAGACCTCAGGAAAACAATTGACATGCATATATGCATGGTACCAACTGAGAATCGTAGACTTTACAATTAGATTTAAATTCCAGTTTCAGCTCCATCATTTCCCACAAGGGTGATGTCAAGCAAATATTTGAGGCAGGGCATCCTCATTTGTGAAAAATAGAAATTACATCTACCTTTCTAGATTGTTTTAAGACCAAGATAAAACATTTGTGGAAAGAATATAGCATTTAAAAATTTAACTGCAAAGAACTTATAACAGATACTCTACGGAATCACAGTGATTCTAGTATCATTTATTCTAGTGAAAGAGTTTTTAAGTGCAGTAGAGTGAATTCCTTGGATTCTTGTGCATTATTAAATGTCATTTGGATTTGTAAAAAGATCATTCGTTCTTGAATGGACTAGATATGATTACTTCTATATGGAGCTTATACTCACTGCTAAGACCTAGATTTATGGTAATCAAAGGAACACATCTTGTACTCAAAATAAGGAAATATACCTTCAGAACTTTAAAGATAAACAGAGGTGTCAAAAGTTTTAAGATAGAGGGTGCCGATGGAACATACCACAATCAAGGAAAGAGAATTAGAGAGCCATGAGATTTGTCTCAACAATGCCAGAAGACTATGGGGGAAATGTCTCCAAAATTCTAGACTAGAAGGTTACACTTAGCCAAATTACAATCAAATATTAAAGATGAATAAAGCCTATATGCTGTTATTCTCCCCATTTTACAGATGGGAAAACTGGGGCACAGCGATTTTTAGGAACTTGATTAAAAATCATCTTGCTGGTAAGTGCTAAATCCAAGACTCAAATCCATGTGTTCTATGCCCAGAGTGTCCATTCTAAATACCTCACTTCTCAGATTACAAATGCTGTATAAGTCAAAACAGTTAACATGACTGTGGATGAAGGAAACAAAAAGGAAGGGAGAGAAGGAAGAAGGGGAGAGTGGGAGGGGATGGGAGGGGAGAATGGTACAATGAGAGAAGCACAGTAAGTATACAAATCTACTGTGTACCTAACACATAATCTGAAATCTTATGTGCAGTGCTAGATTAATTATTTGGGGGAAAACTTTAACAAACTGGAGTACTTGATCTATAAAAAAAAAATCATAAAATTCAAGCATTAAAAGCAAGAATTTTCCCCAGCGTTGCCATTAATGCCACCCTCCTCAGCGTCCCCACTATAGCTCAGCTAGAATTCTGAGTACCAAATAAAGCATTTTATTGTTTTGTTTATATTAATAAACTGTCTCAACATAAACTTATAGAATTTAAGTTCTCTGGGAGCTAGATTAATTATTTGGGGGGCAAACTTTAACAAACAGGAGTATTCGATCTATTAAAAAGCATTGTAATATAAATTGTTGAAATAATTTTGGAATTTAGGTAAGTTTTGTTGAGAAATCAGATGGCTACTTATTTTCAGGATGCTATATAAAATCATAGTTGACTTTGTTATGTGTAGGTGTAACAACCAAGCCATAACCACGTAGTGAAAACTACTTAAAGGGATTTACTTTCAATACAAAAGCTCTGTAACAAAATAATTGGTGCTTTATCACTAGGCTTATTCAAGCAGAAGCTTGTTAGAGTTTTGTACTCTGTGGGAGGTAAATGAAATATACGTTTTGTTTTTTTCTATTTTTAAATATCTCAAACTCTAATTTATCAGTGCTCAAATAGTTTAACCCATGGAAGCCCCATATTTTAGGAAATGCTCTTAGCTATTCATTCAGTAAACATTTATTGAGCATTAGCATTCATTTACTGCCTACTATGTGTTAAGAGTTCTGAGACCTGGAGATACAGTGGTAAGCAAACCATAATCCTTGCCCTAATAATGTTTATGCAATGTGAATAGGGTATTTGTAGGATTATATATATAGCTATATATGCTAGTTGCATAAAACAAAGAGGGCAGAGTCCCTGCTCCCAGTGAACTTAAATTCTAGGAATTTATGTTGAGACAGTTTATTAATATAAAAAAAACAATAAAATGCAATCATTGGTACTCAAAATTCTAGGTGAGCTATTGTGGGGACACTGAGGAGGGTGGCATCAATTGCAACTCTGGGAAAAAACTGAATATTCTCAGCTGTCATGGGTATACATTCGGGTCAATGAGAGTGAAGATTGGAGAGAGAAAGAGAGATAATGTTACTGTTATGTGGCCAAAGTTATAGTTTCAAAATTTGATAAGCCTCTTGAAAACAATATTCCTGTATCTTCTAGGAGATGCTTTACTCTGGTCATCTAACATGTGGAATTAAATTAGTAAAATCCTATTAGAGGGTACAGAATTCAGTTTAATGCTGAACTTCTGAACTGTAGGGATCTTTTCCTCCCAGACACACTGTATCCGAAGACTTACCATTTCTCCTTATTTTTAGACAAACACATTAAGTAACAAATATATTGAGCAACACAGTAGCAGGGACTATGCTAAACTGTAGGGATATTGAAGTAACATTAACAGGGACCTTGCTTTCCAATCTGTAGCTGGATCAGCAGATCAGAAAGTCTATGATATAGCGAGTGTTAAAAAAAATAAAAAAAATTCAACAGGGACATTTTGAAGATCTAATTGGCTTTATTAAGCAATTTTTTATTAATCACACAGCATCCTATCTAGCAACTAGGAAGGTACTCTGAGGGCTTGTAAAAAATGGAAGTTTTTTTGTAAGAAGAAGGGTGGGACAAAGGAATTATTAAAAAGATAATAAAGGATTAATTTTAGACTAAAACATTTTTTTTTTTTTTTTTTTTTTTTTTTTTTTGGTGGGGTAAGGGAACACAAAAGTTTTTATCATACCGTTTACCTCTTCTTTCTGTGCGGGATGCAGAGGGCTCACTTGACAGATTACCTCCTTGGTGTTGACCAGGAAATACCAGACTAAGTGATTAAGATTATTTTCCTGGAAAGGTTGAAACAGCAATAGGTTAGGGATTAAATCTAGGTTTGGTACTATGGGCTTTAGCACAAGTGATACCATTTTGGACTTGTGGTTTTCCTCTTTAACATGGGTTTAATATGAATGTTTCACTATTGGTGTGATCTGGGTGTGATTTGCTTCTCCAGATAGCTTTAAGTCTGCTACAATCAGGGTCCTGGCCAAAAGGTTAATCTTTGGGTACATTTCTAGGACCATCACTTATGGTTGCACAATTTGTGAATTACATAATACAGGGATATACTTCACCTCTCATCTTAAATGTATATAATTATCAGAATAATTTCCCAGCACATGTAGCAGAGCATTTTGCGTAAGGATTACCTTTTCCACAAGATACCCATATTGACTAGCACAAAGTAGTAATTTTGCTGGATTAAATTTAATGTGTTACTCAGACATGGTTTCTACAAATTAATTTGTTACTCTGTGCAGGTGGCCTTTCAGGGTATATTTGTTTCTGCCATTTCCTTAGTAACTGTTCTTTGTGAAAAACCTTCAAATTGACATAGGTAGAATTGACTATTAGAATTTACTACTATTTGGTTGTTTCTGTTATACGCATTTGGATTCTCTCCCTTTAGAAGTGAATGATCTGAGAGGATCCTTATGTCAATGAAAACATTCTGTTTCTCATTTTATAATCCCAAGATTTCGGAAAAAAAGGTATATCTTTCTCCATTCAGAAGATGTAATTCCCATTTCTTTCTGTCATTTAATTTTAAGATCTTTTAATACGCTTTATAATGTAATAAGCCTCAATATTATGCACTCCATGAAAATTTTAGCAGCCTTGTAGAATTTATCTGATGTAGAAGAACATCAAAGAATGAGAGAATGTGAATGTCGTGAAGAGTTGTTTCTACGTCTAATTTATGTTCTGTCCATTTCTGTGGATATAAATTAGAACAATGTGGAAGTTAGTGTTCATTTTAAAATACTTTCAACACAGTTGTCATTTTTTTTCCCATAGGCTGTGATGAAAATTATGGTTCCTTTCCCTTTCCCCCAAAAATACAAGAAAATGGTTTCAAAAGAACATTAATAATCTTTGGATATTCACCATACCCCTGAGGATTATTCATGGAGTAATGAATAATCCTAATTTCTAAATTTTTTTAAGGAACAGAGTTCCTTATTCTAAATTATTTTAAGGAACAGAGTTGGCCTGTGTAACTAAGCAAATAAAGGAAACGAAAACAATACTCCAAAAATTGGCAAAATACATTTTTTATTACTAGTATTGCTGTGATATTAAGAATCAATCACTAATCTACAGAAATTCCTTATCTATGACCAAAGATGTTAAGAAAAAAATCTCAGCTTTATTTTGTAGTTGTCTGTTTTTTCACTTTCCAAACATATGCCACTATAACAATTGATCTTCTAAAAACTATTTTGATATCAATCTGTCCCTTTCTCATTAACTATAAAATTACATATTCTCATATCTAATCTAACTAGATCAGATTACGAGTATGTTCTAACAGATTTAGGAATTGTGCAGACCCCTTTTTGAAGCTAATAGTAAAGCAGTCAATGCCAAAAGCATTTTTTATTGCTGCTTTTTCCTAACTTTAATGTAATTTGAAAGGTTCTATGTATTCTACCTTACCAAGGAAACTACGTAAAATTCACAATGGATGAAGATGTCACAGTTTATTTTTTCTCCTAGATCAATGCTCTGCATCACAAATTGTGGAATCATTAATGTACAATCCAAACTCTGTTCTGTTCTATGGACTTAAAATATTTTAAATTCTAAGTTTTTTACCACAAATTGGTTACACTTTATTTTTATTTATTTGTTTTCTTAACAACTAATTTAAATATTTTCCAAGTTATATATATATATATATATATATATATATATATATATATATATATATATATATTAATTTCCAAGTTTTGTATATAGATATATGTATTTGTTGAAATATATGGAAAAAATAAAACTTTTTCCCAATGCCATAACGGTTTTGATCCTATAATGTAAATAATAAAGTCACTTATTTCATTCCAGTCCTCAAATTTATTTAGAAATTTGGAGCCTATATTTCCAGATTTTTGCTTAAGATTTGACAGGTATGTGTATATACATTTGTGTGTATTATTATATAAATGAAATCTAACACTTGTTTTTGTCAGATACCTCATATCAGAGATATCTTTCAAGATTAGTACATACTTAGTGTACCTCCTTTTTAACGATGATGTAGTATTCTATACTATAGAAGAATCATAATTTATTTTATTATTTCATAATACATTCTCTTTTTTATTTTATTACACATTATCTATCTATCTATCTATCTATTTATGGCTGGCACAGTATAAATGTGAAAAGAAAATAACATTTTTTTAAAAAAAATTCTTATTTTACTTTTTTTTTTTTTTTTTTTTTTTTGACTTCCAAATCTAAAATCAGTGCTTATATCTACTCTCTAAAATCTAGTTCTCGTAGGCTTTGACTTTAGGGCATCTTCTACGCAGAAACATTATAATAGGTTTTTTTGGTCATACAACTTGTCATTTGACTACTAGGCTTATAGAAGCTGATGTTTATAAATAAACACAATTTAATTTGGCATGAGCAACAGATCACAGATGAGGCCTGTCTTTGGAATTTCATCTGCTCTTTCTTAACAGATTAATAGAAATGTCTTCACCAGGTGTCAGAACTAGGATATTCACAGCCACTTTAATATGAACTATATACAGGGTGACTACATAATTTATCATCCAAATTAGGTCACTTTACCAGTGAAAGAATGTGCAATTAATTGTTATTCCAGGAAAACAGGTGTAAACCAGGCCATTCTGGGTAAATCTCGAGTGTTCACCCTATGTATGAAAAATAGTTTATATTAATTGATTGACTCACTACGGGATTGGTGCAAACACAGTGCTGTTCCAGAGGACTGGCAACTGGGCTGTCAGTCAACTATGTTCCCGCAGGAGAACTGAGTGGCAAATTTTCTGTGCTCCCACTATTTATTTCTTGGCAGAGTATAAAGCTCTACTTCTCTATGAAAGGCTCTAGTTAATTGTTTATTTTTTTATGATTAGAAAATAACACTATCTGGTGTATAGGAAAAGATAGGTATTAATGTCAAACTAACTCATTTTGGTGTATTTTATCATAAAGTTACACACAAAGATTATAGTATACTATGACTATATACAAAAATAAATTTGTAACACTCTATTTTGCATACTAAGTATATTCATTATGCTGCTTTCCCATTAAACCTGTAGCCATTTATACATTAGTTTTAATACAAGCAAATTAGTATGTATTTTTCATATAACGTTCAATTATTAAAATAATTTTAGATTTTGACAGACTCTTCACAATCATCAAATGGATGGATGCGTCCATTGCATCATATGGCTAAATCATAATTTACTTAAACATACTCTAATAAGTTTAAAATTTGGCTGCCATAGATAATACTATGATAAGCATCTTTGCATATGAGTATGATGGTTTTCTGTATCATTTTTTTGACTAGATTTCTCATTTATTAGAAAGTATGATCATCTAGATCAAGAATATAATGTTATTTGTATTTGTATTTTCGGTACTTAGCACATTCGTACATAGCAGTTCCTCTATAAATAAATTAAAGCATAGGGTTGGATATTGAACACACATATTAGAAAGTATAGTATTTCTCATCAGTGTGTGTGATTCCTTGAGATTATTATTCTAACTTCCTAGAACTCAAAGGCAGAGATGAAGCATCCTCCTCTGCACAATCCAAATGCACTTCAAATTACTTACCATAAGTATTGCTGTGTTCTTATCTTATGAATTAGAAAACTCAAAATCCAACCATACTGGGTTATTTAATAAAAGGTAAAATGCAGTGATACCATAGAAACTTCAAAGGAAAGAGGATATGAGTCTTCAAACTAAATCAATATTTTCTTAAATCCTGGCTCTATTATATAATAGTGTATGTTCTAGGAATTCTATAAACCTATTTTTTTCATCTGTAAAATGGGAATATTAATATTTGTTTCATGGAGTTACTCTGGATTAATTGACTAACATGTGGAAATAACTTAGCACATGTTCCTGAAACATGGTAGGCACTTACTGGTACATTATAGGCACCCAATAGCAGATAATGACAATAAATAGCAATCATTAAAACAAGCAGTAAATTTATGTATTCAAGGGTCCAAATGTATTTACACTAATGATAAAATTTTAGATATTCAAATTATCTAAAAGAAGTGCTTGAGCATGAGTCTAGAACTTCTCAGAGTATTACTTAAAGTCATAATTGGTTTCCCCAAATGAACAGCCACTCAACATATGTAAATGTTACAAAAATCTCCCAGTCTATAAAAGACATCTAGACATCAGATATGTTATATGAACGATTTTTAAAATGGTGACAAGTATTTTTGAATCACCAAAATAGTACCAGTGTGATATTCAAGGTAATTAATGAATAGTCTGAATATAATTTAAAGAGCTTGGAAGGAAGATATGGAAAAAATTAACCTTAAGAAATTTTTCTATTATTTCCCCAAATGAGGAAAGATAGCCTTGTGATATCATAGAGGTCAGCATTTATATTTCCTCTGAGCTAGCTGAGAAAAAGGGGAATATAAGTCACTGTGAACATATGTTGTTTGGATTACCAGGATGTTACTACTGTAAAAAACAAAAAACTTTTATTTTTTTCTAGAAACTTCCATTTGACCACAATCCTATTTCAAAGAAAGATCAACTGCTTATATATCCAGTGGCCTGCCTCTATCCACCAGATGTTTCATTCTATGAAACTGGGATTTCAAGCTAAACGGCTGCCTTAAAATTTAGGTTGTTGCCAGTATCTCAATAATTCTAATTAGAAAAGAAAACTTTCCTAGAGGGTGCACCATAACGCTTCAGTAATTTCAATGCTTTAGTTTATGCATACATTTATGTATATATGTACATATTTGGTTGAGAGAAAATAATAGGAAATTATTTGAAGGAAATCATACCGCTAGTTGTATACACTTTTTGAAGTTATATACAGCACAGTAATTAATATAAATGAGCACTTCATTAAAAATCTGTTAGCCAGTAGTTTACATAGAAATAAAAGTTGTGCACTATGGTAGTAAACTACTCCCAAATCTCAATGGCTTACCCTAGATGTTTATTTCTCACTCAGGCTATGTCCATGTTGCCTTCCCTCTGGGAGTGAAGTGACAGAGTAGCCTCTGTCTGAGTGTGGCTGGTCTTCTGACAGAGGATAAGAAAGATATGGTTAACCATGCACTGACATTAAATCTTCTGCTTGGTGTTGACACGTGTCACATACTTTCCATCACTTAAAGCAAATCACAGGGCCACACCTGAATTCAATTGGACTGGGGTATATAATGCTCTTGCAGGAAGGAGAATTTCAGGTCACATGTCTCAGAAGTCAGTGAAGGGAAAAGTATAATTCTATGACAGGAAAGAGAGGAGAAATAATGAGAATAAGAATGTACTCCATTATCTTTTGATAAATAACGATCAGTAGAATTATTGTGAAGATGAGATAGCAAATATGTTAAAGGTTAAGTTTTAATTTACAATGTTAATTTATACTCATTAAGGATAAAGAGGGTGGATATCAACTAAACTTATTCTGGTAATCATTTTTTCTACACACACACACACACACACACACACACACACTTATCTATCAACTCATTATATTGTGTACCTTAAATATTATACAATGTTATGTGTTACTTACATCTCAGTAAAACTGGATTTTATTTTTTAATAGAAAGGGTGTGGGTGCTGCATTAGCTAAGATGTTTAGATCCAAAGCAAAATAGATCTGAATGGATAGTGTAGAAAGAGTAATTAAAGAGAAGATAAACTTGCATATTTACTATTAGTAGGAAGCTGTAAAATCTTTGAAATATATATAAATAACTATTATATTCTGGATTTACCTGATTTTATTCATGTAAACGTTTAGTCTTTTGACCCTTTTTCACTGGAGGACTAATGTTTACTAAAGTAGGGTGTGTTAAATCTAGAATGATCTTAGACAAATGAAGATGGAGGTACTGATGGGTAATAAAGTAAGAGAAGCTGGTTACTTTTGATGAATCGTGGATGACTATCTGTATTACGTGTTTTCTACCACAATCCAGAAGTAATCTGAATCCTTATGGTTGTTAAGCACACAGCTGTAGCAGGGAGCATTAACTGGAGCTCCCTGCTAGAACTCCTGGGGTTAGAACTTGACTCTCAGTTTGGCTAATAAAAAGGGTTGTACTTTAATCAGTTCTCTAGTGTCTTCACTTTTCTCATTTACAATATAATGGCAGTGGGTTATTTGATCCCTAAATTCTAACTTCTAGTCGTAAAATTTGATAGTCATGCCTCCCCCAAAATATGTGGAGGGTGAGTCACCCACTGTTGCTTTGATGATAAAAGAATCTTTGACACTGTTTTTAGAATAAGAAGTCTGGGTTCTTCTGATTAAAAAGAAAGAAACAGAGATGTGTTCAATACTTACTTTTTTTCCCCTCAAACTTTTCTTCACCCCTTTTTCCTTAATTCTTCTTTTGTACAATGATGTTTTTGTACTTTTACCAGACTAATTATTACAACTTTTCCTGTATTTAATTACCTTTTAATTTTAAGTTTTGGGTGTGGTGTTTTAGAGTCTCCATGTGTGGTAGTGCAGATTATGTAGTGCATATATATAGGGCCACTATTCACATTGTCAATGCATAATTCCGATGGCCTTTAATGACAGTTGTGGTGGTGGCTAAGATTTATTTTGTTGATGTTATGTGTTATATTTCTTCTAAATTCTTAGTTTTTGAGTATTCTATCAGGACAGTTCATATGATGAAAGTGCTAGTCTTGCTAAATGTACAAATTTGTAATACCTTTTTCCCCTCTTACCACTCCCTACAAAATTATAATAATTATAATAATCTTAAACTATTTTTTAAATACACAATTTGGTTGAAAACTTTCTGTCATCCTTTTCTGGGGGGAATTATTTAGCGTTGATAAAGCAGATGATGAAGATGATGAGGATTTAACAGTGAACAAAACTTGGGTGTTGGCACCAAAGATTCATGAAGGAGATATAACGCAAATTCTCAACTCATTGCTTCAAGGCTATGACAATAAGCTTCGCCCGGATATAGGAGGTAAGTTTTGAGTTCTCTTTTTGAGATTTGGGGGACTATGAAAACCATATTTACTAATATGATTTTAACCATAGATTTCATATTCCTTGAGTGTCTGATATACATCAGAGACTGCTGGGTTTGATAATTATTAACTGGAAAGACACTAATTAGAGAGCTTCACAGTTCGATATGGGAAGAAAGGCATATAAACCTTATTGATGTAACTTTTTTACAACTTCTACAACAAAAGGTGCAACAGCAAAGTTCTGATGAAACTATCTGAAAAGCTGAGAGGTATTTCATAAAAGAGCGTATTTGAAAGATAAGTAGTAGGAGTTCTAATTTTGTGCCATGCTACACTGTTTTAATTAATGTAGAATTATAAGCCTTGGTAGTATATTTAGGAATAGGTTATCCTACTTTGCTCTTCTTTATCAGGATGGTTATACTTGGCCTTTGCATTTATGTATACATTTTATAACATAATCAACTTTCAAGTTCCGCCCCCCTGCTATGAATCTTTAAAACAAACAAAAACTATAAATCAGCAAACATTTTTATTGCGATTGCATTAAATCTACAGTCAATATAGGGAATTTGAAATCTTTACCATATTGAATTTTTACCATTCCAAATTCATAAGTATCATATACTCCTTAATTTATATATTCATTTTAATTAATATTTCCTGTGAAGAAGTGTTGAATATATTTTACTAAATTTAATTCTATATATATGGAGTTTTTGATGCAAGTGTAAAGAGATTTTTTAAATATTTTCTAATTTTGCATTAGCGGTGTATAGAAATAGAATAGATAATTGCGTATTTACTCTGTCTTCAGGAGTCTTGATAAGTTTATCAAATTTAATTGTTATATATCTATATATATATAGATATATAACAATGTATATTTCACTATTATATATAATATTTGGTATGGGCTTCTTTTTTTATGACACTCGTTTTAGTTTCTTTGTCTCATTTTGCTAGGGTTCTTTTTTCCTCCATAATGTTTCAAATAATCTGTGCATTTACTGAAATAATCATATCAATCATATTTTGCCTTTTATTCTACTTACCATTTGTTCTCTAAGTAACTTTGACTTTTGAAACTTAAACCAAATTGCATTTCTGTAATAAATGCCACTTGGTTTTGATTTGGTAACCTTTAGAAAATATCACTGCACTCAGTTTGATAATATTTTGTTAGGGAATTTTACATCTTTGTTCATGAAGGACATTAGATAGTTATTTCACATTCTGTAATGTCTTTTTCAGTTTTAGAATCAAGATTATGCTAGCATCTGCAAATAAGATACCTTTTCCTTCTCTTTTTATCCCTGAAAGAGTTTATCTGAAATGGATGCTGTTTCTTCCTTAAATATTTGGAAGACTCATTTGATGAGGTCATGTTGGCCTAGAGTTTGCTTTTTAACAGTTCAATTAGTTTAATAGTCAGTTTTGGTAAGTTGGACTTTCCAAGAAATTTAAATTTTCAAATTTACGTGTGTTAAATTGTGACATTTTAATATTTTAGGATCTGAAGGTTTTCACTTTCATCTTTCCTGATACTGGTAATCTAGTCTTTCATTTATGCGTCAATCTTAAAAGACTATTTCAATTTTATTAGGATTATTATAAAATAAAATTTTGGCTTAGTCAATTTTCTCTGTTGAAAAATTATCTTAAATTTAGTTAATTTACAATCCTTGGTATTTTATGTTAACCTACTGTCCTTGGGTTAAATTTGCTGTTTTCCTAGATTGCTTTACTTATTTATTTTCACAATAAAACTTAGACTTAGTAAAATAATGTTGATACTTGGAAATCCCACAAACTCTTTAACCTTAAAGTTAACATTTTTCATAATCATAGAACACTTATCTAAATCAAGAAATTAATATTGATACAATACTATTAATTAATCTCCAAACCTATTCAAATTATGGCAGGTGCATCACTGGGGTCGTTTTTTCTGGTTCAGTACGCCAACAAAAATCACACATTGCATTTCATTCTTCTGTCTCCTAATTCTCCTTCAATCTGGTATAATTTCTTAGTTTTTCTGTTTGTTTCATGAACTTGATAATTTTAAGGTGCACTGGCCAGTAGAATGCCCCTTATCCTGTCTGATATTTCATTAGTCTGAGCTGATACGTTTTTTCCAAGAAACCACAGAAGTGATGTTGTACCCTTTCAGTGTATTGTATCAGGAGGTATGTGTTGTTAATATACCAAATTTCTGGTGATGTTAAATTTGATCACTTGGTACGGTTTCTTCTAGGTTTCCCCAAGTATAAATTTATTTTCCCCTTTTTGATTAACAAATATGTTGTAAGAAGATACTGCCATGGGAGAAACTATGCAAATGTTTCTCAGTACACATTGTGAAGCTAGTAGCTATCATTAATTCTTACCTGCAACAGTATTACCGTGCTGTTTGCCAAATAGTGACTCAATATCATCATCATTCCTTCTACAAATATTAATCATCATTTTACCATATGGAAGAACTGTGGCTCTCCCCCATTTATTTGTCTACTCATTTATTTACTCAGTGTAGACTTACAGATATGTTTTATTTTATATAGTTAATAACCCATTACTTTCATTATTTATTTTGTTGCTCAAAATAATAAATTGGTCACTGGAACTTCCTATAATTTGGCTGCTGTGTCCTTTTACATGTCCCCATCATTTTCTAAGCACATCCTTACTTTCTAACACATATAATATTCCAGCAGAGGAATTCACCATATCTCCAAGGAACCGTGATCTGAGCACTAGGTGCATTCATTAAAGTAGGAAATATATGTTCTACACACACATTCACAGGCATCTATGTATCTATCTATGTATCTATCTATGTATCTATCTATGTATCTATCTATGTATCTATCTATCTATCTATCTATCTATCATCTATCAATCATCTATTTATCTATCTATCTGTCTATATCTTTGTCCATGTATTATAAACCATGAGTTCAATCTGAGAGCTCTGATTCTAATCTAAACCCCACAGAGTTCATTCAGTCTAGCTTTTCCCCTTTCCTTATTTGTTTGCAACTTCTTTTTGCAAAAGATAGATACCTGGCTCTCATTTATCTGTAGTATATTTTTTTATTTGTTCAATTCCAGTAAATACACAAAGTAGTTTTAGAATTTTAACACGTCTGTGAAAACAAATTAGCTAGATTAAAATATCTACGTACAATTATTTTTGTCTTTAGCTTTACAGTATGTAATCAAAATACTGTTTCTTAAAGTTACTTTATTATTTTCAGTTAGCTTATTTTCTGCTTTGCAAAAACATATAGCAGTTTTAAATTAGTTTCACATCCTGGTCTCAATCTTGGTTTTAGTATTTAATCTGCCTCAATATATGTTAAAATTCTCACCCTTACTCTTTTTTCTGAAGTTTTCCCACTCGTCTCTTACATGGGTAGGTTTTTCAAACAGTTTTTGTATGTCAAAAACTTTTTTCCATTGACTTGCTGCTTGAAGGACAGATTGGTTGGATGTCAAATCCTCGGTTCAGGCTTTCTTTCACTGAGTTTTCTTATTAAGATATTTCAAAGTTGACTCTCTTTGTGTGCCATTTTTGAGGAATTTGATGCCAGTCAAATTCTTTTCCTCTGGTAGTTTATTTCATCTTTTTTTTTTTTTTTTCTGAACTTCTTTTGTCTTTTTCTTTATGTTTTAATTGAATACTTTTAATAAGATATATCTTAGAGTTGTTAATTTTGGGTAACATTTCTTCCTGGTAACTGATATGTCTTTTTAAAATTTCAGGTTTTCTTTCATCTCTAGAAAGATTGATTGATTGATTGATTGATTGATTGATTTACAGTATAGTGTTGGATATTATTAATTCTCTCCCATTGTTTTGCCTTTCGTTTTCATTGGGTTCCAATTACATGCACGCTAATCATAATTTGCCAAATTTTCTCTCTGAATTCTCTCTTTATTTCATGTATATTCTCTTGATGTTTCCCCTCGGCCTATTACTTTTTATTTTGTTTTAGGTTATGTATTTTTGGTCATCTTAGAATTGACTTTTGTCTGTTTTTTTCCCCCATTTCTTTCCTAAATTCAATCAGTTCTCTGTTGATTTCTCCCTGTTTGTTATGTTCATGTGTGTGTTAGGGGAAGGGCACTTTTTACTTAGATTCTAAATTTCTGATTCAAAGGGATTTTTCTTATCCCCAAATAATTGTTTGAATACGTTTAATGGATTGTAGTGTTGCCTTATAGTTTCGTTTTGTTTTTTGTTGCTTAATTTTTTTTGAGAGGATTTTCCGCAGTTGATTTATGCTGAATTTTGACTGTAACAACTTTGTATGGATCTCTTCTTTTCTTTTTTCCTATGTCTTTTGTGTTTCATGGGTGTTTTTGCAAAATTCCTAGTTCATTGATATCCCCTTATGTCATTATAGCAAAGCCCGGATACTTTAAATTTGTTTGTTGTTATTGGTGTCGTGTATTTGTTTTATGCTTGGGAGGAATTATGTGATTTTTCCATTTATTGGTTCTCTTTATTTGCAGGTGCATGAAATCCTCTCCTTTTTCTGTTTCCCCCCTTTACCACCTGATTTCCTAAGCCCATCTCTGTTTTCCTTTTTTGAAATTTATGTTTGCCCCAAAACTCCTTATTTTAAAGACTGCTGTTTCACATCATGTATACTTGTACATCCCTTTCCTATTATTTTTTTTTGATCTGGTCATAAGATACATTTTAAAATAATTTCACATTTATAGTACACTTAACTATTTTACTTGTACTTTTAGATCTGCTTTAGGTAACTAACTGCCATCTTCTTTCTTCTTCAGTTAATCTCAGTCAGTTTTGCTCAGCATGAAATCTTGCATTAGAACAGAAGTGAGGAAGTATTTGAGAGATTTCTTGTCATGACTTAGTGGTTTTTTTTTTTGGTTTTTTTTTACAGTCATTTTGAAATTTGGACTTTGTCTTCAAATTATGCTGCGGCCATAGTTTTTGGGCACTTCTATTTTTTCCCCTCTTTGTTCTATACTTTTTTGGAAGACATACAAGGAGATTAAGACAAAGGACATTTATATAAATGTCCTCTAAGCATTGCTTTAGCCTTTCATAATTTATTCCTTTGTCATAATTCCATGAACACAGGGACTAGGCAAATGAATAATGCTTGATTTTAAAAAATAGCTTTGTTCTAGATATTTTTGTTGTTGATAACTAGCTTAATTCTATTTTGCTCAGAGAACGTGCTGAAGTCAAGTTTCTTATTGCTCAAGTAATGTGTGTGTGTGTGTATATATATATATATATACACATATATACATATTTAATGTATATAAATATATATATATACACACACACATATATACTGAAAAATGTGTGTTAAAAATATCTAACTACAAACATTGATTTATCTCTTTATTTAAAGTCCAGTCAGTTTTTGCTTTATATATATTGAAACTTTCATACAAACATAAATTCAGGATTGCTATAAACTTACTGTTGGATAGCAGTTTTATATTTGCATTTTATTTCCCTTAGTGTTAAGTTTTACAGTCTTTTTATTTTAAATGGAGTGGCTAATGCAGATATATGAGTATTTAGGATAATTATTGTATATATTGTTGTAATCTACTGCTCTTATATTTGTTTCCTGTTTTTCTAATCTGTTCTATATACCATTGTATTTTATTTTTTTCTATTCCCTCTTTTGGATTCATCAAGAAGTTATAGTTTATCTTTATATACTCTTATTAAATAAACAGTCATCATTTTTAGTGATTAAAATATCCATTTTACTTGATTAAATTTAATTATATACTAGTAACATTATTATAATTCAAGGACATCATGAACCATTTACTACATAAACTCTAGTCCTGCTTTTGCTATTATATCCATGTATTTGCATTCTATATTTTGAAATACCAAAAGACAATATTATTATTATTATTTTTTTTTTTTTTTAAGTGTTTAAAAACAATTAACTTTTACCAAGACATTACCCTGTCTGGTATTCTTTCCTTTCTTAATACTGTGAGTCATATGACAGATGTGATTCTTTTTTTGTCCCATCACAGGTGAAATTGACTTTTGTTAATAATGGAATACTACAGTGTGGCTCATGGCCTAAAGCCCTAAAGAGTTAATATTTTTCTAACAGACACATATTTATCTTATAATTTGCTAAGGAAATGTTGATATCAGGAAGCCAGGATAGATCACTCATAACTAGAACTTTCTATACTGTAAAAAGTGTGTCCTATCTATAAAAAGAAGTCTTCAGGAATTACTTACTTCTTCGCGTAGACAGTGTTCAGTCCTTAGCATTATGAAATAAGGAGCAGATACTCAGTGTCTGTTGATTTATCAATGAACTGAAAAAAACACACAAAAAACTAATTAAGTAAGACTGGTACATTGTACTTAATTGCCTATAAGTGGTGATAAATACACTTACAAATAAAACTAATAACCTATTGTCTTGTTATTAAATGACTTTCATAAAAATCATTCTGTAAATCTAGGTATGATTAGCTTAATTATATTTCTTGGCTACAATTCATAGCTAGTCAAAAGTAAACAGCATAGATAATATAGTCAATAGTATTGTAACAGCTATACATGATGTCAGAAGGGCAGTAGATTGGGGGGTTTATCACTTTGTGAAGGGTGTAAATGTCTAACTATTATGTTGCTTTGTACACCTGAAATTGATAAAAATATAAATAAACAAATGGCAAACATTAAAAAGAAAGTTAAATCAATCACCTCAGAAGTCATCAGCTGAAGTTAAATTATAAAACTTTCTATAAATCATATAACGTGTTTATTTAAGAAATTTAATTATTGGCTAGCAGATCGAATTACAGTGTTATGTATTATGTAGGTCTAAAAACCTACAGTTTGGCATACTAAAACCATTTCTAACACATCTTATTTACTTTTCTGTCCAAGAAAATGTGCATACCGTGCAATGAAATCTTTGCTTAAAGAAACTATGTGCGAGTAAATGTTTTTCTAAGTGTAGTGTTTTGTTTTGTTACTTTATTGTAAAGGGTTAAATTAAATACTGCTGTGAAATTATACAGGTACTGTTTTTCAAAATGACTCAAGTTTTCCATTGTAGCTTGTTAGTCTGGGGGCTGCTGCCAGACTGGAAGGTACCAAGACAGGGAGACTTGGGGCTGAATAGAGACGCAGACTCAGACAAGCAGACTCAGCTGTGTATTAAATGAGGAGGTTTATCATGACAGGTGGAACATAGCGTCTGAATTGTAAGAGTAATGAATACTAGGCCAGAAAGGGAAATCTGATAGTTTAGAAAGGAGAATTGAGTAAATATCATTAAAAACATGCTACTTTAGAAACTTTTACCCTACAAGTTGAATTATAATAAACCTACAAGTTAGTTTTCTGCTTTATTTTACTAGCATTATCTCTTTCTGAATCTCTCTGAGATATATGATAGTTTTTTCTTGGAATGGTTTTTTCTTTCATGTCCACTTTGTGAACCTTTTATACACATTCCTCAAAAAGTATTTGCTAAACCAATAAATTAAAACTTTATATCTTATTTAGTGGGGTCAGGAGAATAAGAGAAACTATGTGAAACTTTTATAGCAAACAAAAAGTCTTATGAGTATAAATTATCATTATTGTTATGGTAAATCTCATTATAGGAACTAAAAATATCTGACAAAGGTTGAAAGCCTAAGTTACAATCCAATATGGCATGATTGTGGATATTGGTTAATCATATCATTTTATACATATTTAAAAGGCTGACCTGTGCTATACATTTTTATAGAACATAAAATACTGTATATGTCATTTAAAGACTAACTGGGAAAACACAAATGGTTATGTGCAAAACACAATAGATGAAGTTTATAGTGGCATCCATATCATATACTATGTGAAAATTAGATAAAAATCCAGCTTACATTGGAGCCAACTATAAACAACCTATAGGAATATTGTTAACAAGGGAGGAATGAGGTAGGAACAAATAACAGGCTCTAAAATTTCATTCAAATTCGAAAAGTCTATGATGATTGTTGAGCAAGTTATCTAGCATTTTTTACTGATTAACTTCCTTAGTTTTATTGGATGATTTAGGTATTTCTAACACTTTTTAGGTTGTACATCAGAATGTTTTCACTCAAAAATGTTAATTTTTAGTTGTATAAAAATTTTGTAAACTGAAAAGTTGTTTGCATTTTTGTAATGGGCTATGTTTCTTTATTTCCAATGAGGAATGTTTTATTATTTAAATGGTAAATATTATAACTCATTTAGATTTATTTTAAAACTAAGATATATTTAACACAACCTCTGGTCATATCTTTGATCATTTTTGTGTGTGTGTTTGTATTTTGCAGTGAGGCCAACAGTAATTGAAACTGATGTTTATGTAAACAGCATTGGACCAGTTGATCCCATAAATATGGTGAGTAATGAATATTAAAAATAGTTATCTGGCATAAAGTTCTTGACTATACATCTCAATAATAGAATGAATATGTAGTAATTTCTGATAGCTAATTCTAAATGAGTTGAGGGCAACATGTGCAATTACTATGTGCCAGGTATTAGGAACCGGAGCTGAAATATCCCCATATCTAAGAATGTGTAGCCTGTTACTCCAATGTGCTGTGTTTTTTGTGATTTTCTGCTAGGGCATAAAATCTTATCACCTGACCCATCAAGAATAATAGATCTTTGAAGAAATCTTGAAGAAGGTAACAAGAAGGACTATGGGGAAAATAGTAAAAGAAGGAAAGGGACTTATTGGTAGAGGAAGGAGCATGCACTGTCATAGAGAAATGTAACAGCTTGATAAGGTCAGGAGAACTTCCAGCAATTTGGCAACACTGGAACATAAAGTGGAAGATAAGGAATCGAGGCTGAAATAAGGTTTAAGGCCTTATTGCCTTATTAAGGATGGTCTTGTAAACCATAATAGGAAACCTAGGTATTGTATGAATCATATCCCCTTGGATAAGAGAAGTGACTGGAAACTTTTCATCAGGAGAATATTATTGGCAGATTTATATTTTTAATACATCACATTCTTCCAACAATATAGAAGGTGGCTGTAAGGGGCCAAGTCCAGGGTTAGAGAGACCAGTTAAGAGGTTGTCACATTAGTCGGAGTAATAGATCTTGAAGGCCTTGCCTAGTACAGTAGCAATTGAGCTGGAGAAGAAAATAAATAACACATTTTTTTTTAGATGCATGATTTTTTCAGAATTTAGTGATTCATTTTGTGCATAGACTAACTCCAATGTATACATATGAGACATTGCAGATGGTAGAGTTATTTGAAATTCAGAATAGAGCCATGTGCTCCAAAGGCTAAAAGCACATTCAAGGAGCTGTCCAGCAATTATTTGGATTTTAAGCCTGCTAATTAGGGAAGAAGTTATAACTGGGGAACGGAAGAGAGACAGGCAGCATATAAGATAGCCTAAAGCCTCAAGAATACATGAAATGATCCAAGAGAAGATGCAGATTAAGAAGAACACAAACCTAAGGACCAGATGCTAAAGTGAGACCCATGTATATAAAACATGGGTGAAAGAAAGAGAGGTGCAGAAAAGGAAATATTCAAAAGTTAGAGGATTAGGAGAAGAACCAAGAGAAGATGACATTATATAATTTGATAAATTAAAGAGGAAGACGAAGGAGGAACTAATAATCCATTGTAAATATACATGAGAATCCAATGAGAAATGGATTAAATTGGACCCACTGGTGTTGGCAATTAGGTGGTACTGGTTAGGTCTGCAAGATGAAAATGGAATGGAAAAGGTAGGACAGAAATAACAGCTGAATTGTATGTCCCTCCTCCATCCTCAATATTGGACTCATATCCAACTAACTTGCTGTCAGAGCCCTAAAGACATATGTGGGTTCTGTAGGGGTAGACACGCAGTCATGTGCCTATTTCAAGGTGATGGGGAGTAAGTAGGAATTCAAGTTAACTTTATGAAATACTATATTGAGAAATCTGGCTTTGAAGAGAATGAGGTAAGAGTATTATGGTAGAGAGAGGAGAGAGTGAGAATATATGAGAAACACTGGAAGGAGAGAGAATAAAAATGGTCAAGGGAAGGTAATTTTGGATGGAAAATGATAAACTGTGGTATCTATGTTTTATTTTTTATCCATAGAATAGAAAATATTTTATTACTACTTGAAGGATATAATTAACACCTCAGATATAACCAAAAGACATTATTAAAAACGTTCTGTCCCGAACCCTAACAATCCCATTTCCTTAAATCAAACTAATACTAGGTCCCCTTTAATGGGCTCACTAACGTGTTATATTCATCTCCTTTGAGTTTGTCATCTGTATTAGTCTCTCAGGCTGCCATCACAAAGTGCCACAGACTGGGTGGCTTAAACAACACAAATGTGTTTTTCCAGTTCTGAAGGACAGTAGTGCATTCCAAGGTGTCAGCAAGTTTGGTTTCTTTCTAGGCCTTTCTCCTTGGTTTCAAGATAGCTGCTTTGTTGCTATTTCTTCATGTGAATCTTCCTCTGTGCAAACATATCCTTGGTGTTCTTTGTGTGTCTAAATTTTCTCTTCTCATAAGGACACCAGTCAGATTTAATTAGGGTTCATTCTAATAGCCTATTTTAACCTAATCTTCTCTTTAAGGGCCCTGGCTCCAAATATTTCACATTCTGAGGTACTGGGGTTTGGGGCTTTGATTTTGGAATTTGCGGGGGTGGGGAGGAATATAGTTCAGTCCATAACACCATCTGAAGATAATTCTTCAAGAGTTTTAAAAATTTTTCTCCCTTTTTTAAATCATCATAACAACAGTCAAATTGTCTCCTTATTACAGGCCTTACTCACTTTATACCTGAATAACCATAATACCTAACAATTGCCTGTGCCTGCTTATTCCAATAGTATTACAGTCAGGCTCAGTGTTTGTCTTACTCAGTATGATGCCCACGTGATTGTCATTAACTTGCACAGCTGCCTGCATTGACTGTTGTACTGACAGCATTTGGGCCACACCATTTCTGACATCTTTGTCTCCGTATTTCAAATGAGTATGAATTGGCTCTGGATAAGTTGGATTCGAGACTCTGAAATTAGGGGCTACTTCTCAGGAGAAAGCTCTGGAGCATATCTCCGTCAGTAATTAGCTAAACTGAGAGATGGAGAAAACTGTCTTAAAGAGAAGAAAAAAAAAAAGAAATGAACATCAGACCTTAAGGAACATGTACATTTAAGGACCTGTGAGATGAAGCTGAGGTAGTAAATGAAACAGCAAGGTTGGCATGAAAATGAAGATTAATGCAGTGGCAAAAGAAACAAGGAAAAAGAAGGTTTCAATGAATTTTTCAGTATTAGCTGTACCCAATCTAAAATCTTATACAACCAGTTGATTTTTGGAAAGGTAAAACATTCTATACAAATATGCAAATATTAGATTCCGTGTAGTACTATGTTACTAAAATGTTACTTTTATTTTTAAGAGAATCTTCAAATGTTGAGTTTTTAATTAACCAATGCTTGGAGAAGATAAATCTGAGCATGTGGAAGTCTATATTTTCCTGAACTGTATATCTTTTAGTTTGGGGCTTTTGTTTTCAATTTGAATGAATTAATTAAAGAAGAAAATGTTGAAATTAAAATAAAGAGAAATAGGATTCAAGGCTGCATTGATATTCCAGAGATATTTTGACAATAATGGCTGCCAAGAGGCTTTTATGATGAGCTTACTTTATAAAAATTTCATGGTATTAAAGATTTCATTTTCCCACTGAAGCAAAGTACACACTTATAACCTTGGACAGTGATAGTTTTTTAAAAGCTAATTAAATGAAATTTCTATTAAAACTGGTGATACTAAAACACATACAGGATAAAATGGGATATTTGATAGTGTTTATTAAAAGAGAAACATTGTCATACTAGAGATTAATAAGGAGCAGTTTACATAGGAGTCTGTTTTAACTAAACAATACAAGAAAATTAGAATTCAGTTTTCATAAAATGAACAAAATTACTTTGAATGTGAGTGTAATCAGGCAAGCCGACTAGAGTGTAATTAAGCAAGAGGATAGCTTTTTCAAGTGGAATGGCCAAGTGTGTGTGAAGGGGAGGGGGTATAGTTAAATAATCTGTTTGGTGAGAATTGACTTTTAACTGTTTTTTACTTTATCTTGTTTTGTTTTGTTTTTAATTTATATTTGATAATAAATTCTCCAGACATATAACTTGTGTGAAAGCATTCTAAATATATCGAAAAAGCTGGTGCTCATAGAGAAATTTTTCTCCATGAATTTCTTCCATTGCAAGGAACACATTCCTTCAGCGTGGTTTGTGCAATTGGTGCTAATGTGCAATAGGTTTATCCCTCTCTCTTTTTCTCTACTTGCACCTCTTCCTTCTTCCCTCTCTTTTTTGTTACTGCTGTTTATAGATTTAAGGAAATAAAGCATGAAACATAGCTCCTAGGTATCAGAGAAACCCTTTTTAGTCCTGTTACTATATTAAGGTACATGAAATTGAAAAATAAGAAAACAGTAAAAGCATGGAAACACGATTTTCTTTTTCCTATCTGGATATTTGACCTGCATATGCTAATGGGGGGGAAGAGAAGGAGTTTAGTCTTCCTGAATGTAATGAATTAAAGTATTTGAAGAAATGCACTTACATTTAACAGTTTTAACTTTATTTGCTTGGTTTGTACAATACTTTAAAGCTCATGACCATAGTTTGAATGTCATTACTTTTCTATATTATGTTAACATTTTTTTATTTTTGGGTACTAGATACTCTAAAATCCATTTCTTTTTACAGGCTTTATTTAATTAATTTATTTTTTATCAAATTTACTGGGGTGACATTGGTTAATAAAACTATATAGGTTTCAAGTGTGCATTTCTATAACATATCCTCTTATATTGCATCATGTGTTCACCATCCAAAGTCAAATCTCCTTCCGCCACCATATATTTGATGTCCTTTACCCATTTCTAACCCCCCTACTTCTGTCTGGTAACCACTGTACTCTTTTCTGTGTCTATGAGTTTTTGTTTGTCTTGTTTGTTTGTTGCTTTCAGTTTTACGATTTCACTCATATGTGGGATATAAAACTCACAGTTTTATTTTAAAGCAATATAAAATGTAGGTACATTTTGATTCAACACTAACAGAAAAAAAATATATAAATGAATGAGTATTGTTTTCATCTCTATGCTTCTTTGACTCAGTATGCTCATTTGCTTCATAAACATGACATTGAAGATCTTAGAATTTTAAAATTAAATTAACCCCTGAATTTCCAAAAATCACCAAAATAATTTTATTTCTTTATGTACACAAATATATTTTAATTTTATTTCATGATTTTGTTTGTCTTGTATGTATTCACTACGTATATTGTAGCAGTTGGTGTAATGTCTACTAAAAGATATGACCTCCTTCCTTCAAAGAACCATAAAACCTATTGTGGAGGATGGCTAAAAAATGAAAATTAGATCAACACAGAAGGGGAAGGGCCAGGAAAAAGGCTGTGTGTGAACCCATACATATTTTAAGCTGCAAATGGTGACCCTGTGCAGTTTTGTTCTTTAAAAAATCATAAAAGTAGTTTGCTTCCTTATAAAAGAAATACATCTACAATATGGGAAAATTAGAAATTTGATTTAGACAAAGATAATTTACATATTCTAGAGTATCATCATTCAGTATTCACCATTGTTGCTACCATTTTAATAAATTTATGCACATAGTTTTAGTAAATGCTATATTGTTTGATAACTTATATCATAACTGTTATTCCACTTAATTACTTTTTGAAAAATATCTTTACATATTGCCTAATATTAGGGGATATACTTGTACAGCATATATGTAATAACCCATTATTTAACATTTAGGATGTTTGCAATTTGTTGTGATTAAGAGTAATGTTATCAAAATCCTTTTAGTTAACCATAACTATTTTCTTAGGCTATGGATACAAACACCTCTGAAATCTTTGACACAACTTGGTCAGATTTCGGAGGTGTCAATTTTGAATTATTTTCTAATGATATGCCTCAGATAGACACCCAGGGTTAGTTACAGTTTTGAATCCTTTATGGATCAGTAATATAGAATGTTGTAGAATGGGTCTATACTGTTTGGTAGTTTTGCCCCACCAGACTAAGCTTGAGGGGGATGGTGGCAAAATGAGGGCCTAGATACGAGGTGTGATCAAACAATACAGTGAATGTTTAAATAAAATAAAAAAAAATATTACAGTAAAAGACATATTACCATTAATCCACCTCAAAATACTCCCCCTCGCTTCAAACATACTTATCCTCACTGTTCTTGCCACTTTCTGAAGCAGTCCTGGGAGTCCTCTTTCAGGAATGTCTGTAGTTGCACTGTTGTGGCTGTGATGGTCTATTTTATGTGTCAACTTGGCTAAGTTATGGTTCCCAGATATTTGTCAAGCACACATCTAGATGTTGCTGTAAAAGCTTTTTTTAAAAAATGAGAAGAACATTTAAATCAGTAGACTTTGGGTGAATCAGAATATCCTTTATACAGTGGGTGGGCCTCATCCAATCAGATGAAAGCTTTAAGAGAAAAGAGGAAAGGAGAGGGATTCTGTCTCCAGACTGCCTTTGACTCAAGTTGAAACTTTAACTTTTCCCTCGTTCTTCTGCCTGCCAGCCTGCTCTGCAAACTATACTTGCATCTTTTCTCTACAAGTCTACCACCTTAATATCTGATTTACTGCTAACCATTCTGCAGCCCACTGTACTATTTTGGCCAAGTGAATAGTTTAGGGAGAGATTAATATCAAGGTGGGATGATCACATCAGGTTCAGCCAAGTTCCATGATGAAACTGTACACCTGCAATAGTTACGTAGGCAGGTCTGCATTCTGTGCGAAAGTTCTTCCATTATTAGAAAGGCAGTCAGATTGAATGACCTAGTACTTTTAAGTGTGAGACACATTGCATAATTGCAAAGCTGACAGTGTAGTAGGGAGACCACACTACATACACTCTCATCCATTATGGTTTGATCTGATTGAGTTAGAAATAAAGATGACTCACTTCTTCACCTTGATTTACTATTGCTGTTTTCTCGGCTAACTTGGAAGGAGACAAAGTCTCATAATGTGTATTGGATCTCAAATGTTAAATACATTGCTCGTTATTTCAAAATGTTTACCCTAGAAGCTATCGCACTTGTTTTGGGTGAATGGAAGTTCCTTTTCATATTTCTGTTGCTTATTTATTATGCAGATTATTATAGCCTCTAAATGGGAACATGAAGTACAGGAACACAGTTTGATCATTTTTTGGAAATTACACTAAAACAAATGAGTAAATGAAATTGGATTTTTTCCATTACATATAAAATGGCACAAACTTGAATGACCTTCTTATCTGAATGAGACATTTATTAAGGATTAGCAATTTAAAAGAGCTTGGAATTATTAACCCTCTGTAAAGGGTTTGGGAAAGACAGATTATCCAGACATATGCTTTTTATCGTTCTCTTCATGATTTTAGATTGACGGAATAATTTTGAGTAGAAAATTGGTCACATTCCCCAGGATGCTCTGCTTGGGAGAATGTGGCTCTTTGGAAGTCATAGATCTTTTAACAGTGACTAACACTTTTATAAGATTCAGCTTCAGGATCTTCCTGTATTCTAAGGAAGATCCTGTCGGCTGCTAAGCAGGAGTCATAACTACTTGCTAAATGCCACCCCTAGACAAGTTAGTTTTCAAATGCCACCTTTAATGCCCTGTTTGGAATACAGCAGCCAAGTATACCTACTAAGTAGCATGAAGTTCCCTCTGCCAACCAATGTTGGATCTTGGCCAAACCACAATCCTGGCAGGTATGTAAACCCCTTCCTTTGTTTTAAGCAGTTTCTAACTCCATACAAAAGTACAATGTAGTGCTGGCACATCATGTCATTTAAATACTCTTCCTAGGACCTACGTGTCTGCTGGTGATCTACTCATCAGAATTACTGTGAGCCTTCCTTCTATTTGCATTTACTATTAAGACCAGAAACCATGTCATTAACGCAGGTTAGACTCTAAGTGGTTAATCATTTGTGTGTCAGTTGAAGAGGCTGCTTGGATAAAGCATAATTTATTCCAAAGGAAAGACATCTGGCCTGAGAAGCAAGAGGTCAGCATAGAGGTGAAAGATAACCCTGTGAGTCTGCCTAACAATAGTGTGTGTGTGTGTGTGTGTGTGTGTGTGTGTGTGTGTGTGTGTGTCTGGTTTATAACATTGGAAAATGGTGGATCTAAGTAATTAGAATAAATATTTTGGACAAAGAACAATGTAAGGACTTTTAGATAATTTGGTGAGTATTAGCATCTGAATTTTGTGCTTGTTTGTGAGTTTTTCTTGCAACTTAAGCACCATGCACCACTCATAAAAATTAATATAATTATTAACATTAATATAATTTGCTTTTATTTTTAATAACTGTATTCTATATATTATAAAATCTTGAATGAAATTTCAAAAAAAAAAAAAAAAAGAAAAAGAAAAAAGCCATACTGGGCAGCAGCAATTGCTAGAAATCTTGGGTTGTTTTTACATGACTCATGTAAATAATTTAAAAAGAAAGGTTAAGATTATGGCATACATTTTTCTCCAAAGAGAGACTTTAAGTGCCATCTACTTACAGAAACTTTATAATATAAAAATTCAAATGTTTAAAGAAAGCAACTAAAATAGTGGCTTTATTATTATGAGTTATTACTCTTCTTTTTATCTTTTAGGAATACACGATTGATATAATTTTTGCTCAAACCTGGTTTGATAGTCGTTTAAAATTCAATAGTACCATGAAAGTGCTTATGCTTAACAGTAACATGGTTGGAAAAATTTGGATTCCTGACACTTTCTTCAGAAACTCAAGAAAATCTGATGCTCATTGGATAACAACTCCCAATCGTCTACTTCGAATTTGGAATGATGGACGAGTTCTATATACTCTAAGGTAGTACTATTTTTTAAAAAAATGTTGTTGCTTTAATTTATTTTTCATACTAACATTTGATCGACTCATAACATTTCCCCTTTTGAAAGTTGCAAAGTAAGAAACATGGACCTGGTTTCATACTACTCTAAAATCCAAATAAAATGGTGCAATATTTTGGAAACACTTGCTTAAGCTCAAAGTAACACTGTGGTTTTCAATAATGTAGTAAAACATCCTTATAGAAGGATTAAATGAATGTTGATGTGTAACATTCAAGTATATTTAATACATTGTCTTGAACACATCTGCTTATTAAGAGTAATCCTTAATGGAAAGATGTTCATGATAAATTAAGAGAAAACAATGGCCATACTTAATCATGTACCCTCTGCTGTATGTGTGTGTACATGCACATGTGTGTTTGTTGAGCTTCTGAAGTACAAAGTTGGAACTGTAAACAGAGATTCTACTAAATGTACACAGAGTTCACTTAGTTGGCTGGAGAGGAAAATGTTAGAATTTTCTCACTCATTTATAAATGTAATAATATTACCACTTAAGACTGAGATTTTAGAATTATTATTTTCTAATATAGCAAAGTCCATTATGTAGACTAAACCATTGGCCTACATAATGATTTGAAAATTAGAGAAACTATTTCTCTAAATTAGAAAATTAGAGAAAAGATTTTCAATGCTTGATATTATTTGTCATGTTTTTAACATTTATTTTTCCATCCAAATAGATTGACAATTAATGCAGAATGTTATCTTCAGCTTCATAACTTTCCAATGGATGAACATTCCTGTCCACTAGAATTTTCAAGCTGTAAGTGATTAAATACTTGATAATTTCATAGAGTTTTAGCCACAGACCCTGTTTATTTAAAAAAAAAAAGTAAAATGAAATGAGATAAAATACAATTTATACAATTTTCAGAAATGTGGATATGTTTCAACAATTAGATAAAATAATTACAAATGCCATATTTGTTTCTTTTAAATTAAAAAGTGACAATAAATGCTTAATGAATGTACATATTTTATTATTCCATTCTTTGTGAATTTTGGTTTTATCCAAGTGTCCTTTTTGTATTTTGATTAGTTAAAGAGTACTTGAGATAGGTTTCTGTTAAAATGCTTTTGCATTGCCATGAATAAAAAGTTGATTCATATTTTATCTTCCTAAGGCAAGGTTTAACTTTGTTACATTGGATTTTAAAATATGTTTCAAGGATTGGTTTGTCATTTACTACATGAATAGAAAATAATTACAAAGACTTTAAGGAGTTGGAAAAGCCAAGGTAGAAATAAATTTACTTTTTTCAAAGGAAGAATGAAATAGAGAAATGATTAGAGCTAAATAATTTGGATACAAAAACCTAGTGTTTTGTTCCAAGGAAATAATTAGAATATCAATATATCAATATCAATTTTATTTCATATTTACTAAAATATTTATCCTCATGTATATTTTTATTTAAAATGTTTTTCTAGATAACATGTAATTGAGCAAGTTGAAAACATGTAAAATGACTTCTTAAAATGTTATTGCGTATATCCACAAATTGGCTAATACCATTTTCCTTCTTTTGAAATCTGATGTTTTAAATATAGCACATTCTAGAATCTTTCACAGTAGATTATAAGTATTCATAAGTATTATCTTGCTTCCTCACTTATGAAGTTCTCAAATATCTGTTGTTGCTTTTATTAATGACTTTCTTGACTTTTCTTAATGATTTTTGGCTCATTAAAATGTCCTTTCTAATTCATGATTGTATACCTCACTGCTTTGATTTTCTAATATTAGCTTCTCAGTGAATAAAATAGCCAAATCACAGCAAAGACTTGGTTAATCCAAACGCACAAGCGATAGTTGATATGTACATATTTGAAGATGCTAACAATTATTATGTTCTACTGTAGGTACCATGCCTAAATTATTTTTGTGCTATTTCTTTGGCTTTGATTGCCATTATTGGGAATTAATCATCTATCCAAAATGCAATTGGGTTGCTGACATAAACATAATGTATTTTTCAGGAATTCTCTAATGGGTCCAGTAGAGAATTAAGCCTTCTACATCTAATATTTCACGACAAATATATTTGAAAGATTTTATTACAGCCCCCACTTTAGAAATCAATATCATGAGATTTTGTGTAAAGTAACTAGCTCATTGTTTTCGTTTGTGCTTACACGTCTATGTATTATGACTATATTCCCTCTATAATGATAATTACCGGGAATAAAGCAATGTGGAAAAGCAAGATGGATAGAGCTCTTAAGAATAAGCGAGAAAAAGATGGAAAGAGGAGAGAGAATGGATTTTTAAACAGGCCTGCAGAGAGTGACAGCTCTTCACTGCATGGCTGATGAGGGTATCCTGGTGCAAAATGATGCAATGTTTCAGAAATGTTTCAAGTTGATAGTGAGTTTTGTTCCTGTCATATGGTAGACCAACCCTTCGGTTGAAAACAACTTCAAACTTTATATTATTGAAATTGCCTCAAAAACACATTAATGATCACTAGGAAGGAATTGTCAGCCACAAAAATCCACACAAAAAATCGAAGCCAGAAAGATAAGAAAGTCTGTAGCCAATTTTGACCTGAAAACATTTGCTCAAGCAAGGTAAATTTGAGTTTTGATTTTGACAGTATTGTGGATTGGAAATGTAATAGAACATAATCTCTACCTATAGTTGGGTTACAAAAGATTGGGCACCTAAGGTAACATGAAGATGCTCTGTTCCCCCCACCCTCCCGCTCTGCCCACTACCACACACGCACTGTACAACCACTAAAGTCTAAAAGGAAAACTGTTTATGCAATGAGCATACCAAGGTGAAAAACTCCTTGAGAGGATGTAATAACAATCCCACTCTCACATGGATTTACAACCCAATTTTTCTTCACTTGATTGGCCCAAAAAGCCCTTGTGGATTTTCCTGACATGTGGCAGAGACAAAAATATATCCTTTCTGAGTGAATGTACCTCCATTTTTGACAGCTACAAAGAAGGCAAAGACATTTTCAATACAAATAACTAACAAAAAGTTAGCATTCAGAATATATAAAGAAGTTAGACAAAAGGGAAGGAATAAAAAGAAGACAAAACCCAATAAAATCATGGGCAGTTGAACAAGCAATTATCTAATGAAGAAACCCAAGAATCTAATAAAAACATGAAAAAAATTGCTAGGTTTCCTTCATAATCAGGAAAATATGAAGTAAAATATACCCTATAGACCGGTAAAAATAAAGAAGACTGTCCACATCAAAGTTAATGAGACAATGGATCCACATACACTTTCACACTCTGGCTGGTGAGAAAAATTGGTATATGTTTTATGGGAAAAAAAATATTGTCACTATATCATAAAATGGAAATTATATGTAACCCATGACCTAGTTGTTCTATATCTAGATATATATCTAAGAGAAAGCTTTGCATATATGCGTTTTTGTGAGGCATGCAAAATAATGATACTACGGTAGCAGCAATGTTAGTAATAGCCAACAGGAAACATTACAAGTGTCTACAACAATAAAACAGATAAATAAATTTTAGTACAGTTTTACAATGCAACATATTTGCTATAGCTAAAATAGAACAGCAGGGATTTCTATTATATATAATATGATATTAAAAGAATAAAATATAAAGTAATTCATCCTGTGTAGCAGCTATCAAGTACAGTTAAAAAAAAACACAAGAAAACTAACTGAATAAAGCTATGTTTTTCAGAAATTTATATCAGAAAATCTATAACAGGAAACCAAGGGAAAAATTATCAGAGAAATCAGGTTACCTCTGGTTGGGAGAGGAACTACTATATGAGAGTGGACACATGAGTTTTCCTGGCTGCTAGCAAGGTTCTATTTCCTGATTTAAGTGCAGTTACATGAATTATCATTATTTGATCATTATGTGATTATTCTTAAACTATACACATGTATTTTATGCAGTATATTCTATATTTGACATATATTAGAATACAGAAATGAAGATTTTTTTTTTTTTTAAATTGTCTTTGGATAATGTTGGTATTGCAAAAGTAACAGATTTGGATCTTGTAATCTATGTATTTTATCTGAATTTTTTATCTAGATGGATACCCTAAAAATGAAATTGAGTATAAGTGGAAACAGCCTTCTGTAGAAGTGGCTGATCCTAAATATTGGAGATTATATCAGTTTGCATTTGTAGGGTTACGGAATTCAACTGAAATTTCTCACACAATCTCTGGTAAGAAGGAAACACAAAGTAATGAATGATGTTAACATTAAATGACATGTATATGTAAATCTATTGGTTGGACTCTATACTTATATTGTTATAGCCAAAGTAAAACCTTTCTTTTTCTTCCAGGGGATTATGTTATCATGACAATCTTTTTTGACCTGAGCAGACGAATGGGATATTTCACTATTCAGACCTACATTCCTTGTATTCTGACAGTTGTTCTTTCTTGGGTGTCTTTCTGGATCAATAAAGATGCAGTACCTGCAAGAACCTCACTAGGTATGACATATTATATGATGCCATGTATCATGGGACTTTTACAAATATTTTAATGTGGTAAAAGTTTATAGTTGAATATATTAGAATATTCCTCTACATTACAATCAAAGATGAACAGATACTTTAGTGCAATATGATGTTGAAATAAATGTGTGAAAAACAAGTAGGAAATAGAAGAAGTGTAAATAAGTTGACATTTCAGAAAATATTTTTATTTTTCCTGCTCATAGAGGTCAAGGAAAGCATAAATACACAGCAAAAATTAACGCTTGAAAATCATACATAATCCCCGAATCTTAATGTAGGCAACATCTCCAATCACTTTTTAATCAAGATTTTATTGTTTTTCAGCTGAAACACTAATAGCCAGCATTTATTGACTGGTGTGTGTTTAGAAGGCTTTGAAGTGCCTTGCTCTTACAATGGTGCTAATGAACAGTCAGCTGTTCTAAAGGGCAGGTCGCTGAAAGGAACCAGAAGCTTCTAGACTTCTGTAATCTATAAAGTGTGTAATTAGTCTGTGAATATTTTGAGAGTTGCCTGTTCAATAACACTGATTAAAATGGTAATTTGTAATTCATACTTGATAAAATACTTTTATTTTCTTTCTTTAGCAATCTATTGCAATAATCAAAATCATATAAGAAAATGTATCTAATTACTATAGATTTGTTTAAAAGATAATAACTTACATTCATGTACTGAACTATTAAGACAACTTATTGATCAATCGATTTATTCCCAAGATTAGTGCAAGATGACATGAATCACGTTACTCATAATTACATTTTACAAAACATAAAGAAAGTTAGGGCCATTTCTTTTTTCAATAGCAAAGAGGTTTTCATGTGATTTCTATGATATCTGGTGAATAACTCCAGTTAATAAATACAGTAAACTGCAAATCACATAAAAGTGGCAAGAGAAAGCCTAAGACAACTAGCTCTATACTTGGAAATGTAGTTCCCTTGGGAGTCTAAACAAAAGTGTAGACATAGCCAGTGGATAAAATGCACTCGTACCCGAGTTTTGTTTCCTATTTAAACAATTATTATTATTTCAAATTACTTTTTGTGCCAAGGGAAATAGTTTTAGATTATATGTAATTTGAATATGATTGAAAAAGTATATTTTTGTTTTCAAATGTTATTGTCAGGGTTTTTTTTTTTCCAGAGAATTTGAGTGGATTATTTCTACTGTTAGGTTTGTATGAAGCCAAAAACAGTATGCCATAGTGTCATGAAAGGGAAGAGCCAATTGTGGAATTGTGTTTTTGCATGAATTCACATTTTTTAATATTAGCATATCAACTGTAAAGATAAGTGATAGCCAGATCTAACTTGAAGAACATCTCTAATAAGTGTGGGTCCTATGTAGTTGGAAGATCAAGGTTTATTTTTGAAAGTATTCATATATTTTTCGATAGATGATAGATGATAGATAGATAGATAGATAGATAGATAGATAGATAGATAGATATCAAGGACAATTTCCTGATCTCATTTATTCAACATTGCATTTTTAAAAATTAGTTACAAGTGTACAAAGCAACGTAATAGTTAGACATTTACACTCCTTACAAAGTGAATGCCCCCCAATCTAATACTCCTCTGACATCTTATGTAGCTGTTACAATACCATTGACTATATTCCCTATGCTGTACTTTACATCCCGTGACTGTGTGTGTGTGTGTGTGTGTGTGTGTGTGTGTGTGTATTTATTTATTTATTTATTTATTTATTTATTTATTTATAGTTGACATCCAATATTATTCTACTTCAGCTTCAGGTATATAGCACAGTGGTCAGGCATCTACACAGTCTATGAAGTGATCCCCCGATGTACAATGGAGTATTACTCAGTCATACGAAAGAATGAAATCTTACCATTTGCAACAACATGGATGGACCTAGAGAATATCATGCTAAGTGAAATACGTCAATGAGAAAGACAAATACCATACGATCTCACTTATAGGTGGAATCTAAAGAACAGAATAAATGAGCAAGCAAAACAGAAATAGACTCAGAGATATAGGAAAAAAACACGGATGGTTGCTAGATGGGAGGGGCGGAGGATGGGGGAGAAGGTGAAAGGATTAGAAAGCACAAATTAGTAGTCACAACATAGTCACAGGGATATGAAATACAGTATGGGGAATATAATCAACATTGTATTTTAACAAACATTTATCAAGTGCTTTTTATGAAACAGGCAATGTTCTAGGGGCTTCAGCATTAATAGTGAACAATAGTTATAAAATCTTCATGTTCATGGCATTTATGTTTTAGTGGGGTATACAGCTACTGTACAAATATAAAACACATATAATGAAATGTCAGTAATAAAGGAGAAAGCAAAATAAATGGCTAGAGAATGGCAGGGGATGTGGATGGATATAATATTTGCTACTTTATCTTGTGGAGTCCAGCAGACTTCTCTGAGGCGGCAGCGGAGACCTAGGGAGTGTGGGAGCTGCTTGGTGGATGTCTGGTAGAAAGACAGTCCAGGGAAGGAGAGACTCAAGGTTCTGAAGTGGGATCTTCCTTGCCATGCCAAGCTTGAAGTTCGGAAAGAGGGTAACTGTGGCTAGAGCTGACTGAGAAGTGGTAAAAAATGTGATTAGAGAGGAGCCAGTAAGATTATATAAGTTTTAGTAGGTCATATTAAGGACTTGGAGTTTTCTTCCAAATGTGATCAGAAATTATTATAGCATTTTGAGTAGAGAAAGCCATGGAGGAAATACCAATGAATCTTCCTAATAGCTTACATTTTTCTTATCATGGACTCAGAGATGTTTTAATAGGAAATCCACTATCTTTTTTTTTTTTTTTTTAAGCTGACTACTGTGGTAATAATTAGTAGACTATAAAAATAAATGTCTGAAAACTAAATTTTACTGTAGTTTTTGTTTCTTTGTGAATAGAAATGTAATAGTTTAATAAAGTAAAATTTAATGTAATAATTGATAATGAAATCAAGGCACACTTTAGATAGGTTTTAAGATACATTTTTTTTAGTAGGGATGGGACATAATTATGGAAATCAGGAATACATTTGGAAATCTACCTTTGTCTGACTATGGGAATGTTGTAATTTAATAAGTTACCAAAGAAAAAGTACATAAGGTGAAGAAGAGGAAAGACTTATATTAATTGAAACTATTTAGCACTTACCATATGCAAAGCCTTTTAAATAAAATTTTGATTTAAAAATTGTTGAAGCAAAAACTGTCAGGAATAAAAGGAGAAAAAATCTGTAACCATACTTGGACATTTTAACACCCTTTCTTACTCATTGATAGAACAATTACATTAAAATAAATCATGATGTAGAAAATCTGAATGAAATTATCAACTACCAGTCCAGATTGATATTCATAGAACCCTACAGCTAACTATAGACTACACTATATTTTTAATTGTACATGGAACATTAACCAAGACCTCAGTAAAACTCAAAAGACTAATTTTTTCCAAAACATATTTTCTGACCAAAATGGAAGTAAATAAAAAAATAATAAAAACAATATAGATAATAAAGGCCTCATATTTGGAAATTTAAGCATGATGTTTTAGACAACTCTTGGGTCAAAAAGGAAATTAGAAACTATTTCAAACTGAATTTTAATAAATAATATATAAGTATTTGTAAAATACAGCTAAAGTATTGTTTAAAGGGGAAATTATAGCTTTATAATGCTAATGTTCGAAAGGAAGAAATATTTAAAGTCAGTATTCTAAGTAAGGAATACTAAATAAGGAAAACTAAATAAAATAAATATCTTTGTATAAATTTATTACAAGTACAAAACACTACTGTGACAGTTTTTTTAGATGAGAGGCATAGAGGATTAAGAAAGTTCCCTAAGTCACAGAGCTAAGAGATGGATGAGTCAGAATTTGAACCTAATTTTCCCTCTATGACTCCCAATCCATCATACCTGTGTCATCTTTAATTTTTTTTCAATCCTAAATGTTAATGAGAATTAGGCCAGTTTAAGTAAGAAGAGATTAATAGCATGTGCAGCTGTGAGGTAGGGGCCCTAAGACTAGCAGTTGTAACAACCACAAAAGGTCATGGGGTAAAGAAAAACAGACATCCCCGAAGATACATATGTAGGGCTGGGACCCAGGGTGATATCCAATTGTGTTTGCTGAATTCTTCAAAATATGAAGATTTACTCCATGCTTTTAAAGCATCCCCTTGATGTAATTTTGCCTGTATTTTTTACTTAAACTTTGAAATTAACATATAGGTTTAATTCAAGTTATCGTATCAGAAAACACTCTACTAGTCGCATTAATGTTAACTGGTTATGGCAAAAAAAAACTCAAATCACTGTAGATTAAATCACTGGTAGAAGAGTATTTGTTTTTTCATATAAAAAGTTTAGAAATAGGTAATCAAAGGGTAATTGCAATGTGAGGTACTCAGTCTTCTTTGATCTTTCTGCTGTGTTGTGGGTAATTTTAATTTTCACGATCTCTTAATATTCTAAGATGGTTGCTGGTGCTCTGGCCAGTGTATTCGAGTAGAAAACTGTGAGGAAGAGAGAAAGAAGGGCATTTCCTGTCTCTTTAATGCCATCTTTTAAAAAAAATGAAACACAAAGGACATATAAATTATATTAGTTTTAGGTATACAACATAATGATTCAATATTTATATATATTGTTAAGTGATCACCACAATAAGTCTAGTTAACATCCATCACCATATGTAGTTAACAAAAATCTTTCTTCTTGTGATTAGAACTTTTAAGATCTACTCTTTTAGCAACTTTCAAATATACAATACAGCATTGTAAACTATAATCACTATGCTGTACATCACATCCCCATAACCTATTTATCTTATAACCAGAAGTTTGTACATTTTGACTCCCTTCACCCATTTTTAATGTGATCATTTGGATGTTGCTTATACCCTTGACTTAATTCTCGTTGGCTAGATCTCAGCCTGTGTCCACACATAGCTGAGAAAAGGTGGCAAAGAAAGCTGTTTTTCCAGGCAGCCTCGTGCCCACTGAAAATTGTATAGTCTGTCACTATGGAGGAAGGGAAGAATGGGTACGGGGAGTCAACTACTTGTAGTCCACAGAATTTAGATGATTAAAACACAGGCACGAAGAGCTGTGGTTACCAGTATTTCTTTTTTTTTTCCTGTTAATCAGTTATCATACCCTTTTGTTTCCATTGTTTATTTCCGCCCACAATATTGCCAAATGAGATGAAATAATAAAAATGATCTGTTATTTTTCATTTTTTATTATTTCCCTCCCTCCACAGGTATTACTACAGTTCTGACCATGACAACTCTGAGTACAATCGCCCGGAAGTCATTGCCTAAGGTTTCTTATGTAACAGCGATGGATCTCTTTGTTTCTGTTTGTTTCATTTTCGTGTTTGCAGCCTTGATGGAATATGGCACCTTGCATTATTTTACCAGCAACAAAAAAACAAAGACTGCTAGAGACAGGAAGCTGAAAGACAAGGCAATGGTATGTTAAAAAATTTCTATTTTATAAATAGCAATTTACTATTAGGGACACTTCTTTTTCTTTTTAATATATTTATTTTGTATGTTCAAATTACAGTTGACGTCATTATGTTAGTTTCAGGGGTACAACATAGTGATTAGATCTTTATATAACTTATAAAGGGATCAATTCGATAAATCTGGTACCTGTCTGATATCATACATACTTATTGCAATATTATTGAGTATATTTCTTATGCTATATTTACATCCCGTGACTATTTTGTAACTACTGATCTGTACTTCTTAACTCCTTCCCCTGTCACTCACCCCTCTAAGCCCCCTCCCATCTGGCACCATCAAAATGTTCTCTATTATTTTGTTTCTGTTTTTTTTTGTGTTTTTTTTTGTCTAGATTCCACATATAAGCAAAATTATATAGTATTTATCTTTGTCTGACTTATTTTACTCAGCATATTACCCTCTAGGTCCATCTATGTTGTTGCAGATAGCAAGATTGCATTTTTCTTCTTTTTTTCCCCCCTCTGGCTAAGTAATGTTAATGGTATATACTATATACCACTTCTTTATTCATTCATCTATTGATGGACATTTAGGTTGCTTCCATAGCTCGGCTATGGTAAGTAATGTTGCAATGAACATATGGATGCATATGTCTTTTCAAATTAGTATTTTGTGTTTTGTTCAAATAAATACCTAGAAGTGGAATTATTGGGTCTTGCTTTGTTTCTTGTTATAGCCTTGTTTTAGTGTATTTTGTCTGGTAGTAGTATTTCTATCTCAACTTTTTTCTTTTATTTCCATTTTCATGAAATATTTTTTTCATCATTTTTATTTCAGTCTGTATGTGTCTTTTAATCTGAAATGAGTTTCTCATGGACAGCATATGTAAGGGTCTTGCTTTCTTATTCATTCAGCACCCTATGTCTTTTAATTGGAGCATTTAATCCATTTACATGGAAAGTAATTATTCATAGATATTTAGTTATTGCCATTTTATTCATAATTTGATCCTTTTTTTCTTCTTCTTAAAAAAGTCTCTAACTTTTCTGGTTTGATGGTGATGAACTCCTTTAGCTTTTTCTTGTCTGGGAAGCTCTTTATCTGTCCTTCAATTCTGAATGATAGTTTTGCTGGGTAGAGTAATTTTGGTTGTAGGTCCTTGCTTTTCATCACTTTGAATATTTTGTGCCAATCCCATCTGGCCTGCAAAGTTTCTGTTGAAAAATCAACTGATAGTCTTGTGAGAGCTCCCTTATAGGTAACTACCTGCTTTTTCTCTTGCTGCTTTTATGATTCTCTTTTTGTCTTTAAACTTCACCATTTTAATTATGATGTGTCTTGTTGTGGGCCTCTTTGGGTTTATCTTCTTTGGGACTATCTGTGCTTCCAGAGTTTGTATGTCTATTTCCTTTGCCAGGTTAGGGAAGTTTTCTATCATTATTTCTTCAAGTAGTTTTTCAATTCCTTGCTCTTTCTCTTCTCCTTCTGGAGAAGGCAGACCTATGATACGAATGTTGTTATGCTTGATATTGTCCGAGAGGCACCTTAAACTATTCTTTTTTGGGGGATTTTTTTTTTCTTGTTGTTATTCTAATTGTGTGTTTTCTGCTACTTTATCTTCCAAATTACTGATTTGATCCTCTGCTTCATGTATTCCACTATCTATTCCCTCTAATGTAGTCTTTATTTCAGTTATTGTATTCTTCATTTCTAACATGGTTCTGTTTTATGTTTTCTATTTCCATTTTTATGTTGCCTATCTCTTTTTTGAAGTTCTCCCTGAGATCACTGAGCATCCTTATATGCAGTGTTTCGAACTCTGCATCTGGTAGATTGCTTGTCTCCATTTTGTTTAGTGCTTTTTCTGGAGCTTTGTTATTTCATTTGGGACATCTTTCTTTGTTTCCCAATTTTGGCTGCCTCCCAGTTTCTGTTTTTATGTATCAGGTAGATCTACAATGTCTCTCAGTTTTAGTAGAGTAGCCTTATGAGTATTTATCCTGTGGGGCCCAGTGGCACTGTCTCTCTGGTCACCTGAGCTGGGTTTTGCAAATATGTCCCTTGTGTGTGTTGTATGTGCCCTTCTGTTGTATTTGATCTTTGGTTGCTCTTTGCACATCAATAGGAGGGATTGATACTCAGGCAGATTGGTTGTAAGTACTGGTGGTGACTAAAGTGGAGGAGGTGCTGTGTAGGGGCTGATCCTATGGAGCATGATTCACTTTAATGGGGCTCTGGTGCATGCCCAGTCTGCCATTTGAGTGTGTTACTAATGGAGAAAGTTGGGTGGTTCTCTGGTGTGGTCTGAAGCTGGCCACCAGGTGTGTTGTTTCTTGAGCCTCTTGGGAAGGGTCTTTTGCAAGCCAAGGTCATTGCTACCTCTGTCCTGTCCCGCACCACTTGATATGAGCTAAAGAGTGATCTACAGAGGGGTGCCACTTGTGCTGGGCTTGGAGGTGCCGGGGAGAGGCTAAGTTGCAAACTGAGGCTGGCTGCTACTAGTGCTAGTCTTGGGACTACTTAGCAAGAGATGCAGGGTGCACTGAAGTTAAATAATGCATGTTTGGGGTTTGTGAACATTTGAGAGATTTTAGGAAATGCCACAGTATGAGTCAAGACAGGCCATTTTTAAGGAAAAGCCACTGGAAGCAGCTTGGGTGGGCCCAAAATTTGTGTGAGGCTGGGTCTCAGGGAATCACAAGGGTGGGGTAAATGTTGTTAGCCAGGTTAATGGAGACTAAGATGTGGCTTCCATTTGCGACTGTCCACTGGGTTGGAGGAGGAAAAACAATGGCTTCTGCCAGCACTTCTGTCTAGGAGAAAGCAGCCCCCCCAGTCCTTGTCTTGAAGCCAGACAATTCATTTCTTCCCCTTATGTGCCTGGTGCCTTTCAAGCTGCTGCCCCAGCATTGGAGCTCAGAGCTAGTGAGTCCATCAGCGAGGGAATCCAGGTGCAGGCCCTTTAAGAGAGGCACCTGGGACTCCAACTGTCCGCCATCTCATTCAGCCACAATCTCCACTGATTTTCACAGCCTGAAGCTGTGGGGACTTCCCTTCCTACCATGGAAATCTGGGTTAGGGAGCCTGATGTGGGGCTGTGACTCCTCACTCCTCAGGAGAGACCTCAGCATCTGAGATATACCTCCCTGTTTTTAACTACTGCATGAGGGTGTGGCACCAGCCCTGTCAGCACCTTCACCCCCTCACCAGTCTTGACTTGGCTTCTTCTGTATATCCTTAGTTATTAGAACTTCTGTTCAGCTAGACTTCAGGTGATTCTCAATGATGGTTGTTCTGTAGTTTAGTTGTAATTTTGATGTGGTCATGAGAGGAGGTGAGCTCTTTTGAATACTCATGTCATAGTTGCTTAGACTAATATAGATGCTTGAAGTACCCTGACAAGAGATAAATCAAATTATGATGAAACTGGAGTACCTAACATTGCCCACTAAGCAAAGTGTGTTTATATTTTCCTACAGAAAAAACTCTTAGATAATCTTTCTAAAGAGTGGTTTTGTATGCTGTGAATTTTCCCCAAGTGGTAGTTTCTTATACCTAAAACATTATTTAGGATCACTCTTTAAAGAGATTCTATGTTTGTATGAGGATTTGGAATTCTAGTAACATGTGGCCCAGAAAATTAATTTAAATTTTAAAGTAAAGATTCCTCTTTAATATTAGTATTCAGCTTGTTTGAAAGTTGTAGCTATAAAGTTCTGTTTGCTTTCTGTATAATTGTACTATTTTACCCCCTTACCAATCATATATCTACCTTAACTTATATTATATCAACTAGATATATTATAATTGATTCTAAAATACATAAGTTTTGGGTGATAGAGTATAATACCTTGTTATAATGGCAATTATAAAACCTTAAAATAATATCTAACACTTTCTGAGTATGCCAGGCACTCCTCTAAGTATTTCACCCGTGTGATTTCATTTATGATCATATGAGAGTACAAGTTCAGTAATTCGTACCAGGACAGCCTTAGGAAGTAAAGGATCTAAGACCCAAACTCATGTCTTTTTTGGTGCCAGAGCTCCAGCTTGTAATCCTTCCTTTATATTTCCTGTTCTCATAGAACTCAGAAAAGTAAACATGTGTTTCTCCAATATTAATAAAAAAGCCAATTCGTTGCTGACTCCAGAAAATGTTTTCAAAGCATATTTGTTCCAATATACCCAAATAAATGAGCACTGTATAAAATAGCTATGCAAGGTTGGCAAGCATATATCCTACCATAGTGTGTATATAATGAGGCATAGAGTTTCCCATATTATCTCCTGACTTTGTACGTTCTAAGATTTAATGCTTCTTCTGCCTCCCTGCATTTTTCATTAGTTTCTTTATAAAACTTTGTCATACTTCTAAATTATATTTTACTCTCATGTTATATTCCAAGAAGAAAATCCTTGTGAATTTGTTTTCAGCAGAGCACATTGCTGCCAATACATATCTGAAAACTTATATTATAGACTAGCCTGTGATTTTCTCAAGTTGACATTATTTGAACTTATTCATAGGGCATACTATGACCCCTAAATGGACAAACCATCAAAGGGCAATGATTTCAACTTTAATATCTATTTGCTAAATTCTAGGTAAAGAAAAATGCCGGTTTTCTGCTATGTTCCTTTAATCAAAGCCAAGCATGCTCTCTGGATTTTCCATTTCATCATTTACTCATCCATACCTATGTTCAATTACTGCCTTGAAAATTTTACTTTTGGAAATAGTGAATGAAAGCCAAGCAGTGTGCAATCTCACATGGATTCTCTAATTTCATCCAAACGATGTATACTGTAGGTAATATTATTATAACACCTATGGATAATACTCAACCAACAAGTGGCCACAGCTAATCAGTTTGACTTCAGATCATGCACGCTCAACCCCATGAGTACATGTCACATTTACTCAGGAAGCTAAAACATGGAGTAAAAACTTTAAAATTATGGCTTATTTAATCATTCATTCACCAAATATGTAAGGGCACCCATGTTCTAAATACTGTTCTAGAATAGTTATTTAAGAAAAAAATCTCTATGTTGAGTATTTAAAACTTAGCATTAAACCCAGGAAGCAAAATACTAAAGATGAAAAATAAGGAATAAAATGTAAATGCGGGCTTTGAAGCACTAAATTTCAAATATCAAAAGTTAAATTTGACGTATTATGATTGAGTACCTGGGTACAAAAAAATATTTTCTTTAGAGCCTCCCACAATAAAGTTCTATAGGCTTTTCTTTCTCTTCAGTTATGTGACTCATGAGCTCTATTTACTACTGAATGACACTTTAAATGAAAAACTGGAATCAGTAATCAAATCTGACTCCCTGCCTGGTTCTGTGTTCAGCCATATATTCTTGCTAATCAGGTAATTATTGAAGTACCAAATTTCAAAGTATTTATAACTCTTTTGTATAAATGATAGAAAACTATAGCTTTCTCATTGTCTCCTTCCTATCCTCATCTTCAATATTTTAGCTTACCTTTAATAGCTATTGTATTGGTTATTTTAACACAACAGTTTAGTGGTTACCAGAGGGTAAGGAGAGAGGGGGGTGGTAGATGAGGGTAAAGGGGATCAAATATATGGTGATGGAAGGAGAACTGACTCTGGGTGATGAACACACAATGTGATATATAGATGATGTATTACAGAATTGTACACCTTAAATCTATGTAACTTTGCTAAAATTGTCACCTCACTAAAATTTATTTTTTTAAAAAATAATACACTTAAATTTCTACTTCTTAATTCATTATTCTGTCATATTATGACTAATTCTAATGACAATATGACATTTCTTTTGTGTCATATATACATATGTATACATATATACATATACATATATACATATACATATACACATATACACATATACACATATATACATACATACATATATACATATACATATACATATACATATACATATACATATACATATACATATACATATACATATACATATATATATATATATATCTTGAAATTTTCATCATCATCTATTTGTCCATGGTATAAAAAGATTTTTAAGGATCAGTGTAATTTCTGTTTTTTGACCTCAGTCATTTCCTTGTTGCTTAATATTCTTATCTTTTATAACTGAGAATTTTCTTCATTCTTTATTCCAGTTGATTTCTGTTTTCTTCTCTAAAACTATTATTAGATGAATTTTAAACTTCCTAGGTTAGTTATACATGTATTCCAGATTTTCTTTTTATCATATTTTTCATTGAGATACATATTTTTCTACATATTGTGGTCAATTTCCTCAAGATTGTATTTTACAATGCTTTAGAGTTTCTTAATTACAATAACTTGATTTTCTGAGAACTCTTATTTTCTAACTGTTCTTCCACTTTTTGGAATTAAATGGACACAATAGCTCTTCAAGTATTTCTGAGTGAACTGATTAGAAAGTTTAATGTTCTCTTACATTTCCTGAATTATTGGAATCAGTAATTCTAACTGTTCATCATCATTATTTTTTCTTGGTTTACATTGAGAGTTCTTGGAAATTTTTGTCCAATAGACACCTGCAAGCTTGGCACATAACTGTTAAGTTTGCAACTGTCAGATTTCACTTTCATTTGTGTGTATGGGGAGCATGGCATCTGTTTGCTTTCAAATATACACACATACACTACATAATGATGAAACTATTCCTAGGACATCCCAATACCAACTTCAGGAGCACTAATCCTCCTCTGGGTGGCATGAGGTTATTTATTTATTTGTTTGTTTGTTTGTTTAAAATTTTTTATTTTTAGAAGTTATGGAGTTCTAAGCCTCAGCAAACACCAACCTGTCATCATCTCTATTTCTCTGCATGTATGGTAGATGAGCAGTACTTTAGACAGGGCAGCTGTTCTGGAGATGGACTAATGCCGTGCTTTTCATCCCTTTTATCATTCCCAGTCTTCCTACGTTACAGTGAGTCTCTCTGAAGCTTTGATGGGAAGAACAACTCTCACACTCATGTACCTATTTCTGAGCCTCTCCTGAAATGTGGCTTCCTTTGGTCTACTTTTTCCATTGGCCTATTTCCATCTGTTCTTTGTCTTTTAATAACGCATCACAAATTCTTCTAAATGGTGGCTCAACATCATGAAGAGCCACCTCATTATCTGTTTTTGACACTAATGTGCATTTTTAAATTTTTGAAATCCTGACTAGTACTTATAGGATTTTGTGAAAATAGAGTGGAGAAAACTTATGCTTAGGTTGGCAGCTTCACTTGCAACTTTTTAAATAGGAAATTTAATAATAGTAATATTAGTATTATCTAATATCAATAACATGATCTAATATTTTGTCAATTTACATTACTAATATTTAATAGCATTAATGATATTAGTATATGACATACAGTTATAAGATTATATAAATAAATATATAAACATAATTTGTACATACATGTTTTATTTACTATTTAATAGTATTTATTTGATATTAGTATGTCTTGGTACTTAAAATATATTTTGTATATTAACTATATTATTAAATGTAATATAGTATTTAATATACAACCAGATACATATGAATATGTAATACAGAGAATGGAATCGATTTTTTAAAATGTTAAGTTCTGCTATATTCTTAGTGACTTTTTGAAATTACAAAATATGGTATATTCTCTAAACTATCATTTAAATTAAAAGACAATCCTATTTAATATTGATGATTCTTTTTATGTCACTTAAACTGATTTATTTTTTCAATGCTTGCTATTTTGAGGGGTAGCAGGATCTTTACTTGAAAAGTTGCAAGATGGGTAATATAGTTGCACTTCAGATGAATACGGTTTGGAATGTGTATAGTGTCATACTGGTTTCCAAGTCACTAGTCTATCAGTCCAAATATTTTACTGATACTGTGTCAGCTCTTTGACTATTTTTCTCAGTACATATGAAGTCTATTTCCATTCACATTTATCATTCATTAAAGTATAGTTTCTTTCAATTTATGAATTTGTGGTGTTTTGGGGGTGGTAGCAGGCAACTGGAAAGTTGCCAATTTAAACTGTCACTTTAATAGAAGTTCTCCATGATTTTGAGCACCAGAAATTAGTCCACTTTTTAAAAATGAACCAATTGCAATTTTTATGTACTTTAATGTTTAATCTTTTCTGTTATGCAGAGTTGATATCTTCGGACAAACACATTGGCTTTCCATTTATGGCAGTTCTGAGTAGAATATGGAATGTGTTTTATTCCATATAACCTTGAAATTTCCAACAAACAAACTTGTATTTTAATCACTTTTCTGATGAGCATTTGAACTATGGAATTTAAGTATAAGTGACAAGGAAATTAATACCAACTTTCTCATTTTGTACATAATTTTATTGCTCCACTAAAACTCAGGAGTCTAGTAAAGTAACCCCAAGTGTCAATCTCAAAAGTCTATCATTAACATTTAATAGTATACTGCCTCTGCTTTTTGATACATCTAAGCCAGTGGAGTCGTGAATTTATTTGTGTTTAGGGCATTACTCCTTATCTTCAGGCTGCACGTTTTCTTTTTAATATGGATATTATGACTCGTGTGATGCATTTATCGTTTTGAAATATCACAAAATGTGATTATTTTCTTCTTTTTGCATCTACTGAATGTTTAATATTTTGTGGTTTGGATTCTACATTCCTCTTTAGAAATAAAATGTATTTAAAAATAAGTCCAAATTTTAGATGTTCTCATTTTTCTTTGTTTAATATTTAAAACATTTTCCATACGGTATTTAATTTTTATGGCTTTGAATTATATTTATTTCAAAATTTAGGGTTAAAATTATAAACATTTTCATTAGAAAGAATTTAAGATCAGATTAAAACAATTTTAATCACTGTATTTACTGTTTTGATAATAAAACCACTGATTATAATAAGTTGTAAAGTCATATCTTCAGATAACCCCTGAAATAAGCAGAAGTTCTGAAGGATGAAGAGTTACTAGAACTGCAATCTTCATTCATTTTTTACTTGCCATTTTTTTATTCAAGGTTTTTTTTTTTTTTTTCTTTTCCTGGTAACTTTTTTTTTTTTTTTTCTGGTAACATTTTTTGTTGTGATCCAAGTTTTTGTTATTTTGTTGCTGCTTATTTTAACACAAACTTTATAGCCAATTGTGATATATCCTCTTCAGGAATCAACACTAGCAATGAAAATAACATCAACAATAAGCATTGCCTATTGGCAGCTGAATACTTAATATGGTTCAAATATTTTGCTTGGTGCTTTATGTGCATCATCTCATTTAATCATCAAACAGGTCCATGTATTGTTACTGTGACTTTTGTACAGCAAAAGACACAGAGGCAGAAGAGCTGTCATATTTCCTGTTCAAGCTTACACAACTATACTGGGCAGAGCTGGAATTTCTCACCAAGCCTGTCCGACTCCTAAGTGATTGCGTTAAAGTTACGTGGTATCCTGGCTTTGCTTGATTATTTTTTATATTGTAAAAAATTATTTTTATTATTTAAGTAGAATCTGGTGTCATAAAAAAGTTTATTTGATATGTGTCTCAAATCATCCTGATAATAATAGTAGCTATTATTACTGGGTAAGCTGGAGCACTGATCATTTTATGTGGTTACAAAATTTACTGATCACAGACATCACAATAGGTAAGTGCTAATGTAATTCCATCTATGAGGATAGCGACATTGGTAGAATGAGTTGTTGTGAAACCTGAGTTTTAAACTCCTGCATATTCTCTCTCCCAAATATAATACCTTGATCTTAGCCACTACTACAAACCCCAGCATATCTTTTTTATTCATTTATGGCTTCTCAAAGTTTTTTTGCATTATCAAAATGTCATCTTTGCTATTTGTTCTCATTATTACTAAAAAAATAAATAAATTACATAATATAACAATAGCAAACAGATACTTATGGCATTGTAAATGTTTAATGTAAAACATCATAGAAATATACAGTTTATTTTTGTTTTAGAATTAGATTCATGATTGACAATATTTTAGTGGATCATCTTTCTAAAGGTATAAAACATGTTTCATTTTTGAGGGAAGTTTTTTTCTGCATGACCTTTGGATTATAAAATGATATTATATGTTACAAAGTAAATTATAATGTAAAAAAAAAAAAAAAAAAAAAAAAAAACATTTGGGTTGAATACCTCTTTGATTTTTAGACCCAAGATTATTTTTTCTGTTTATCACTCTTTTAGAGTTTGCCTTGAGGGGACAAATTGATCTTTGGTATGCTGTTTTCTTTCTCATTCATTATTTTACTCAGATATCCCTTGGACTCCATCCGGGATCCACTCTGATTCCAATGAATAGCATTTCTCTGCCTCAAGGAGAAGATGATTATGGGTATCAGTGTTTGGAGGGCAAAGATTGTGCCAGTTTCTTCTGCTGCTTTGAAGACTGCAAAACGGGATCATGGAGGGAAGGAAGGATACACATACGCATTGCCAAAATTGATTCCTATTCTCGAATATTTTTCCCAACAGCTTTTGCCCTGTTCAATCTGGTTTATTGGGTTGGCTATCTTTACTTATAAGTTCTATTCACTAGGAAAAAATCATAAGTTTAACTAAATTCAGTATAATCTACTGCACTTTGGTAACAGGAAGTTTAAATTTAAAATGCAGAAAATCCAATGGTTAAAATGTGAATAGTATGGTAACCATTTTAAGGCTTTCATAGGTAAGTAAAGTAGCAGCTTTCATATTAATTTACTTAACTTTATGTAAAACAGATTAGGTGTAAAATTCAGTATACTAAAAGTACTACTATATATTTTACTTGAATTTTATTTATTTTACTTATATCACATTAGGATTTTGAACTTTTAAATTCCTTGATTCACGTATTAAAACTGGAATAATTTAAAGATATATTTTATTTCAATATAGTCTATCGTTATTTGTATTGAGACCCTGATACAATCACTACTATTCATGTAGTAAATTTTTGCCTAGAAAATATTGTTAATTTGATTTTTTTCTTGCTCTTTACTTGGATGCCCTGATTACAATAGAAATAGATGGAAACATAAAGCCATGCTTTCCTGGGATTGACTTCCAAGATATTTTACTCTCAAGAAGAAATTGATTTATTTTTAAATTCTTTATTAATTAATGAAGAAAAGACCTATTTTTACCTTACTAAAAGGACAGTTTTTATTTGTGTTTTAATCAAGTCCATTGCCTGACACAATATTAAATAGAACTCCAGTTATATTTAGTTTTGATGATTTACAAACTATGATAGAAACCATCAAAGTAATTTCTTTTAAATACAAGGTTAAAGAAATAAGGATGGTACATGTAACCATTTTATTCTCTGCTCCATAAAAATTATGTATGTAGTATGAAGAGCTTAACACTGAAATAGTTGGCTCTACCAGCACTGAAATTAAATACAGAGAGAATTGATTTTTTTCTTTATGCTCTACAGAAGTGTCACATTTCTCAAGTTAACAAAAGCATTTGAGGAAAAGTGCTTTGTGGTTAAAGAATTATTACCTAGCAAATTGAATAATAGTTCATATTGAGGATGCGGTCTTAATATGAACTATTAACATTGTTCAGCCTAGAAATATTCTGGAAACACACTGTTAAACATTTGTCATATATTGCTTTTCCATTTCCTAAGTTTAGACCCTGCCAGTTTTACAACTTCATTATAAATTGTTCCGATGTTCTTTTTCCTAGGAAATGAGAGCAGGCTCAAAAGTCATGGTGGCGTTCTGTTAAGAGGCATTTCTGATGAACATTGAGTGTGGGGGTTCTCTAAATTTGTGGAGCCAGGAGCTTTGAAAGTTTCACTATAGTTTGACTATTGGTAATGTTTTCCAAAATGTGTCGTTTGTTAAGAGACTTAAATTTATGCTTGAATCATTATATTCCTGTAACTAGTTTGGCATATCAATTGTTTATATGAACTTCATATTAATTCACCATCACCTAATTTCCTGGAAAATCTCCAGAGTCATCTTGCAGGTTAAATTTAAAAAAAAAAAAAGAAAAAAATGTTTCCATTGCCCAGAGCAACGATTAGGATGAAGTTTTATGATCAAGGCCTATCTCATGTGGAAGAAGCTATGACCTGTGCATTTGACACTCTAGCTTTTAATACAATAATTACTTTCATAGTTAGTAAACATATGAGTGAGGCTTTAGCATGGTTAAACCTGTTTTTAGAATATGCAGTTTTAGAAAATCTAAATGTATTTCATTGTGTGTTCCCAGCTATGTCTGAATTTTTCACTTTGCTTAGAAACCTTTGAAAAAAGTAATCATAAATTGAACAATAATGACAGAATATCCACCGACACTGCTTTTTTTGAATGGAGAGCCAAATTAAACTTTGGCCTTGTAATATATTAACTTACAAATTATTCATGCAGTCATTTTTATAACACTGAGTATTGATGGCCATTCTTAAGGTGAACATTCATTTAGGGATAAATGAAAAATGAAGTACCCATGAAGAATAAAACACTTTACTATAATGTTTACTAAAACATTTTCATGTTTTAAGATGTTATCATGGGGACAGTGTAAATTCTTAGATTTTTTTCAAGTCTCTCTGAGCATGACTATATTTTAAAATACTTAAAAATGCTTAATAGAAATAGCTTGGATGTTCTCAATGGTGGTCCATTAACTTGGCTTTAAGTGTTGGCAATATTTACAAGTGCAAATAAAATTAATAAAAATATATGTTTTTCTATATGAATTCATTGTATATACCATCAAAACAACAACTTTGTTTTCAAAGCCAGTGGTATTTTGAGCAGTTTTATTTAAACATGTAGGTCAGAAATAAAGGTGTACAAATATTATTATTTCTAAAAATGAGAATAAAAAGGTGAAAGTGCAGTTTGACTCTTTTTACGAGAAATCAAGTGAAGTTGATTTGCAAAAGGAACACATTCTAATTCCTGTTTTTCTCTAAAGAAGTTTTGCCATCTGGAGATATATATATATATATATATATATATATATATATATATATATATATATATATATATAGTGTATTAAAACTGTATTAAAATTGTAATACTCAATATATACTGATAACAATAGATGCTCAAAGTGGTTATCATCAGCATAATTTTAATACAGATTTTTCCTTTCTTAGAATGAGTATACTTTTTTTGGCACCGTGTGTGTGTGTGTGTGTGTGTGTGTGTGTGTGTGTGTGTGTGTGTGCAGTTCTGACCTCCTCTTTCTCCAGTGAATTATGTCTTAATTTATTGGATTCTGAAATTTGTGTTTCCTAGCTATTCTAAATGTTTTTAACACTAACCAAATAATGAACATGAAGGATGGGAAGGATAATTGAAGCAAAAGGATTTAGAATAATTTGGAAAATGATTCATATACACCCATCCTCTAAATAAGAGACCAGGATCTAGAAGTTCCATGAAGGAATATTATGACTAGCACAATGTTAGTCTTTGGAATGTACAATTGCATGGTAATAATTTATCCTTGAATTGCCTAGTAATTTTAGGTTCACATGAAATTAATTCCTAAAATATCAAGTAGTTTCTGAAAAAATAAATAAATAAAACTGTAGATTATCTGAGAATTCAGTAGGGAAAGGGCAAAAATTCTTCAGTAAATTCATTCAGTAAAGGTTTAAAATAAGTAGGTAGTAGATAATTCATTAGACACATTTTAAATTAAAGACATAGATTTTGTTGAGGAGTTTTAAAAACTTATTAACTCTAGGGTAAGGCACAGTAAATGTGTATAAATAGAAAGACAATCATCAGAATTTTTTTTCTTTAGTGTTCTCATATTCTGACATAAATAGTCATAAAAAATATATATATTTTGCTTAAGAGCAAGGCCAAAATCTAGGGCTGCATTGTTTGCCAACAAGTCAGGATCAAAAAGAATGGTTGGTAGCACTTTCACATGAAAGGGCCCATAATTGTAAAATGTGAAGTATTCCAAAGCAATGTATTGTGACGAAATGTATTTTGTACTTAGATTATACAACATGAGGTAGATAGGATTATTTGTTTAAGTACAATTTAAATTATGTACCAATAATTGCATAAACACATAATGAATGAGTAAATACATACATAAAATTTCTATACCATTGCCAATTTTCACTCTTGCAAAATTTTATGTAGTGGGATACCACATTTGCAATTATTTTGTTGATCATAGCCCTGGAGTTGAAATGATCCAATAGACATTTAATGATTTAGCATTTGTCTCACCAAAAATACTTGGAACTAATTTCTGACCAAACTTTTTTTCTTTACCTCACCAAATTTATAAACTCCTCAATCTCATACCATATGAAGTCAAGGCATACTTGGTACTGCATTGTTTTCACTGCTGGGGAGCGCCTGACAGGTCACTGTCAAATCACAAACCATTACAAAGTCTCCCTCGAAAACATTCCTTATGGGTTTTTCAAACACTATTGACCACATTCCTCTAGTAAATGTTCTGCCGTTTTTGTGTTTGCATTGTGAAAGTAACATAACCTAATTCAAATATTTATGCAGCACTTTCTATGTATAAGGAAGGTACTGATTTAGATACAATAGGGAATATATAAAAATGAACTCTCGAGGAGCATGCAATACAATTGGAGGATTAGTTAAACAATTTAAGGGAGGGAAGATAACTCTGTGAAAGTTTCTTGGAGAATATGTGTTTAGAGATGGGAGTTTGAGAATTGAATGTCAGTAGGTGAGGTTAACAGAGATCATAGTTTCCAGTTCAGTAAATAGCTTGGATAAAGAAACAGAAGCATGGGTTCAAATAAAAATTCTATTTTAATTGAAAGTTCATATTCATACAGCGACAGTCAAAGATGAAGATAGAGAGATAGGTTGAGCCCTATGGTGGAGAGGCAAGAATACAAACTTCCAGAGGCTCATGAAGAGTTCACAAAGACACTTGAGTATAGGAGAGCCATTATAAATACTGCAGAAGTTTCCTCTTATTGGTGTGTGATGTTTGGAGTAAGAAAATTCAGTTAGGAAGCTGCTATAACACATGAGGTGAGAGAGGAGGAAGGGCAGTACTCTGGTGATAGAAGTTCAGTGGAGAAGGGGGAAGATAACCCCTGAATAAAAAAGTGACCTACATGAAGGTGTGATTAACAGGCAACCTTAACTGAGCCTAAGGGGAGAGGGGATTCTATAATGAATAGTATTTGTGTGTAAATAGACACTAAAACACTATAAGGAAATTCTAGATATATTGCAGTCTTGTTTGCTGCTACTTTGAACATTTTAATCAAATGCTTATGTTTTTCTATTGATCTGTTTTTCCCATATTAGAGATGGAGAAAACAAATGACCTCCTGAAGTACAAATCATACACCAGATGATTATTTTTAATATATATTTTTTTCTTATTAAAAGGGCATTCTCTTCAAATGACTTTCTCTTCTTTCTGAGACAAAAATCATAATAATGTGTTTGGACAAAGAGTGGAAGGGAAGACAACTGTGAATAGAAATAGGCTGCTGTGAAACCCAGCAAAAGCAGGAAGTTGATATCTGATTCTCAGATGTTTTCGGATTCTCAAACAATTTCTCAAATATTTGTCTCAAAATAAATTAGTTTTTACTGTTGGACAATGAAATGTACCTGGAAAATTTTAATCTGTGAATAGGTAAGATGAGAGACTTTGATAACTGTATTGCAGTTAAGCAGAAAGGACTAATTAACAAACTTTTACGACATGGTTGACCTAAATAGAAATAGTTTGGATCTCAGTAAATCAGTGTTGTAACAGTTGTTTGCGTCCATTAAATGTATGTCGTCACTTTATAAAATAAAGTTTTATGCCTTGTGATTGTAATGGCTTTTATTGTCTGCTTCTGCTTCATCATTTTGGGGAGCATTTTGTGAGTGTGTGGCAAAGGTATCTCAAAGTTTCAAAGTATTCTGTACATTCATGATTCTAACTGCAAATAAACTCAGTAACTTGTTACAAAATAGAGGGTTACACTCTCTTAAAATGTGTCTTTTTTATAGTTTTTATATAGCTATGCCCCTTTGTTCTTTTAGAGTATGTAATCATAACTTTAGCATCAAAGTGCATTTCTAATTGATGTTACTTCACATTTTTCCAATTAAGAAAATAAATTTAAGTTTCTCTTTGATTGAGAGTCCTGAAAATAAAATAAACTATAAAAGGTTAGGTAAAGACAGTTAACGTTTATGTATGATTTTCACCTCAAAGACTGTGAATTTCTGGATTATTCTAAAAATCTGTGATTTTGTCCTAATATGAATTAGCAGATAGTCTCCCCCAGATGAGTCAATGAAGGCAGGGTTAATATTAGCTAGGGTTAATACTTGAGCCATTTCAAAATCTTGTATTATAAAATGTCTTATTTCCTTTGAGCAGACAGTTAGTGAAGGAAAATTAAAAGCCAGAAAATCAGGAAAGAGGGTATATTTTGCATTATCCATTCTGTTCCTTTTCTGCCATAGCACAGTACACACACACACACACACACACACACAAAAAAAAAATTTTTTTCTTCAGGTTCAATGCTATTTTGGTAAATGACCTAATAAACAACCCATTCAATTCTATGTAAAGGTATGTCATTTAGTAAAAGCATAATCTTTGTTATCTCCTTCTTTCCAATGTTAACTTAATTTCATCTGAAACATTTTAAACATATACTTAAAATGTTCTGAACAATTACTCCTGCTAGCCAATCAAATATAATACAGACTATTGGCTTTTTACAAAGAGGACTAACAAACTATGGCCACAGCAGTGGTTCTCAGAACACAGCTGCAATCATTCCCTTATATATGTCTGTGGCTGCTTTTGCACTATAATGGTAGACCTAGTTGGTGCAACAGAAATTAAGTGGCCCATAAAGTCTAGATATTTTACTCTCTGGCACTTTCTAGAAAAAGTTTGCTGACACCTGTTTTGAAATAGCTACTGTGCCACTTAAAGAGGCACCACATTTTTTAGAACCCACTTTTAAATTTTTTTTTACTTTAATTTTAAGAGAAAAATATCTTGGGTGAAAAGTTTTATCGGAAATAATACAAGTAATTGCTCTTCACTGTGTTTTATAGTCTTAATTTCTCTCAAAGAGACATTAGTCAACACTATTTTCTCTTTTTTAGAATCTGTAAAAAATATTATAAAGCTGTTACATTAATTAAAATACATGCTTCATAATTATTTCAACGTTTTTGTAAATAAAGTAGATTAATCTAGAGAGAAGATTGCTGTTATCACTAAAATTGACATAAGTGTTAAGTAAAAGAAAAGTGATAAATGCAAATATTAAAATAATTGCAATACTTTTCTCTTTGGGACAACCTTAAGCATGTTTCCTCATTAAACCTGTTTGTGTCAACATAAAATCTTACTTTTAACATTGTTCACAGTATTAAAATCCAAGCAGCCCTTTATGAATAATTTCTTTGGAATATATTTAATTTATCTTGCACATTACTCATGTGCTTTCCCTCTTCATCTCAGGATATGCACTTCAATTATTAAAATTAACATTTCTAATGGCCACAAAAAGTAGTTTGTTAAGAACTGCACACTCTGACTAAAACAGGAAAACTTCTTTAAGATAATACTATGCAATAGGTAACTTTTGTAATGATACACTGAACACTTACCATAAATCAAATCTTTGAATACGGATTCAAGTACATTACTATAATTTTCTTATTCTAAGATTAGATTTTTCATTTTTAATTTTCTTCTAGCTTCTAACCTTCAAATTACGGTGCTAAGATTTCAATTCTTCACTCAGGCTTATCTTTTTGGAAACAATGAAAACCTCACTTCACATTAATATGAATAATTAACATTTAGCATACTGTTTAACTATACAAGCACATTTTTATTAATAATCTCAGCTGATAAGTAGCAAAGCATAAGAGGAATCAATAGTAAGCAACTCCGTTTGGAACCAATAGCAAGCAACTCCATTTGACAAACAAGAAAACAATGAGCCAGATAGCCTGCGTGACTTATACAACATAACACATCTCAAACTCAAGCTTTTTGCTGATAAATGCTATTTACAATATAAATTCTGGGTTTTAAGAAATATTATAATTTTTTTTTCACCATTTATATAGCTCATATAATTCCTCTCCTCTTCCCTGACTTTGTCTCCTCAAGGATGATTAAGGAAAGTAAGAAAAAAAAATTTTTACCTTCTAGTGTATTTGATGTGTTTTTTAGTCATGGGCCCAGGAGAATGATGGGATATTCAGTTGTGTAATTTGAGAAGGATTTGATAGAATGACACTTTACAAAAGTATGGGACATAGTAAAGCCCCCAAGTATCTTCCAGAATCCTTAAACTAATTCCAGCAGTGGGACCTGATGCTAGAGGACCAAATGAAGAAAGAGAGGTCATGGGAAGCTAGAAAAAAATCAGCTGTGGGCCAAACAAAATTTAGCAGGCACTGTGACCTTCAGTTGAAGGACACAGGCAACTTGTGGCAACCCTGCTGAAAGGAAACTATGGAATAAATACCTCAGTGACATTGCTTCCCTTCTTTCGCTGATCTTCCGCGGTGCTCTCCACTGGCAAACCCTACCTGGAAGCCAAAGAGCAAGGGGAGGCTTTGATCTGATCTATACAGGTCAGTGGTCTGAGACACAGAGAGCAGAAGGGTGGAGAGATTTGGAAGGAAACAGAAAATACCCAGAAAAATGTTTGAGGAAACTGCCAGGAGATTCAGAATTAATTACATTTAATGCACTTTAAGGTCCTATGGTTACTTTCTCCCTACATGGAAAACAAGAGCTAGAAGCAGCCCCTGGCAGCTCTGAGCTCTGCATCTCATCGCAGGGTTAATCACCACGCTGCACCAGGAAACATTGGCAAGTTGATTTATTCATCACAGGAGCTTCTCTGCCTCTCTGGCTGATACTGGCAGCTAAAATTTTGGCATATTGGTGCAGTAAATTTCTAGAGTGATGCTTGTTTTAAGAGCAAAAGGACTAGTTTACTAGAAGTTTAAAAATTGGCATTTGTTGCCAAAGTACCAGTTTAGTGTAATTTTTTTTTTTTTGGTCTCTATCACACACTTCTTTTACTTGACAATTTCAATGAAGGAAAAGTAGCTGGGCCAAGAAAGATAAAATGTGGGCCTTCCTAGCTCTTTCTGTGTTGCTAGGATTACAACAATGAATATGACATAGTTTCTAACTTCAATAATTTTTATAAACTAGAGTAAAATAGTGTATATTGATTTTTTCTATTCTGTCACATGCTACAACACGGATGAAAATTGAGGGCAATATTATCAGTAAAAGAAGCCAGTCATATAAAGACAAATACTACAGACTCCACTTATCTGAGGTATCTAAAGTAGTCAAACTCAGAAACAGAGAGCAGAATTTTAGTGCCAAGGGCTGGGAGGAGGGAGAAATGCGGAGTCATTCAATGGGTACAGAGTTTCAGTTTTTGCAAGTTCTAGAGATCTCTTGCACAATAATGTAAATATAGTTAACACAACTGCACTGTACACTTCAAAATGGATAAGATGATAAATTTTGTTATGTGTTTCTTTCCACAATTACATCTCTATCACTATCTCTGTATCTCTATCTGTATCTCTACTTCTATCTCTATCTCTGTCTCTATCATCTCTATCTCTATATCTCTATAGCTATAAACAGTTGAACCTTGAACAACATGGGTTTGAACTGCACAGGTCCAGTTAAATACATATTGTTTTCAATAAATATAGAGTTGGCCCTCCTTATCCCTGGTTTTCACAGTTTCAAATTCAGTCAACCACAAACCCAAAACAGTACTTTCAGTCTGCTTTTAAGAATTTGCAGATGCGGAGGGCAGACTGTATGCTTTGTTTTATGACATTTTATGTAAGGGGCTTGAGTATCTGTGGATTTGAGTAACCAAGGAGATCCTGGAACCAATCCCCCACGGATACCGAGGGATGACTGAGTTTCTGGAAAGTCAAAATTTACATATACAGATTTTCAACTGCGTGTTGGTTGGTGCTTCCAAACCTCACGCTGTTCAAGGATCAACTGTAATTACTTCTAAACTCCTCTTTGCAGACTGGGTATAGATGGGTAGCATCAGGAACAGCCATTATATTTAGAAAAATTATAAGCCTCGTGTAGTAAAAACAGGAAACAGCTAGAAATCATGAAGAATTCGAATCAAATCCTAGCTCTCCCTGTGGCCATAGACAAATTACTTAAATTTATAAGCCTTGGTGGATTTTTTTCTAATCTGAAGTTTGGGCTAACATATACTTTAAAGAATTTAACAAAGATAAATTTTATGGAAACAATTAGCATCCTGTAGCTGCTCCAAAATTATTTATGTGTGTCGCTGATATTTATGTGAAAGAAAAGGCTTATCAAAGGGAGATTTCTTGAAATAATGACTTTTTGACCCAGGACTGTCTTAGGAAGCAGCATTGTATGAAAATGTAATTCTGATTTCAGATGTCAGTTTTTTAGCCCATCTCCATATGGACTTGGGAAATCTACTTCACTCCTCCAAGCCACACTTATCTCGACTGTAAAATATGAATGACAATAAATTCACTGACTCTAGGATGTTCGGCAGACACTGGAGTGCTTTAAAAAAATGTATGTGTAGCCCCTTTCTTCCCCCTAGCCTTTCTCTATTATAGAGGCAAAATAAATAAATAAATAAACATGTATTTGTCTTCCAATGTCTCATAATTTAAGGGAGATCTAGTGATGCATTTCTCCTTAATTAAAGATAAGGAAGTCCTGCATATTATTTCTAGCAAGCTTTTGTTTTTCTTCTTAAGAAATATACTAGGCCGGTGTGCGCAATCTTTAGGCCAGTCAGCTGTTAGCCTCCCCATTTTCCTAGAATTCAGATACAAGAACTTGAGGTTCAAAAGTCAATGTATGGGAAGAATAAGAATCATTATACCATTGCCAAGTTCCCTCTTGAGCCTTAGACCTCAGAATTTCTTGTGTTTATGGATAAAACAAACAAACAAACAAACATTATTCTTTAAGACACCGTGCAGGCTTATTGCAAGCATTAAAGAAAGCAAATAGAGGCAAACACTTAGCACAGTGACCTTCCTGCTGCAGATTATTACTGACAGACGTGTATGCCTAGTTGAATGTGAATCTCATCACCCTTCTATTTCATATTCTATGATGTTGAGCACTATGGTAAAGGAAGAATGCACTGATATCCATCTACATGCATGTCATGATTCAATATTTATCACTTTCTTAACCTTTGACAATAAATACACGATTGTGAAGAGGCAATTGTATTGCAGGTTTCCTCAGCTTTTACAGAGCTAGTGTTCAATATAACATGACAGATTAGTTGAACAGAAAGGAAAGTAGACAGCCAAGAATGTGTGTAAGAATATTGTGAGAACTTCCAAAGGGTTTGCAAAAATAATATTTCTCTTATGGATTTCACTGTTGCGTTAAAAATATTGGATGTGCATCTGCTTTGAACTATTTTAATGAGCTTAAAATATCTTGGGGGGAGTACAGGGTGTATAGCATATGCTCAAGCCTTAGTTCATTGATTAATTTATTGAGCCATGCCGACTGCCTAGTGTAAAGCTGATTAATTTTGTGATTCATCATAGGAAAAGCTAATAAGTTGAAACGTCTTTTCTACTATTCTGGAAAATGTATGTTTCCTAATGGTCTTTAAATGGCATAGTTTTCAACCATGACCTGCTTTCCTTAAACTATCAAGATGAAAATTAAAATAACATTAAACTAAAGTGATGCATTCAATGAAGTAAATGTGTGGCTGGCTCTTTGAAAGAAAGTGTATGAATCAAATCCTAATTCCAGAGTTTTGTTATTTACTGAACCAGTTGCACAGATTGTGTTTTCCAGAAATGGTTATAACATTTCCCAACACATGGACTTTTTACAATATAATTTTGACCTTCCGCCAATTGAAGGATAAGACTAACATTATAACCTGATAACCTGGGAAAGCTTGTGACTTTAGTAGAAGTAATATGCGCACTCCAATGTTACATCATAAAAAGTAACACAAGTTTTGCCTGGTTCTCTTGAGGCACTTGTTCCTGCAACCTAGCCAGTATGCTGTGAGGAAGCTCAACATATTCTATGCAAAGAAATCTCATGGAGAGATAATATGCAAGTATTCTAGACATTAGGCCAGCTAAGGTCCCAGCTGACAACCAATATCAAACTATTCAACATGTGAGTGAAGATAACCCCAGATAATTTCAGTCCTCAGGCACCGAATCATTCCTAACCTTCTAATCTTCTCTGCTGAGACCCCAGACATGGTGGAATTCAGACAAACCATTCCCATTGTACCATATGGGAATTCTTAATCTACAAACACTGTGAAGAAATTAACATGCTTGCTTCATGCAGTATCTTTTGGGGTTTTTTAAGAAGTAACAGTTACTACTGCAACTTTTCTCATTTAAAAGTTAAGGAGCTCTGAGTGATGGAACCCAGGATTCTTTAGTGATTAGTAATGCCATAATCTACATATTTACACTGTATCATCCCTCCAATTTTTCTGAATAAATGTGACCTACACAAATGCAGGGGTATGTATTTATCCCTTGATTTAAGTGTCTTCTAGGCCAAGTAGGTTTTCTAAACATACAATTTCTGAAGCAACCTACCCAAGACTGGGGGGATCGGTAGAAAGGGTAGCAAACTGAAAAGTATGTATTCTAAGCATTTAAATTAATGTATGTTTCAATAGTCTGGGAAAACACATACATATTACAGACCTGGTGTTTCTACCTTCAGGATTTTTTCTCTCTAGCTCCATTGGGAGCTAGTGAATACCATCTTCATTATTTTTCCTGAATTCCTAAATTGAATTAATACCTACCTCCACTTCCACGCTTGTTCACTGTAATCTATTCTCTACAGGGAAGTCTAAGGTTTGTTTGTTTTTTTATTAATACAAATTTATTCAATTTCTTATTTCCTAGAAAGTTTTGCACTAGCAAGGACTTACAAGTTTGTCTAGTGCTATATCGAAGCACCTGAAATGTTCACAGCCAAGAACCTTGGCATAATTTATTATTTTTGCTTAGACTATTCTTTCCCTAACAATTTGCTTTCTAGGCCCTTACTTCTATTCTATATCTAAGCTTAATTGTAATCTAAGGAGGCATCCTCTGACTACTCTAAAAATGTGGACCTCCACAATGATTCTCTATTCTGTCTGACTGATCTGTGCCCCATTTATTCACTTTATAGCCCTTATGATAAACAGTAATTTTTATAAATATATCCATACATGTTGATTGATTGATTATATGCCCTTTTTGTTATAAACTTCAGAAAGTCAGGGGCCAAAATAGCTATCACACAACAAGAAATTAATAAGTATTACTTAAAAGAATCATTGAAATAATGGTTTAAATGAGAAAGTCATAATTATACCATAATTACAGTACAACAAATGTAAAAAAAAGTCCTTTTAAAAAAGTAGGAAATGCAATATATATTTAATCAGGCAAATGGACAGTATTTAATGCTATCATTATCAACTAGAAAAAAGAAAATGTATGGAATTAAAATTCAGTCAAATAATACAGTCTTCTAATCTTATACAAACTTCCTCTTTAATTTTATTTTCCCACAAGAAAATTTCATGGAGAACATTTTATTCACAGTCAACTTGAAAATCGTATTAAATTATTTTAGGATGCTTTAATTATATTATTTGAAAAATTCCTGGCTAGCAAGGAGGGCAAAAGTTGGAAATGGATTCATGTCAGGGAAGAAAATTGTCAATGTGTGCTTAGATAGTGGAAATGCTTGATACAATATTCCATTTAATTCCTGCAGTCTCCCTATGAGGTAGTTATTCTAAAATAAGGTACTAAAGGTTGTGGTACTAGAATTATCTGTTCAGGGCATGTTGTTGGTAAATGGCAGAGCAAGACTTGAACTTAGATTACTGACTAAATACACTGTGTGTGTGTGTGTGTGTGTGTGTGTGTGTGTGTGTGTGTGTGTTTCCTTCATTCATGGTTTGGTATGGAGAATGATAAGAGAAATGCGGTTACCTCTATAAAAAGCAAAATAAATAAACATTAGCATTTGTGGCTTTCAATGTGAAACATAATCATGGATTATTTTTCCAAATATTACTGCTTCAGAATAATATTTTATATCCAAATTACTGAAATTCCACAAACATAAATATACTATCATTTTGAAAGTATATTAACAAAGTAGTAAATTGAAGCCAATTGCCCCCAGGATTGATGAGAACAGCTACTAACAAAAAAAAACTTTTAAAAAATTATAAAAATAACAAGTAATGACAAACTTAAAGTTTTCTAATAAACTGTAAAAAATAGAAATAATCAATTGTGGTAATCACAAAGTGCTTGAGGAATCTTGCTTTCGTTTGAATTCTTATTCAAATTGATTGCAGTCTAAATATAATTTCTTCAGCAACCACTTTTAATGGTCGCAAACCACCAAAAACAGACAAGCAAGCAAGTAAACAGACACTCTGGACTCAACATTTCTCTGTTTTGCCTCTACCATCTTTCCACTGATTATGTTTAATTTTCAGTTTTTCTCAACATAAAAAATATTCTCTACATGTTCAACAGTGAATTTATATGGACATTTATCCAAAGTTATATTAACTACTTTTAAGTTTTAAAGTGTTTTTTGTTGTTGTTGTTGTTTTGTTTGTTTAGGAAATCCTGACTATACTTCTACGAAAGGTAATCATTTGACATTTATTATACCCAGATTTTTCATAAAAATCAGGAAAAAAAATGTACAGTTAGAGTAAAACAGACCACTATCCATCTACCATATCCAATCACGCTAGAGTTTACCATTTACCAGTTCCAGCACAATTGGATACAGTCCCACTAGTTTGAATCTCATTCTAAATATCTGAATCAAAATTCCTTCCGATACATGAAAAACTGGTACTCATTTTGGTTTCAGGAACTTCTTCCAGATGCAGCACGATAGCTATTAGTCTTAAGAACTAGTGTAGAAACAATTGGAATCATAAGACCCAACTTTCAAAATTAAAAACTATCAAGCAATTTTAAGTACAGTTGATTTTACTGAGAGGAACAGCAAGACGACCTCATCTCACCGGAAGGCTAATGTTTTTTTTTCTTCTGTTACTGAATCCAAAACTATAGAAATATTTTATCCATTCTTTTAATGTAAACTTCTTTAAGTGAATACTAGAGCTCATCCTCTAAGGGAATTCCCTCGGTGCATGTGCAGTGGTGGGGCAGCACATGTAAATGTGTGGTAGGATAGTTGGGTTCTCCAAGAAGGAGAAAGCCAACAGGGGATCAGATATGCAAGACATTTATCAGGGGTAATGTCAGAGGAGGATGAAGGGAACAGAGCCAGAGAAAACAGGGAGAACCTGAGACGGTGACGTACCACAGGCCTGACACCCGTGAAGAAGACAGGGAAGGAGAAAGAATTGGGTGGAGGATTTTTGGATGGCAGCACACAATTACAGAAAAGGTTTGGCCAGGCCAATGGGGAGTCCTCAAGCTAATTCACCTGTTAAAGGAATCCTAAGAAGGAGCCTACACTAGCATCCTCCCTATGCTCAATCACTGGCTAAGAGCAACTTGTGAGAACTGTGTCTACAATCTAGGAAGATAATTTTGAACAGAAAAAAACAAAAAAAAAAACCTTGTCAGTCTAAGTCTGACTTTAAACACTCTGAGTTGGGAAACTTTCATTTGAGCTTCACAATGTTAAGAGGTAGCTAAAAAGTATCACTAGCCTCATTAGACAGTTAAGAAACCAGGTAGCTATTTTCTGAAAGTTAAAGAAATAGTAAATTAAGACCAAGGTTTTGAGCTCTTTTAGGTCTAATTCCAGAGTTCCTTCTGCCACAACACCAGTGTTTTCTGATTAGTGAGCTCTTATTTTGGCCAGTCCAGATAATCTAGCCCTGTGGGATGTGAGGAAGAAGAGAAAGGGTTCTTGCTGAAAGAAGGGACTGGGCTCACAAGAACAAATGCCCTTTAATATCTGAGGGATAAACGAATATGTGAGGTCATTAGGCTTGGTGGGCAGTAAGGAAGCAAATGAGCAAAGACACTAAAGGTATTGAGAGATGAAAAGGGAAGGCTCCTCCTTTAGTTTTCTCCACATTAATAAAAGATAATTTCATCTTTCTAGGTGGTTGCTCAGGCTAAATACCTTGTGGTTTGCCCTGATTTAAGCACAGATCTTGTTGACTCTTTCTAAAATACATATCAAGTTTATGGCTACTTCCTAGCACTGCCAAAGATCTCAACATGAGAACAAGCTACCATCATATCTTGCCTAATTGAATAGACTCTTCATTTGTTTCCTCTATTCTCCACATCACAGTCAGAGAGAACCTTTTGAAATGTATGGAAATCAGATAATTCCCATCATTTGCTTGTGATGTTTGAATGGCTTACCATCTCTTTCAAGTGAAAATCCCAAATCCTTAAAACAGCCTACAAGGTTATATGATATGACCTGGCACAGCCCTCCAGACTTTATCTACTTCCACTCCCTTCCTCATTTTTCCCACCTCAGGCAACTCTAGTTTCCTTGTAGTGTGCTCAGGCATACACTCCAGGTCACACTTTGTACTTGCTGTTCCTTCTGCCTAGAAAGGCCTCCTTCTGATATCTTCATAAAAAGCCTCTTCCCTTTATTGAGGTCTCTGTTCAAATATCGACCTATCAAAGATACCTAACCTACATAAAACAGCAACCTCTTCTCTCCTTTAACTGTAATTTATAATCCTTTACTCTGCTTGGCTTTTCTCCATGGCTTTTGGTGACAATTTTGAACAAACCAAATGATTAATCTCAGATTCTTCGTATAAATTTTCTATTAAAGTATTACAGGTATTTTTATATAAGATTTTTAATGGATATAACTATTGTATTAAAAAATAGAACTGGTATTAAACAAATCCTTTCGAAAGTATGTTCTTTCAGTATTCATTTTTACAGATGAAGTCCCATCTAATTGTCTTAGCAAGTCAGTATATGAGGCTAAAGATTACCTTTATGTAAAATTAATATTATAGGGAAAAGTAATTTGTGAGATACTTTGTTCAAGTGAAATAAACTCAAACATTCTCATTGATTCGGCCATTCATTCAACCACATATGCAAAAAACTTTCATTATGTTCCACGTTATATATCGGGTTCAGGATTAGCTATCCAATATGCAAAAATAAATAAAGCATAACCCCCTGGCCCTTACTTTTTCCAGAACTTGATTGTTTAATCTAATAATTGTGATCTAATCAATAAGCAGTCCCAAATATACTATCCTTATGTGGAAACATGTTTTAAAATGACTTCCTATTTTATGTTCTTTGTAAAAGCTGACTGTCTTTTAATGATTTCCAAATGATTCTGATCTTTTAGAAATTCAGATATTTTCAAATCCCACCTCAGTGAAATTTAATATTATCATTTATATTTCTCCCTTGCCAGAAACTGCTTTGGGGTCATTTAGAGGAAGAATAACTTGTTCTTGCAACACCTTGTCAAGCTAACTGGCAGAAGTATCTCCTACCTATATCATTTGAACATGGATATATGCATTCATATTTCAAAGTCCTAAATTTACACAGTATTTGCTGTGATTATTAAATCGTGAAGTAGAGAACAATTTGCACTATTTTTTTAAAGGAGGACTAAATCGTATTCAGTTGACTTTGACAGAAAATATTTGCTAATCAGATTTTCCATGTTTTCCCCATGGAGGACTTCCTTAAAGTGGTGATAACTCTTAATGATTTTATTACATAATACTAGTGATGACCTACAAGTACATGATGTTCTCTATGTAGGTTAAATGTTTTTTATAACACGTGTTCTAGTAGTATAGAATCTATTTTCTGATATCTTGATTGCTGGCATCCCTATTTCAGGGAACCCAAGGCAATTTGGTAAATCAGGGAATGATCTAGCAATTTTAGCATACTGAAATAAATTGTTTAATTTCTTTATATTTTTAACTTGTTAGTTTATGTCTACAACATCAAATTAGATTTTTCTCACTATGTTCACTTTCTTTTTTTAAAAAAATTAAAGGTTATTGGGGTGACAATTGTTAGTAAAGTTACATAGAAGTCAGGTATACAATTCTGTAATACATCATCTATATATCACATTGTGTGTTCACCATCCAGAATCAGTTCTCTTTCCATCACATATATTTGATCTCCTTTATCCTCATCTACCACTCCTTTCCCCTCTTATCCTCTGGTAACCACTAAACTATTATCTATGTCTATGAATTTTTGTTCCTTCATTTGTTTGTCTTGTTCTTTTGTTGTTTTCAGCTTTACATACCATATATCAATGAAATCATATGGTTCTCTACCTTTTCTGTCTGACTTATTTCACTTAGCATAATAATCTCAAGATCCATCCATACTGTCGCAAATAGTATTATTGCATCTTTTCTTATAGCAGAACAGTATACCATTGTGTTGATAGATGATTGGATAAAGAAGATGTGGTATATATACACAATGGAATACTATTCAAATCAGATTTTTAAGCAGTGGTGAGACAGATGTTCATTATGAGAGGATGCTTGACTACACCAAGGTTTGAATCACATCATTCCATTTTCTGAAAGGTACAAGTATGCCTTATAAGCCCGGGATATCTATCTATCTATCTATCTATCTATCTATCTATCTATCTATCTATCTATCTATCTATCTATACACACACACACACATATATACACATATATGTATATATACATATATACATATATATGTATATATATGTATGATTCCAAAAATTGCGAAATGATTTTCTATTTCTAAAAGTAACTTAGTTTTTAATCCCAAATCAAAATAATCTCCTTATAAGGCTTATAAAGCATACTTGCACCTTGCCAGAAACTCAGAAAGGAAGAAGATATATGAAAAGAATGTAACAAAGTCCATTAATTAGAAAACTTACAATTTTGTTAGTTATTATGACAAAGTCAGGTAAAATGTTATGAATTATTTTAGAATGTGAAAAATACATGATCCTTTTAGGCAGTATTATGAAAAATATCTTCAACTTGGGAAAAGCAATTGATAAATTAAAAAAACAGCTGTTAAGAATTTTTATGAGATTCCTATTGTTTCTTATGCATTTCTTTATTTTCCTTAATTTTCACCAAATTGTGAAACAACACTATTTCTTAATAACAAAACAACTATAAAAAAAGAAAAGACAGAGTATGTAGATAAAATAATCAATTTTATACTTTGATGTTATCAGCAATTTGCTGAAATGATACAAAAAAGAAAATTGGAAACGAACATATGGTACATTACAATTCAAGAAAAGAAAGTTAATGACTCTGAAGACTAGAGACATAAATGGAGACTAAGCTACCCAACTTAGATAATAGGTCAAAATGTTGCTAAGAATACTGTCACAACACTAAATTCAAAATAGTTTGGAAAAAAAAAAAGAAAAAGAAGACAAGCAGCATTACATTCAGACTTTTAATGGAACTTTTCTATAAAACCTTATTCTTATATTAGTGTAGGGTACACTTTATAATTATTTTTCATGGTTTTACTTACAAAGTATTAAGCCATAGGTAATGTAGAAAAAAAGAAAAACTCTATAAAAGATAATTCTTGTCTGAATTTATTATTATTACATTGTTTGTGGAATGTTGATCTTTTTTCTAACTCTGTCATTCTTAAGGCAATTATGAGTGGGCATTCTACTGTAAGGAAAAGCTTTTCCTTCCCCATGAATTGATTTGTTGGCTTGATTTTTGGTGTTATTATACAACTCATTAATTCTTTTATGTTTGCTATTTTGTGTGTGCGTGTGTGTGTGTGTGTGTTTAATTTTATTGACCAGATCTCTCCTCATGTGTTTTTATAGCATCCTTGGGTAAAAATAAAATAATCATTTGGAAAACTATAATGGAGTTGTTCATACTCTTAAAATATTTAGCATACTGTACATAATTTAACAAATGTTATTTTCCTGTTATTTTTAATGTTACAAGAAAATACTCCCTATGTTAATTTGATCATGTAAGCTGCTTTTTCGTTCTTCATATAGTTTGTCCTGCTGCATATCCCTGCTCTTCCCAACACTTATTAAAAATATTTGTTGTGTTTTAATTAACAACTGTCATTATTTATTTTGAAGATTGCCTTTCCCATGTGTGGTCCATGTGATATTTGTCAAACTGGTTCTGTCATTTGTACAAGACAGCTCATTTCCGAATGACTAGTATTTTGTATCACAATAATATATTTCAGAATTATCTTTACTTTCCTTGGAATCAGCCGTTTTTCTAAGTATCTATGTTTTGCCTTTAAAGGGAACAATATTTAGGAAATAAGATATAGCTGCAAAGTGTGCTCACTTTGACAGGAGCTCCCTTGCTCCTAAATCCTTTCATAATATAGAGGTAGGAGTTAAGTGTATTGTAGGACTGAACACGTAAGTAAGCACAGCGATATTGTTGGCAGTCAGGATTCTTACTATGGGAGAAAAGATAAATAAACACACAATGGGAAAAGGAAAACTCTCATTGTACTTAGTTGGCATTAGCTTTGTCAATAGAAAGCAACAGATTTTTAGAAAATGTCAGATACATCAGTTTTCCCAATTCATAGACTATTATTTTCCCTTCTGTTCCTGTTGACATGAATGAGATTTTTGCAAGTGTGTTGAACAGAACACTACTTTCACAAGATGCTTTAGGGATGAATAAAGATTTCATAGTCACTAAGTTTGGAAAATACTGTGTTTTCTATCATCTAGTGGAGATAGAAGACACATGATAGCATTTTAAGTCTCCTGAGACGTCTGACATTAAAGCAGCCTGTATAGACTGGTTCCCTAAACTATTTCTTCATAGAATTCTTTGCCCCTTTTAAAAAAGGAAATTCAATCAAACTGGTATTATACAAGATACATTTTAAAAAATGCTCTTCTAGATTGTTACTACAGAAAGTGTTCTTGAGTGGTTCAATGCATGTTAGGCAGCCCTAGACTGTGGCTTAAAGATCATTATACAAGACTTCTTTTTAACACAACATTCAGGAGACAGAAAAATAGCTGCCTCCTCAATCCTGAAGCATTTGTCTTTCCTTATGTAACAGTAATGATTTCAGTGTAAGAATACTCGGAATTACAATACGACGAATGTTATTATATACCTATGTCTAAGAGCTGCATTCACTACACATCCACCTCTGCTGTTGAAAAGTATTTCAGCCTTGAACGAATAAAGGATAGTTGGAACTGTAGAAATTGAAGTTAGTCTATATAATTATTGCTAAAGACTATGCTCATTATTGTCTTATACAAATTAAAACTCTTTGCATATCCTAGATAGACATATAGTTTCTGTTTTTAGGTATGAGGAACCAGTTCCAGTCAATATTTCTTAAAACTACATAATGCCTTAATTTATAAATGATAGAATACACAAATTAGTGATTCAGCTTTTTTCGCTATTTGTCTTCCCTCCTGGTTTTATATAAAGAAATTGAGAACATATTAAAAAGTGCATAAATCATTATTTCACATTTCTCTCAGCTCTAAATAAACACAGAAACTCTAAAATTAAGAATTCTAAACATTAATTAATTGATATATGTAATTTTGCATAACTTTTATATTGCCTTTATTTAATATAGGCAACACTGTCTTTGCAGTTTTATGAAAAGTATTTACTCTCTTTGCAAATATTCGCTCAGCCCTTTCTATTTGTCAGGCAAACTGTTAGAAGTTTAGAATACAATAATGAAGAATACATGAGCTTTTTCACAAAGATGCTTATAGAATAAAAAGAAGGGGAACATGTAATGAGATATATGAGTAGACACTGTTAGAGGAGCCATAAAAGGAATATAATTTAAGTATTATGTGGTGTAGAGAATGAAGAGTTGAGAGCACCTATAATGTTTGGAAAAACAGATGCTTTTCTGAATTAATTTTCGTCAACAATTTCACCCTACCACACAGGCTAAATTGAGGACAACACTATCATGTGAACTAGAAAATGTCACAAATAGGAATAACTTTGCATTTCCTTATATTAAATTCAGATTGGTGGAATAGGTGATTCCACCTTGGTAATAGAAGGACTGATGCACTGGAAGGACACTTGTTGTATATTGTGAGACTTGGTAAGTGGCACTTTTTTCCTACTTATTTAGTCCTGTTTCAGGACAGGGCTGAAAAGGCAGAGAAGTCCATAGACTTGCAATTCATTTGCTTTAGCAGCAAGATGACGATGTTGGAATCTATGATTCTTAAAATGTCTTTGAAGTTTAAGTTTATGTATCTAATCATAACTCCAGTAAATATGAACAGGGCAGAATATGAAAGAGGAATGTCCAAACAGGTCACTGGCCCATTAGGTCACTGGACTGAAGATATTCTGACAAACAGGTAGAAACAAAATTGTATTGGCGCTTTGTGGGGAAAGGACAGAGTTGGGGGTGGAGTCTTATCCAGTTCCTTTTCCTTTCCACTAAAAATGTCAGGAACCTGGCTCTGATTTTCTTTGCAGTAACATGGGAAAGCCAAACACCTACCCTTTTCATCTCCACTCCTTGTTAAACTGCAAGCACATAGAGCAGAGCTGAACAATCAACCTTGAGAAAGGTACCCTCTGTAGGTAGGGTAACAGGTCTTTTTGCTCCGATGAAAGGTTCCTGGGCTAAGGAGAAAACATTCCGCAAAGCTAAATGAAATCCGTTTGGTATGAAATGTGTGCATAAACCGGGAAGAAGACAATTTTTGTGTGGTTTGAGGTTTTCTGATGAAGTTTTCATGTCATTCTAGTTTGTTTGTTTCCCCTAGGAATCTTCACAAATGAGACTGTGTGGAGCAGTTCCCAGCCGGCATTTCACTTTATTAGCTTTCCTTTTCTTCCTCCTGTGGCTGCTTTTAATCATTCTCTTTCAGACTCACCCAGCCTCATCCCTCATAGCTATGTGTTAAGTCAGATTTTCATTGCATTGCTCTCTGAACGCCAATAGGGACGATGGGATACTCCTTTCATTGCAGTTCATGAGCTGAACACTCTGGATTGAATTTTTCATCAGAAAGCTAACCTGAGTCCTTCTAGCCCAACATATTTATTTGCTGAATGATGAAACTGAGACTCAGAGAGGTTAAGTGAAATTGACTTTTGAATTTCTGCTGACCCTCGCAACTCGAGGCTGCCACCATTTCTTCCCTTGTTTCCTATAACACCAACCTAAGTGGTGGTATTGCCTTTGCATTTGCCTTCTTCAATCCACTCTCCATGTTAGGAAGTGAGTACTCATTGAAAAATGCACTCTTTATGCCTAAAAATCCCCAAGGCTCCCCATTGCCTTAAAATAACCCTTTAATTTCCATTGAAAGTCTGACTGACCTGGCAGTTTCTGAATTCCAGCTTGAACTCTGCTTACCTCTCCTTCTCAAGTGTTATCCTGTAGCTATACTGACCTCAGCATGTTCTTGCCTGCCTTTGGTTTTGTAAGTGCTGAGCTCTTGCTCTGCATGGACTTCCACCTTCTCTGTGCTTCTAACTCCTACAAGACTACAGGTCAGAACTCGAATGCTGTTAATGCCTCCTCCATATTGCTTAGTTCCCTGTGCGCACTTGCGCACGCGGGCGCACACACACCAAATACCACTTAATAACTATGATATGCATTGTAAATACTTTTAAATGTATATTTATCCACTAGACTGTGAGTAGTTCTATGGGGAATGGTTTTTATTAGTTCTTCCCAATTGCTGTAACCTCTGCAATTAGCAGTGTCTAGCCCATAAAGGACTCATAATATCTGCCTATAAAACAAAGTCAAAACTGGAAATTAATTTTTCTCCTTTTCAGTCTAATGCTCTTCCCACTACCCCATCTGTTTAATCTCACTTGAATCACCTACAATTCCAGACAGACAGTCTTAGTGTATTCATGACCCCAGCCTCATTTATTGCCCCTATAGCACACTGGTTCCAGTTTTTAGAATCCCCTACTGTTCCTCTAAAGTGCCACGTGATTAGTGACTTTGTTCCTCTGCTTCTTCTTCAACCTGGTGAAATCCTATTCATAGACCACCATCTCTGGGAAACCTTCCCTAATTCTTCAGGTTGACTTCCACTGTAATGTCATTGCACGTGGCACACACTTCCAAGATGAGTTTTCTTACACATAATTGGCACATGCTTCCAAGATGACATTTTCTATATTTGTTCTTATGCTTGTCACCCGAATAGCTTCAAGATTTATGGATTTAGGGATGACTTACTCACTTTTTTTTTCACTTACTTTTTAATGTCAGTATTTATCACACAAGCTAATGCAAGTTATGCTCAGTAAATACTTTTTCAATTTCCTTACAGTTGATTGGTCTATTTAGATTTTTTAGTTCTTCGTGATTCAGTCTAGGTGACATGATTGTTTATACAGAAAACCCTAGACTCCACCAAATAATTATCAGAAACAATAAATGAATATAGTAAAGTTACAGGATACAAAATCAATGTACAAAAATTCATTGCATTCCTACATGCTAACAATAAAATGTCAGGAAAAGAAATGAATAAAAACACACACAATTTCTTTAGCCATCGCAATAAAAATAGTAAAATACCTAGGAATAAACTTAATGAAGGATGTGGAGGACATATACACTGAAAAGCATAAGGTATTACTAAATGAAATTGAAAAAGACACAAAGAAATGGAAAGATATTTCATATCTATGAAGTGGATGAATCAACACAGTTAAAATGGTCATATTACCCAAAATAATATACAGATTTAATGCAATCCCCATCAAAATCTGAATGACATTTTTCTTTTAAATACAGCAACAACAACAAATCATCAGATTTGTATGGAATTACAAAGACCTCCAAATAGCAAAAGCAGTCCTGAGAAAAAAGAACAAGACTGAAGTATCACACTCCCTGACTTCAAATTATGCTATATAGTGACAATAATCAAAACAACATGGTATTGGCAGAAAAACAGACACACACACTAATGGAATAGAATTGAGAACCCAGAAATAAAACCACATATACATGGGCAGACACTTTTGAACAAAGGAGCCAAAACCATACACTGGAGAAAAGAAAACTTCAATAAATGGTGCTGGGTGAATTGGAAAGCCATGTGCAAAAGAATGAAATCAGACTCCTATCTGTCATCATATACTAACATTAACTCAAAATGGATTAAAGGCCTAAATGTAAGACCTATAACAATAAATTGCCTAAAAGAAAACATAGGTACTAAACTTATGAACCTCGGTGTTAGAGAGGATTTTAAGAATTTGACCTCAAAGGCAAGAGAAGTAAAAGCAAAAATAAATGAATGGGACTATATCAAATAGAAAGCTTCTACACAGCAAAAGAAGTTATCAGCAAAACAAAGAGAAAATCTCTGATAAGGGGATAATATCCAAAAATTATAAAGAACTTGTACAACTCAAACAAACAAACAAACAAACAACAACAAAAAAACCCACACATTTAAAAAACGGGCAGAGGACCTGAACAGACACTTCTCCCAAGAAGACTTACAAATGGCCAATAGATATGTGACAACATGCTCAACTTTAATAGCTATTGTGGAAATGAAAATCAAATCCACAATGAGATACAACCTCACACCTGTTAGAATATCTATTATCAACAAGAGAATAATAAGTGTTGGAGAGGTTGTAGGGGAAAAGGGACCCTTATACACTGTTAATGGGAATGGAAATTTATACAGCCATTGTGGATAACAGTATGCAGTTTCCTCAAAAAATTAAAAATAGAATTACCATATGCTCCAGCAATCCTTCTCCTGGGTATCTACCCCAAAATTCAGAAAACATTTATCCATAAAGATATATGCACCCCTATGCTCATTTCAGCATTATTCACAGTGGCCAATACCTGGAAACAACCAAAGTGTCTTTCAACATATGATTAGATAAAGAAGATGTAATACAGAATTGTACACCTGAAATCTATGTAACTTTACTAACAATTGTCACCCCAATAAACTTTAATTAAAAAAAAAAGATGTGGTACATATATACAATGGAATATTACTCAGACATAAGAAAAGATAAAATACTGTAACTTACGACAACATGGTTGGATCTTGAGATTATCATTCTAAGTGAAATACGTCAGACAGAAAAATTTGAGAGCATATGATTTCACTCACATGTGTGATATAAAACTGAAAGCAACAAATGAACAAAAGACGAACAAAAACTCATAGACAGACAACAGTTTATTGGTTACCAAAGGGAAAGGGGGTGGGGGGGAGGAAAGAGTAAAGTGGGCCTAAAACATGCTGGCAGAAGGAGATTTGAGTTTGGGTGGTGAACACACAATGCAATATACAGATGATGTAGTATATAATTGTACACTTGAAACCTATATAATTTTAGTAACCAATGTCAACCCAATAAATTTAATAAAAAGAGAATGGAATTCAAAGATAACAACTGGGTATTTTTTTTTTTGAAATGTCATGATTCATAACTATTGGGTGTAATATTTCATGGAGATCCTCTGACTTCTCATGAGTTACCTGAGAAATGATTTTCAATCTTGAGATAGCAAGTACTATATAAACACCAAACAATATGATTTATTAAATCATATGGTGGCAGAATAATTTATAATGCACATTAAATAAACAAAGGAATGCATAAAATAAAACTTCCAGCTTGAATTTGTGTTTATGAAACAAAGGCTATATAATTAATATCAGTACAAAATATACTATTTACAGCTTTCTGTTGAAAGGAAACAAACAAACCAACATGGAAGCAAAATCTGTCCTGATTACTGAAAATGCTGACTTTGGTTTTGAATTAAAAGGTGAACTGTATTAAAGTATTCAATGTAGGAAACAATGTGTCATTTCTTTTTCTCCATAGCATGATGTGATGGACATTGCGTTTTACGACCAGTGGGAACATCTACACAGGACATGTCAGAAGAAGATCTTGCTCTGAAATGTCAGCTCTAAAACCTCAAGTAGTGTCTTCCCAGATAAACAGAACTGTTTAGATCAGCCAGCTTCATGGAAAACCCATAGGAAGCTGCAAATATTCTCCTCTACTGTTATCAACAATGTAATTCCCAAATGAATACAGTTACTATTACATCACACTTCTTTTGCTGTCATATTTTAACAAAAACCTGTGCTGAGTATTTTCTCTTATACATTACATGGCACCATAGTACATATTGATAATCATATGTAACATGTATTGAGCACTTAACATGTGCCAAGTTTAATTCTCATAGCAATTCATAAGGGTTGGTGGTGCTACTCTCTACTGTGACAGAATTTAAGATATGCCCATAACACTTTCTGTTCATATTGATATAACATTCCAATGTTAAAACCTACCACTGATACTGTATTTTCATCATTCCATATGCTATCATTCCATAGTTAGTAACTGATACATATTGAAGGCACATGTGGTAAATTTAATTACTAAGTCAGATTTATGCAGTAAGGTAATTACAAAACCATTTTTTAAAATTTTTAATAAATGCATTAAGAGTAAGAGGCGATAAAGAGATTGCTCACGTTGACATATTTTACATAGTACAAAACAACATTTTATTATCTTGTATTATTGCAGTGACTTTTAATGAAAAGACTTTCTAAAGTTTTCTCTATCCTTCAAATACTGGGGACAGTGATACCTGTCATTAGAGAAAAATAACACTGCTTATTAAAATTACAAATCAAGATGAACATATTCATTGGCATATGTTCTGTTTTAATTAACAAGAAAAGTTCTGTTAGGGTTGCTAATCTTTGATAATTGGAAAGAAAACTTTAGCAAACACATTTTCACCATTTATCATGTTAGCTTGCAGACACCCAGTCGCAGATCAGCGTGGGAATCTGGCCTGGAGGAAGAGGGGAGGGGCTTGGGAATTGACATGGCCAGGATTTGAGAAACTGGTAAGACAAGGAACAAGAATCCCTGCACCAACCAATGTGAAATAAGGTTTGGTCTGATTCACATCGACTAAATATCTAAGGGCACTGGTGTGGGAGGTGATGGTCGCCATAAGAGTCTCGCAGTATAAATGAAGGGATGGCGAGATTGAACCCCACTGAGGTCCTAGCTAGTAGGTTCTTCTCAACCACAAAGAAGAGGCTGATGAGGGTTTATCAAGTTGTTATAGCTCCTGACAAGTTGAGGATGAAATGAGTGCAAAATTGAAATGTTATTCCAGAAACTTTGTCACACTGACTTTGCCCGCTGTGCAGAGGAGGGAATGGGGAGAAACTCAACCAGGCCTGAGGCCTCAATTTATTCTTTTTCCATAACGGGCTTAAAACAGAAAACAAAATGCTGACTGAATCTATAGCATCTAAAGTCTTCTAATATGCTACCAGAATCATTTTCATTCACCTGGGGACAGAAAGGTAAAGCACGCACATCTGCCAGGCTTCATTCACTGGGCAACTCAGCACAGGCATGGAGAGCGTGAGATCACCAAGCATTATGATTACGGTTCTTATCTGTGAAGTGGTGACTATTGGATTCCTAGGAGAGAACGAGGTCTTAAATAGCAAACAAAACACACTAGTGAGGGAGGAGTAAATATGTCTGCTTATAGTAGTTGTTGATTAATTTAAAAATAGCATTGAGAATCTTCTAAGTGTCAGACATGTTTATAGGGGTTTAGGCTTAAAGCTATTAAAACATGGTAGATGCTTCCACTCTAGCAGGGCAAACTCAATTTCCCTTTCCCTTTCTATAACGCAGAGAATAATTTAGTTTGCAATCAGAGTTTTATTTGTATATATGGTCGTGATGAGATTGAGGAATACTGAATTTTAAGGGAGTCATTTTATATGATTTCCTATAAGGTTTTAAGATATAGTTCTCTATATACATAACCAAATGTGAATTTTGTTGTTAAGGATTTGTACAAAACTTGTATTCCAACTTACTATGCCAGGTTGTCCTGAAAAAGCCTGAATACAGTCCAAGTTAAAATAGCATATAATGGATCAGTTTTGTTTAGATTACAACCAAAGATAGTTTAGTTATTATGCTCTTCCATTCATGGGACTCTATCATCATCAATTACTACAAGCTCTTTTTCATATTTTGTATATTTTCTTTATTTACTACATTTTATTTTATACTCATCCTACCTTTAAATAGATTCTCACTTTTATTCATCTTCAGAGAAATATATAGATCTTTTAAAAATACACAGTATTTCAGGTGTATGTAAATGTTTTAAATACATTTTAAAATAAATAACAAACATTTCTAAGAATCATTCATCTCTTAATGTGAGCCAGGCACTTTCAAAGTGGTTTTCATATAGAGGCTCATTTAATTCTTACAACAATGTTACTGTGTAGGTAGTATTATTTTCTCCATTTACAGATGAGGGAACTGAGGCACAGAGAGTTTACGTGATTTTTTTCCAAGGTCACGCAGCTAGCAAGAAGTTATACCCAGACACAGTCTTGGCTCCAGAATCTGTAAATTTTAACCAGCTTTTTATTTATGCTGCCTCTATGTATATATGATTTTGCTGTAGATCTAGTTCCATGTCCTAATTTATTACTTGACACTATATTTTTAAGGTCCGTCAACATTAGTGTATAAATGTTATTTATTTTTTGCCTCAAACTGTTCCTGCTGCATCCCATTCTATAGTATATATTAACTACATTTTATTTTACTGTTCTCATTAGAAATACCTCTGCTTCTATAAACAATACCGTAGTAAACATTCTGCAAAATTCTCTGGAGTGGATTTGCTGGGTCATGCTACATACGCATGTTAAATTTTATCATGTCCTAATTTACTCTCCAAAATAGTCGTCAGTTTTCTTTCCCACAAATTCATTCAGGTTATTATTTTGTCACCTAATACTAAACCCTTGATATGCATCTATGTTTGCTAGTCTGATTCAGGGTTTATTATTGTGGGCTTAATATGCCATTTCTGTTTACTAGAAGAGTTAATTGTCTTTTCATATATAGTTTTAGCCATTGGGGTTTCATTTTCTGTAAATTGATAGTTCAAAACTATTAAATCCCTTTGATCTTTTTTATTATTATTATCAACAGTTTGGGGGTTACCTGATCTAGTCACAATCACAATCAAATTGCAGACAGATGTCCTTAATGGAACCAAAAAGTTTGGTGATAATCACAGATTATTATGAAACAAAAGAATAATGAGAGGGACAGCAAATCCACAACACATCAGTGAAAACAGAATAACATATTACATCAAAAAGTAAAGGAAGCATAGCAACCCAGTGAAGTAGGCATTGTTATCCCCATTTTATTGAAGATTAAACTGAAATTTACAGCAGTTAAATTACTTCTCCATAGGATGGGTTGTTGAAGGTCAATAGTACGAGGGCCCTGGGTCCCAAATCTTCATTTTTAACAGCACAACACGTGATTTGGATTTAGTTCTTTGTCAATGGATTTAGTTCTTTGTCAACACTTGAAGATTGTCAATCTAAACCCTACATTTGTTAAGGTTTCATGACTTCTGCTCTATGTACAGAGAGAAAAACGTATTACCAAAGTGTGACTATAAAAGAAATCAAGAACTTCTTTCCAGTTGCCACTCTTCCTCTCTCTGTAGTATATATTGGCCCACGTATAAAGGAAAAGGTGTTTTGGCAAAATGTAATTGCACACGATATCTCTGTCAATCCAAAAGATTTCTCTATAAGTGTAGCGCAGAAAGAAAATGGGTTATTATTGCGTAAGCATTAAATCAAAATGTGGTGTGCATCACAGGCTATCTGCTAACACCTTGCAAAGCCAAAGAAATCTTGCCACTTTATATAACCAAGCAGATACAAGCCCTGCACACATGTTCTCAAGATGAACGATATGTAGTCTTCAAGTAAGAGGATTTGACAGAATCATAGGTCACACAGTGTTCATCCTAGAGTCACCTGGTAACTGGGGGACAATCTGTGTAAATTAATTGGCATTATTCAAAGGGAAACATCATTTTTCATATCCCTATGACAGGAGGCAACTCCATAACTTCAAGCCATAGAAGTTAGGCTCCTATCATCCCACAGAAACTGGGAGATAGAGATCTTATTTTCATTGGATGCTTTCATTTCAATCAGATGGCTCCCCAATCCTTGACAAAAACATCCCTGGGCCAACAAATGGCTTCATTAGCTTGTAAAAGGATTTATATACTTTCAAAGAGATAGAGGAAGAACTTACAATTACAAATTTTCTAAAGTAAATGGTCTAAGAAAAGTGAGTAGAGAAAAATCTCTTCCCTTTTTTTTAAACAGAGTATTAAGCCTTTTATTTTTAATTTGCATTTGTCCTACAGAAACTAATTTATTCTGCAGTTAATACTCACAGATGCTCTACAATGTCCTGAGTGCTTTTTGTCCATTGGTAATTTTAGTTTAACAATAAACATATTAGTGTAAAACAAGGCATATACATTAATAAAATGTTTTATATGAATTAAAACAATCAGTAACATGGATGGATCTGGAGATTATTATGCTAAGCGAAATAGGTCATACAGAAAAAGTCGAGAACCACATGATTTCACTGATATGTGGGACATAAAACTGAAAACAACAAAGGAACGAGACAAACAAATAAAGAAACAAAAACTCATAGACCCAAACAATAGTTTAGTGGTTACTAGTAAGGTGGAGGGGTAGATGAGGGTAAATGGGGTCAAATACATGGTGATGGAAGGAGAACTGACTCTGGGGGATGAACACACAATGTGACATATAGCTTATGTATTACAGAATTGTACACCTGAAACTTATGTAATTGTACTAGTCATTGTCACCCCAATAAATTTTAATTAAAAAAAAGAATTAAAACAATCCTTACCACAACTTATGAGAGAAATACTACTGTTATCCCTTTTAAGAGATGAGGAAATTTAACACAGAAGGAAAATAATAACTCAAGGTAGCCTGGTTCTAAGTTTAGATAATTACGTTCTGAATCTCCTCTACTTATAATTTTCTCTCTCTCATTCTCCCTACCCCACTCCTCCTTAAGAAAAATTTGATAACACTTTTGATCCTGAAAAGCACAAATAGTTTTATTCCAGACACATAGTTTTCTGAAGGAAGCAGACTATACTGACAACAAATACTGCTATGTATTTCTAATGTTCGGAATTTATGCTTAGCTAATTCCTGCTCAATAAAATAAAACGTTATACAGCTTTAGGACAGGGAAGGCAAAAAAAGCTTGCCTCATAGTCTTTGTTTCTTTTCCTTGTGTATAAGACAGCCTCAATAAATCTGAGATAGTTTATTATATTTCTATCAAAACACTTTTTTTATAGAACAATCATGCCATGAGCATATGGCCACAAAAGTAAAAAATTTGCCTGCCAAATACATATTTTCTTATTAAATCTCCAACGAGTGTAAGTTAAGTGTAGGTATTAGGTTAAACACTGAAACACTGAGAATAGTAGAAGAGGATAAGTTGTTGGCCTTCAGAAGTTGATACACTAATAGGCAAGGTGGATCCATTAACATTCTGAGCAGTATTACAGTCACAAAACATCTTTTGCCTTTATTGTCTCATTTGCTCTTCATTGCAACTAGTGATGGAGGTCTTACTTTAATTCTCACTTTGTGGGTAAAGAACTTGCGGCTCAGAAAGGTTAATTAATTTGTCCAAATGTGCACTCTAAATGACAGATTAAAACCAGAACTGCTTCCTAAATCTTATTCTCATTCCACTTCGTATCAGGTGCTTAATATACTAATACTAATACTACCCTTCAAAATATAAAACCAACATTTCCAATATTAACCAATTAACCAATATTTTACTAAATATGTATTTTGATTTGTTCCTAACATTTAATTCGGAGAATGCAGTGGGCATCTCTTGCTTTGTGCCACACGGCACTCATTTCACCCATATTCTGGTAGTTGCACCTGGGTTTTCATTAGGGTGAGATCGCTAGCTAACACTTGACTTTAAGATTTTGAGCAAAAACTCTTACTCCAATCCTTTTGGTCTCTGTGTGCTTCTGCCCACGTTCCCCTTGCATTCGTTTCCAGTGGCCTGTATTTAAGACTCCTTGCAAAGACTGTCCTCAGGACCCTAAATATACCCTACCCTCATGTACAGGTCTGCAGTTTATCCATGTGCAGTAACTGAAAAGTGTAGAAGTACATTATAAACCAGATTTCCCGTCAGGAAAAATGTTGACGACTTCTTTTTCTCGACAGTGCTTGAAACACACCCTTTTCTGGACTATGCCTAAAATCACACCCTTGCTTGGTTTCCTCCCATCCCTGTCCCCCTTTCTGGTTTCTCCTAGGAAAACTGCATTAGTCACCTACAGAGGGATCATTGTCTCAGGGTCAGCTTCTGAAGAACCTGACCTCGGATACAGGTGGATCGTGTCACCTTGACCTTGTATTCTCCTGCCACATTCTTCTGTTTAGGTTGGTATCCAATATAAACCAATGAGACATATGGAGAGTTCCCTGTGAATCCTATGGGAGAGAACAGTGCCTCTTCCTAAGGCAACTGAAGCTGAAAGAATGGCTTCTTAAATCTTTTCTTTTTCTTTTTTTTCCCCTGAGCCTGTTGGAGAGCAGAACCAAAACATGAAGTCAAATTGATCCAACTGGTAGGGAGAAAACAGATGCTGAGGATGTTATTATTTATGCCAGTCCTTCAAGCTGTAGCTGAAGGCAGCCCTACCTCTGTACTTCTCAGTTACATGAGCCAAAAAATTTCCCTTTTTTGCTTATACCAGATTGGCTCAAATTCTCCAAAGATAAAGGACTACTCCTTACTAATAAAGGAAACTAAGATACATTTTTCTATTGAGATAAAGAGTGATGAGTCCTCTGTTTCACAGCAATGAAAAACATCTTGAAACCATCCAGTATACTCAAATTTTAGGACTGCGTATTTAAAGGTAAGAATAGGTCACTGCCTTTTTTAGCTATTGGTATAAACGTATTTAAAGCAAAATAAAAGGCCCTCTCTGAAATATTGTTTTTGTGTTGATTAAAATTCCTTTTTGGCAGTAAAACCAGATTGTAAAATTAGTGCAGTACCAATAATTTTAATTATTTTTCACTAAATTAACCTAAGGATTTATTTGCTTTATCTACAACTCTTTAAGTATTATACTATCAAATCCTATTCATAAATGTTGAGAGAGGAGGAGGTGGTATGAATAATTCCAAAGGTAGTAGATCCTGACTGACAAGAGATAATATCAGTATTACTATTATTAATTAGAAGCTGTGTATAACTAAGAGCTTGAGTTATAGAGTGATATGAGTTCTGTAATTGTATGCAAATTCTAACAGATTCTAGATCTCTAAATGTCTGATTTGTGGAAAAATAACTTTTTTGAGACTAAATAGCCTTATCTATAAAAAAAAAGAGAGAATTATGATGTATAATTGAGTTGCTTGAGGAATAAGTGAAATAATGCATGTTCGAGTTCTTAGCACAGTGTTAGCCATATGGTAAAAATGTAAAATTAGCAATTGTCGTTGTTTCCATGGGGGAAATAATTTATTCACATTTGTTACATATACAGTTCTTAAAAGAAGACTTATTTTTTACAAAATATATCTCTTAAACTTAGTATGTAAAAAGCTCATGTAGCTAAAAGTAAAATATTTGACTGTAACCCATATCTCTAAAGAGGTTTTTCTGTACCATGTGCACAATGATCAAATTAAGAAAAATATGTGATAGGCTTTTAGGAGGTGCATAAGAAGTGTTTACTGAGTTAATGAATGCCTTCACTGTGAAGTTGTGCTTATGTGATTTAATTTCAACTAATCAACTGTTTGATTTTATTAGTATGATGTATTTAAGTAAAAAGTTTAATTAACTTCTAATGAATATTTTTATTTATTTTACATTATTGATCAACATGTGGAATTCTTAATAAAAGTGAGCAAAAATCATTAACTAACCATTTTAACATTGAATGTTTTGAAAATTATGAAACACTTAAAATATTAGCACATTGAACTCAAAAATATCTTTTCAAATATGGTATTATTATTCCCACATCACAAAGGGATAAACTGAGGCTTATAGAAATAAAATAAATTAAATTGTAGAGTTGAAATACTGATACCACTGGATACCAGATCTTAATTTTCCCAGAACAATTTTTGCCGTTTTGAATTACTCAGTCATGGGGTCTATGAGAAAGTTGAGCGAAGGAAAATTTGCAGATTAACTTTGACAATGTAGCACGTGCATGCAATCTCCGTATGACCTAAATCCAACAAATCCCAATTGATAGATAACCAAACACAATGCCTGTATTCTGAGGAAGCAAAGCAAAAAGTGTGCTCCCCTTCACAGTGATCTCCTGGACTGATATCAATCAAGCAAAATCCTTTCAGCTATTTTAGCCGAGACAAGTCAGCATAAATAATGGTAACCAGGAATTGGGTTTTAAAAATCATAAAATTACAGAACAGTGAAAATGCAACAGTAAGACAGTGGTTTTCAAAGTGTGGTCCATACACCCCTGGGTATCACTAAGAATGTTTCATGGGGTTTCTGAGATTAAAAAAAAATTATACTAAGACATGATTTACTTTTTTCACTCTCACTCTAGTCCTCTTGTAAGGGAAGTTTTCTAGAGAATACGCATATGTAATGTAATGATATCATAACTGATGATTAATAGAGTACGTGCTTGTGCAATGTGTTTTACAGAATTTTCAGGTAGGTTTGGGTCATGTTTAAAGATTACTGCAATTTGTTTTTCTACTTTATTCTTATCTGGGTATCTTTGGTTATACCTGCTATAATAACTGTAACCTCATTATTGTCCAATAAGTAGTTATTTTGAAAACCAAAAAATTTTCTTCTGCGTATGTGTAAACATAAGTACACTTTAGTACCTTGCTTTACAATAATATGTACATTTTTTTCAAAACATTTTTGTGAATTTTTAAATTTCATGTATATCTATTGCTGTTTCAAAATTTATAATGTTTCATTAGGAGAAAATAAAATTTATAAGGTTTCTTGGTTATAATTAAGAATTGATCATTATTTTTTAATAGAGAGTGTAGAAGAACTTGGTTTCTCAAAACACAGTTTACCTTCTTCATGTAAAGGGGCTAAAAGAGATTAAACTGACATAGAGAATTTTCTGACTCATAAAACAAATCTACCAAAAACACTGGGGCAAACTTAAATATGATGAAAAGTATTTTTTTCTCATGTTTATAGGTGTTAATATTTGCCTGATTTTTGTCTCATAAACAAACATTTTTCTTGGAGTATTATGGATCCAGTTATTGATGACAAAGGTTAAGAATTTCTTCAATGGACATATGAGAAGACTGGACAGAGCAAAAGAGAAAAATAAGTGAGCTTGAAAAGAGGTCTATTAGAATTACTAAAAGAGGTCAAATATATGGTGATGGAAAGAGAACTGACTCTGGGTGGTGAACACACAATGTGATATATAGATGATGCATTATAGAATTGTACACTTGAAAATTACATAATTTTTATTAACCAATGTCACTCCAATAAATTTGATAAAAATTTAAAAAAAGACACATTTAGATATATCATAATCAAAGTGCTTAAAATCAAAGAAAAAGAGAAAATTTTGAATAAAGCCAGAAAAAAGAAAAATGTATTAGTGAGGAAAAAAGAATTATTGGAGACTTCAGAAACTATGCAAGCCAGAAATTTATATAAAATATTGAAGAAAGAAATACATTCTCAATACAGAAATCAATAATCAGAGACTTCAAAAATCAGACAAAATAACAGTAAGAGACTATTGCCAGCATAACTGCACTAAAAAATATGTTAAAGGAATTACTTCAGGCCGATGAAAATGATAACTAAGTGGAAATTTGGATATACACACAAACACAAAAATGAAGAGTGCTGACAATAGTAAAAATAAGTACAAATATAAAGAATTTTGATTATTCTTAATCTTCTAAAAATATAATTTACTACTTAAAGAAAAATATTAAAGTATTGTGAGGTTTATAGGCTATGTACTCATAAAACTGAAATTATCAGCAAAAGGATTTGAGGGAAAAAGTAGAAACATACTGCTGTAGGCTTTTTATTCTATTCAGGAAATGGTATAATATTATTTTAAGATAGACTATAATAAGTTAAGTATGTTTTGTTACACAAATGTACTCTAAAATAAGTTAAAATGTATAAATAATAAACCAATAGTAGAGATAAAATGGAACAAAAATTTCATCAAATAACCAAAAAGAAGACATGAGATGAGGAAAAAGAGTGGAATGATAGGGCAAATAAAAACAAATTGCAAGATGAAATATTTAAATACATACATTGTCTAAATGTTCCCATTAAAAGGCATTGATTGTCAGATTGGCTGAAAAAGCAACACTGCACAGAAGAAATTTTACTGTACAGAAGAAATTAATTTAAAATATGAATACATTGATAAGTTAAAAGTAAAATGAATGGAAAAGATGTACCATGAAAAATAAAGCCAGGGTGGTTATGTTATTATCAGATAAAGCAGGCTTTAGAACAAGGAATAGTCATGGTAAAGAGGGATGTTACATAGTAATAAAAGTGTCAGTTTATCAAGAAGGCAAAATAATCCTTAATATCTAATATTAATAATAAGAATTAAAAATATATGAAATAAAAATTGAAATAAGAAATAAACAATTTCACTATTACAGTTGGAGTTTTCAACATACCTCTTTTGTAATTATTATTTTAAAGTGTGAAAAATAGCAACTTTATTAATAATCACCAAAATCTGAAAACAAACTGCCCATGAAAAATTAAGTGCATAAGTAAAATGTGGAACATCCATACTGTGGAATATATGTAATGTAAAGGAATAAAATACTGATATGTGCAATGATATGAGTGATGACTGCTTTATGTTAAGTAAAAATGGCAAACACAAAAGACTACATACTGTGTAATTCAATTTATATGGCATTTTGAAAATGCATAACTATGGAGATAGCCTCTCAATGATTGCCTGGAGTTCTAATTCACTTTAGACTGGGACAGGGAACATTTTTGGGTGATGGAAATGTTCTACATATTGATATGGTGTTGTTGATATGACCCCTATACATTTGTAAATATCTCTCAAATTATATACTTAAAAGGGGTGGATTTTTTTATATATAGTATGTTATGTATGATATATATATATATATATATATATATATATATATATATATATATATGTGTGTGTGTGTGTATACATATATAAATATATAAAATATGTATGAATATGCATATAAATATATAAAACATATATACACAAACATATGTATATAAATATATATATACATATAGTTGTATATATCTATATATATATATATCTGTATATACATACAGATGTATATATTAAACCTGACTTGAATCAAAATTTTTAAGGCAGGAAAAATACATCATCTGAAAAAAAATAATCTGAACCATTGTACCAGGTAGCAAGTGACTTTAACTGCTGTTTTTCTGTAAAGATAATAAAAATATCTGAGTGTCATGAGTGTTATGGGTCTCGCCCTCAATAAGCATAAAATCAATATTAGCTGCTGTTATTGTTATTATTTTTTAAAAAGACTGATATATAAGAAGACTTTATAAATGTATACATCTTTTGACAAATCAAAAAAGAAAGAAAACCAATTAAACTTTTTTTTTTTTTTGGTCCATACAATGAAAAGGAATAAAATCTGGCAGGTTAACAAGAATTTTCAAAGCCTGGTGCTTAGTTCCTAATTTTTTAGTATTTATATTTTATTTTTCCTTTTCTACTTCTATTTTGGTGTGAACTACATAGTGGAATATTTTTGAAACACTGAGCATAAATGTATAGAAGAATATTCAGACGTGGAGATATGTATTCTATATATATTAAAGGAAAAATCAGGATAAAAATTGTATTTATATCCCATATTTGTAAAAATTATTAATATATCTGAACAGAAAAATGTCTCAAAAGATAAACTACAAAGTTTTAAAATTGGTTAATTCTGGGTTGTGACATTAGTATTTATTTTCATCTTTTTACTTAATTATATTCTCTGTTTTTCACATCTTTACTATGATTTATTTTTCAAATACAAAAAAGAAAATTTAGTTTTCTAAAGAAAAAATAAGCAAAATTAAATTAGATAAAAATATGGCTACTGTGCATGCTCTATAGCTAGAGAACATGCACTAGCCTAACAAACAGGACTTGGTAGTTTTTCTAATTGTGATTTATTATCTATACATGGCAGATTTGTTGAAAACCATCTATCACTCAGCATGTTAGCATGGGTTAAAAATGAATACTTTTCTAAAATATTCTAGAAGACTCTAAGTCTGAAAATATTCAGTACTGCCAATAGCCTCATTCTCTATGGTTTAAAGCATGCCTTGGGAAAGACAAGTTTAAATAATTTAGAATCCATAGCCCTTTCTTTTTCAGTACATAGTTATGAAACAGTTTATGGGCCATTTCTCTAAAGGGAGAAATAAATAAAATCTGTCACACTACCAAGGTGTTTCAAAGTCTAGTGTTCAGTCACTTAGATTTTTTCATTGTTTATTTTTTTAATTTTTCCCTTCTAGTTCTAGTTTCAAAACTTCAAAGTAGAGAGAACACTAAAGCTGAGGCACTGGCAAGATGACTACAAGTGACTTACATGATTTGGGTCTTGATTCAGAAGACCTTGATCTTAGTTGAGTCTTTGAATTTAGGAAGCGTGTGTCTCCAAAAGTCACTTGATCTCTCCGAGAATTAATTGCCTTACATAATAAAGTTATGACTAGGAGAATACTGAAATCTTTTCAGCATTGAAAATTAAATTTTATACATTTATAGCTAAATTCATGTGATCAAAAACAATTTTTTAAAATCCCAAAACAGATTAATGTGTTAATTACAATAATTATAAATTATCATGTTTACCAAGACCACATAACCAAAGTTTTCCTCAAAGCCATATCCTACAGTTTGACAGAAACTCTCCCTAATTATCTCCAGATGCGTTTTTATATCGAGACTAATAATATATGTTAATTTGGAGATTGTTTAAGATACTAACTCCATTTTAAGGAAAACAAAAAAACAGCGTAACTTATATTTCTTCCAAATATATGTAAACTATTTTTGGCTTTTGCCAGTTTCATAGAATACCCTAAAGACTGCTTATAAAATCTTAAGAAATGAACAAAAATAGCCATAAAAGAAATATAGGAGGAAAGAAAAAGGATGTAGGAAGAATCAAGGAGGGAGAAATATAGTTACTCTTGACTCCATTAAGACTATTGAAGTTATGCATATTTTTACCATGGTTCTCTAAAATTCAGACCCTGAAGTGAAAACTTAAATGCTAATATTTTATGGGTGAGTGAAATCTCAGGAAAATAGAAGTCAGAGAAAATGAGCTGAGGATAGAGAAAGACCCCACACAAGGAAGTATATTTCTGAGCTGGCTGTAGCTATATAAAGAAAACAACCAATTGTTCAGTGAGAGGGACATCTGAGAGAACCACTGTGTTGTATTAAGTTGCTCTGTTTCTTATCTCCCAATAGCCAAGTTCATGCCATAAAGTTACCTACACACAGAGTTCTAGGTTTTACCATTCTGTCTTACTAGGCATCCTCTGGAAGCTGATCTCAAAGCAGCCTCCAAAAGTTTCAGTGGTGCCTCATGTCTCACAGACAATAGGAGAACCCATCATAGAAGGTAACTCCCATAGCTAAATGTGTGAGGTGAAGTGCTGCACAGTCATATCAATGAACAACATGGTGAACCAGGAGCCCCAGCCTGAGGGTCTGGCTGCTGAAGCAGGTGGATTTCCATGAGGACATGGGACTAACAACAAGGTGGCATGGGAGCTCAGAGGGACATCATCCCCAAAAAGGTTAAATTGATCAACATGAAAATGATTCCAGATGATCTTCTTAGCAGTTCATCACATGCATATGGCAGAAAGTGATGGCTGAGCAAACCTAGAGAGTTACATAAATTAAGTACCACACAGGGGTAATAATTCTCTATTTCTATACTTTGCCTTAGAATTATAATAACATTTTTATTAACTAATGTCTGATTTTTGCAATTGTTGATGATAGGTGGCATTCTGAAGGAAGTCGATCTATGACAAATCAGTCTGCAAAATAGTTGTCAGTCTGCAAAGACAGGAAACAACAGCTGTCTTTGATAACTAGGTGGATTCACTGCAGGACATATTCACTACCTGAAATACTCTTTCAGGTTGTAAGGGTCAGCATAATAAAATCATTTCCACCAATTAGCTTGTATGCAATCCTTACATGGCCAATAATAAGAAGTTTTTGAAAATTATATATAGGAATGAATTTCTACTGGGCATTGGGATTTTGGCAATGCTTATCTTGTCTTTTAAAAAAAATAATAATAATGTCAAAAGAAGAAAGCAACCGGCGACTGTCTCCCTTAAATTGATTTTGATATAATTTTAGGACTGGAATATTAGTTCTTGGAACTGTCAAACAGGTATCTTTTAAATAATTCGGCCTTTCTTGAGAGAGAAAAGAAGCCATCAAAACTCTGCTGAGCAATGTTAATGGATGACTTGTTTCTCCTTGTTTAACTGCAAAGAAAGATAAAACAATGAACCATAAGTCTGTGTTTCTTCATTCTTTAATCTGTATTCAACCTTAGTTCACTGACATTCTACAAGACTTCTTGTCATTGGAAGCCTGCAGACTACTCAGGTAATTCTGAAAAAATTCTTTGTAAGTAAAAGGAAAGACGGTATTTCAATACATCAGTAGACTGCCTATTGATTTTAAAATAATTGTTTTGGTGACACATAGGAAATACTTTAATATTTCTTTGAATTCTGAATTTTTATTTATATCAGAACCCAGAATTCAAATATTTCCTTAAAATGAACTGACCTTACGATATAATTTTGTCTGCAAGTTTGTGGCTGAGCCTGAATTTTTAACTTAAATATTCATTCTCTCCTCCTTTTCTAAGTAACAGAACAGTTAAATATTAGCAAGATGCATGGTTCTAAGAATAAAGACCATATTCTTCAGTTTTCCTTGAAGTAGGCATAGCCACCTCATTAAGTTTGGTCCGTGGCTTGTGAATAGAAGTATACACATATGCACACCTTCAAGATCTTGTCTTTGAAGGCCAGGAAACTACCCTATACTTTCTTCTGTATCTCTCCCCTCTGGCTGAAATGAGGCTATGGTACTAAGCTATTTTAGAAATGTAGGCTGTGACAGATAGTAATGTTTGCCAAATATTGTATTAATCTCCAACATATCCCAGGCCAATGACTATTAGGTGAGGCCAAATGACTACTTCTATAAGTAGAAGTGACCTATATCACTTCCTGGCTTAGGCAAGGAGAAGCCCAGGCACCAGTCTGCAGTCTCTTTCTTCCTCTGTCACAGTGACAAGGAAAACTTCATATTCCGTTTGATGATGCTACAAGGTGGTAGAATCTCTATTATCCCACATCCCTGAGAGCTTTGTAGAGCAGAGCCCTTTGCTGATGGTATGCTACACAGAGAGTAGACAACACCCTTCTTACATCAAGCATCTGGGACTTACGAGTTATTTTGTTGATATAAAATAGCTTATCTTTACTAACAAATGGATAGAACAACATCCTTTGAAAGACAGAACATGAAGTTGAAGGAAACTGGATCTCTCACTGCAGTGCTTCCATATCAGTATTGGATTTCTTATATGATTAGGCAAGAGAGAAATAAAGACATTTCTTGTTTAGGCTCCTATTGATGGGCTTATACATGAAGTTGCACAGTACCTCAAGAGTTGTTCACCAAATCTGAATTTAAATTATTTGATGTTTACATTTTCTAAAATAAATACTATTGTACATAATAAAATAAGTTAAAGTAATTGTTAGGACTTTTAAAAACCACCATTTTGAAATCTCCTTTGAATAATAGTCTCTTAAAATACTCTTATTCAAGATTGTTTTATTGTAAAAGAAATATACACTGCGTATGTAATTGTGAAATGTACTGCCTCTTTCACACAGTAATGGTAATATATTTGTACTGAGCTATTACTACATTTCAGACATTGCATTAAGTCATTTATGTGCATTACTTTATTTACTCTTCATAACTATGAAGCAGACACTATAATTATAATCCCTATTTTATAGGTGAGAAAACTGAGATATAGAGAAGTAGACAATAAATGGTCAAGACAAAATTCAAACTAAGTTCTTAATGACTCAAGTGTCTAATCACTGGCCATGGTACTATATTATGGTGAGATAAATGCACATATGGTTAAAAAACAAAAAACAAACAAACAAAAAACAAGTTTTTCTAGTGCTAATTTTACATTTACTTTTTCCCTTTTTCCTTTTCCCTTTTCCCCTTCTTTCCTTCTTTCCTTCCTTCCTTCCATCTGCCTTCTCTTTGTCTTCTTTCCTTGTGTCCTTTTGTTCTTTCATTTTTTTCTGCTTTTAAGAGTAGAATGCATGTAATCTTCGAGATTAGAAGTCTGTAGGATTGCTGTGTTTATCTTTCACTATATAACAATAAATCTGTATGAGAAATCGGAGCTCCCTCTACTTGCATCAAATCCCCTATGACTACCATCGCCATAATTTTACATACAGAAAATTACTTTTTGAAAATAGTGAATTCATTCTGGTGGATTGTTGTGCAGACAGTTCTAAGGGTGGTATCAATTTCCATTTTCTCTTTCTCTCCATTTAGAACAGGTTCTTGTGCTGCTTTTTGCCATGTCCCTGCATCTCAAGTGGCTTCATAGGCAGTCCCTGAGTGTACAGTGAGAAGCCTACCAACTGGGCTGGGGGCTCAACAGGGTGGTTGTGAAACATATGGCAACGTGAGGAAAAAAAAAAAATCTGTGCTCTATTGGTACTGACACTTCCAATATAATTTTGATTTGTTAAAATAATGAAATAAGTAATAAAAATAGAGCTACAGAATTAAAAAAGTATAATCATGAAAATTTAATGTTTAATGGAGATATATACCCCATACTGTGGTAGCAGAAAAGAGAGATATGGAACTGAATTTAGTCATGAAATGGAGAGGGTAAGTGGTTAGAGAAAGCTCTGGGAGGAAGTAAGTGATCATTGCCCTGAATCTTAATGAATAGTAGCTAGCAACGCAGATGATAATAGTAATACTAGGTTGGGATGTATAATATTGCTGATACGCAATCATTTTCAGTTATAAAATGACAATTTCACATGGTTTAACCTAACATATGATTTCCAGTGATATCTAAGGGTTTAATATTTAATTTACTTAGTTCTCATAACAGTCATAGGAGTTAAATACTGCTACTTTACACATGAGGAAATAGGCATAGAAAGACTAAGTATATTCTCCAAAAAAAAAAAATAATAATAATAATAATAAAATTAGAAAAGTCAGGCTTCAAATGCAGGCCATCTGGCTTCTGAGGGTGCTTCCTTAACAGCACTGATTTTCAGTCAAGACAGTAAAGGACACTCCTTTCCTTTTTAAAAGTGTATGGTTCTGTTTACATACATCTACATCTAGTTCTTATAAATGTCCAGCATTTATGTTTAAAATACCCCACAATAAATGCCTAGCTCTTATTGGTCTCTGAATTATAAACATCAATATAGTGATACTGTCTAAACAGTAAAGCAACATTTTACTAAATTCTTTGAGTGTTTTTTCACCAAATTAAATATATCTATTTTGAAGACTTTTAAACAAAGTGTGTTTAAATGATAATTTAAATATTTATTTTGAGTGTGTTTATAATTACAACCAAAACACTACTAAGAAACAGAATGAAGACAACTTAATTCCTGAAAAGTCATTTACAAAATAAAAACAAAAATAAACAAATTCTATTAACTATAGTAAAGGCCATGGCAGTTTGGTGACTTCAACAATATAAATGGAACCAGTACATTTACTACATACTTTTAAATTAAATCATGTTTTAACACATGATGTGAATATTGAGTTTGGTTATAAGTGAATCAGTTTTCGTTTTTATAACTGATATATATTGAAAAAGTTATCTTTGGTCAAAATCAAATAAAATGTTTTATTTTATTTTTTTTTAATTTTATTTTATTAAATTTATTGGGGTGACAATTGTTAGTAAAATTACATAGATTTCAGGTGTACAATTCTGTATTACATCATCTATAAATCCCATTGTGTGTTCATCACCCAGAGTCAGTTCTCCTTCCATAACCATATATTCGATCCCCCTTACCCTCATCTCCCACCCCCAATCCCCCACCACCCTTACCCTCTGGCGACCACTAAACTATTATCTGTGTCTATGAGTTTCTGTTTCTCATTTGTTTGTCTTGTTCTTTTGTTGTTTTTGGTTTATATACCACATATCAGTGAAATCACATGGTTCTCTGCTTTTTCTGTCTGACTTATTTCGCTCAGCATTACACTCTCAAGATCCATCCATGTTGTCACAAATGTTCCTATATCAAATAAAATATTTTAGTTAAAAATGTTTTTAGCCAATTGCTAAGACTGCAAAGTTTTAGTTTGATTTCGTCAAGATGCCTCACATACAGAAACATTTCATTGTACAAAAAAACTAGTTAATAGATGTCAACTTTTACTTTCTTTTTGCTTCAGACTGTAAGGAAAAATATATATTTATAGTTTAAAAAGTCACCAAAAATGATTGCTAGTGTTTCATAAAAATGTCAAAAGCCAATTTACTAAATGTTTATATTTTCTTCATTATCTGTTATAATAAGTCAAAACAGTTTTACGTTAAGAAGAAAACTTCAATGAAGAAACACATTTATGTTTAGCCACTGAAATAAAATTGTCATCAGGTCAAAACCACAAAATGGCACTGAGGTTGCTTATAACATTGATATGATACAGCGATTCATAGCCAGTTGCAATTTTCATATTCATATCTAGAAATGGAAAAACAACATGCTAATTTAAAAGATTAATAGTTACAGGATTTTAATAGTTTTTCTGTTGTTACTATCATCATCATCTTCAATTTACCAAGGAATATGGCTAGTTTACTCCATTTGGAGTAAAAATAATGTATGTTTTACTGTGTCACTGAAACCTCTTTCAATATCAATGATTTATCAGCTCCTACTGAAAACATCCTCAGTTTTTCATTAACCCTTATAACTGGCGTGGGGTGCCTGCATATTTGCTTATCCTCGTATCTAGTCAGTACAGGCTCTCCACCCATCCAAACCTTTTTGAGGCTGCTCACTTGCACTGATCCTTCCTGGAAAGGTGAGATCAAACCAGGGTCAGTCAGTATTAAGTGGGGAAAGATCTTAAACCATCTGTCTGCTCACAAGCATCTGTCCTTATTCCAGTAAACACTTCCAGGTAAAACAAACAAACAAACAAACAAACAAATAAATAAATAAATGTATGTTTCCGGAGTCAGGAGCATCTTCCCACGCCATTTCTCTTCCTATTCCAAGGTTGGTTTTCCAAAAAGTGCCTTCCAGGAATGTGACTAAGAAAGAAATCATGGACTAGAGTGGTGGAGTTTGTGGGTAGAGTTACATGCTCAGTGAACCCCAAAAAGTAAATAACATCTCTTGAGTAATCACCCCAAACATGAATCTTCGGTGCCTGGCCATCTTACAATGGATTGATCTCCCTTAAGTTTGTTCTTCAGCTTGGTCTCAGCGCTGTTACCAGTTTTGCTATTTGCCTCTCAGTCAGGCTCCTACGTTGTGCCATGGACTGTGCTAGGAACTGGGTGTATGGTGGTGAATCAGGAAGTTTGAGTACTTGCTGAATGCTGCTATCAGTGTCGTCACCTACTCAAAGACCCTTTTTGTTTAGATTGAGGCGACTAGGTCACCTCTCTTACTGCAGGACCAGTACCCTAAAAAGTGAGACAAAGTCCCAGGCAAGGTTTCCACAGGTGGAGGATAAAGCTGCTCTTTAGGGATGTCTCTATGACAGTGCTTTGTCTTCTATAACTCCTTCCAATGCCCCCTTATTTTTAGTGCATTCTTAAGAGCTTAAAATATGTTCAGAACAATTGAGAATTATCCTACTAAGAAAAAAAACAAACAAAAAAAAACAAGCAATAAGGAAGGAAGGAAGGAAGGAAGGAAGGAAGGAAGGAAGGAAGGAAGGAAAAGAAAGAAGAGAAGAGAAGAGAAGAGAAGAGAAGAGAAGAGAAGAGAAGAGAAGAGAAGAGAAGAGAAGAGAAGAGAAGAAAGGAATAGGAAAGAAAAGAAAGAAAAAGAAAAAAGAAAAGAAAAGAAAACAGAAAAAAGAAAAGTGCCCTGGCTCAAAATCTGGAAGTCTGCTTCAGGGACTGCCTTTAGATCGGGGAAGTTCTCTCCTCTAACCAAAGAGGGCGTGTTGGAAGCAAAGTCAAATAAACAAACAAAGAAGTGAGGAGCATTAGATTAGGAGCACTAGATTTTGATCTAGAAAACCAGAGTTTGTCTAGCTGCTACCACTTAATAAATTATATGATTGTGGATAATATATATAAATTCTTGATTCTGAAGTTTCTTATCTATATAAATGAGAATAAAATACCTGCTCTCCCTAAGCTCACTTAATTTTGATGGCAATTTAATAAGATGGTGAACATGGAAGTAATTTGAACAAACAAGGAGCATTTCCAATGAAGTATGGCCTCAACAATCAAAGTGTGTGTAGGAAAATCAGCAGTTAAGTGCATGTACTTGGAAATCAGAGAGATTTCACTACTTATTAACTTAATTGTGATATTCAGCAATTCCTTTAATGTTTGAAAATTCTCTTTATTTATTAGAAAAACATGGTTATGATCATTCCTCATAAGTTTGGTGATGTTTCCATGAAATAATGTATACATATGCTCAGCATAAAGCCTTGCATAGTATGAGCACTTAGTAAATGGCAGCTGGAATTCTTCTTTTTCTGAGTAATACGTATACATTTCAACTTGATAGAAATGTTTTCAATACCACTAAAGTCCCACATATTTTAAATATTACATCAAAGTTAAACTAGAACGCTTTCTGTGTGCTGGAGAGCTAGGGCACTTTGGGACTCAGAATCCTATAATCAAACAAATGAGGCATAAAATTATTTCTGTCCTTTGATATTATTTATCATACTGTTGCATTGTCAGTCAAGTAGAGGTGATGGAGCATAGTAGACTATGGTCTTATAATCTATCTCATCATTATATGTTTGCTCCATTTGCATGGTGTTAGACAAAGGACAGCTTGGAACACAAGAACTTTTTTGTTCTGAATGAGGAGAGATGCCTTGGTCCTCTCATTTCTCAGCTTATTTTTGTCCTTGGAGAACACTTTTGCAATGCAACCAGATTTTTTACTTTGTCCGAAGGTAAAGAAATCATAGAGTTGGTGGGATATAAATCTGCAAATCAGGTATTCCTTAATGCATAGGACTAATTACTAACACTCTAAATGGCAGTGTTAATAAAAATGCAAATATAGACATTTATCACAATAAACTTACTGAATCCATTTTAATGTGTGTCTTGTTTAATTCAGAGGAGTCCTTCCTTAAATAGTCTTTGTTCCTTATTTCTACTCAGCTACATAAATAAAATTTTATTTTAAGGTTTTCTTCAGATAATGAACTATTTTTCATGAATAAAACAGTTTGCTAGTTTTGAGGGAAATGCCTACATGTCATTATTTTTATATTGACTTTGCAATAAAAGTAAAAATAAAATTAAAATATATAGATTTCAACAGAATTTTAAAAGAAATGTTCAATTATTTCAAAATTAATGTATGCTAATAAACTTAAATTTTAGTTAGGTCTACCTGAGTATTAAAGAAAAAGTCACTTAGGAGGAAAAAAAAACAAACAGAAAAAACTGAGATATTTCCTGTGAGATGTGCCATAGAACCTTAAATTTCCCATTTTGTGATCGTTATCACATAAGTAATTACTTGTTCTATGACTGTCTTACCTGTGAGGCCAGAGACTATTTCCGTTACATCTTCCAACTACTAACACAGTAACTGCATATAGTAAAAGCTCAGCAGATATATTTTCTGTCATTGAATAGAAGAATTAATTGAAGATACAGTTTCAATTATAAACATATCCTCTATTCATCTAACAGAATGACATCTTTAAAATTACGTCAATATGATTCTCTCCCTCTATTTTCCACATAAAAATTTCATTTCCATTTCAGCCGAGTCCTCCAACGCCTGACAAGCAACTAGAATTGTTATAGTAGAAATGCACAGGGGAGGAAAAGAACAATGACCAGCTGTTAACTTGTAAGAAATATAGTGTATGTGCTTGTGTGTGTCTATGCGTGTGTGCAAAGCAAGATAATAACCTCAAATTACAGGCCTTGTGTAGAGGCACAAAGGATTTTTGAATTTCAAACATGTTCTCATTTTTATAATGACTAAGCCTCATTGAAGAGAAGAGTCAAGATGAGACAGAAGGAAATTCTCACGCACTGCAGGAGAAAACAAAGAACACTTTTGAGACCTTGAGAGAAAGAAGACAAGATAGAAGGGCAAGGAGTCCTTCGATTCTTCCTGTTCACCCAATTTGCAGTTGAATTTCAAGAGGGTTGAATGATAGAAAAAACAGAGATAAGTAGGGAGTGAAGGGCAGTCAAAAGCAGAAATGTTTTTCATGCTTCTTGAGATCACCTATTTTGAACTCAGGGTGTATAGACCACTTCCAAAGGTGCACTTACTCCACCAGGGACATTATGGAGGAGGAAAGGAAGCATGTTGTGTCCAATTGCAAAGAGGGTTTACAATAGCACTCCACCATCTCTCAGCCTCCACTGCTTCTCCTTGGTACTTTGTGGCATGAAAGGTATAGAGGTTTGCTCTTGCTCTTTGTAGAGGAATAAGAAATGTCGGCTGGTACCAGCTTGCCTGGTGTAGGGTTGTTGTGATGAGGGGAAGGTGACGATAGCCTGGACAGAAATGGATAGAGAATACAATGGAGTAGACTGCTGGGCTGCGACTACGGTCAGTGATGTTGGGGATCAGACCATTAGGTCCTGATAATTTATAGAAAGCTGTTCTCTCAAGTTCCACCCCGGGGGAAACCATCAGCCAACAGCAGCAGCAGAGGATGTGCACAGTGACTACATAGGAGATAATACATTTCTTGAGGACTAAGGATTTGAAGACAGTAGACGAGTGAGTACAAACATCAGCATAAGCACCAACTGCCCCATTGCTGCTGCCACGAGGTCACCTACGTGCTCACTTGTATCCAGGTTTATCTAACGTACGCAGAGAGAAGACGGGTAATCAGTTAAGAGTTATCCATGTTAGGTAGTTAACTTTAAATTGACTGAATATTTGTCCCAAAGAGATGGTTTTATATTGAGGGATTGTTTGCATCCAGAAGAGACTAAATTTAGTTTTTTTGGCAAGTTAACCACATTGTCTCCCCACCTCTGAAAGAGATATGGACTGAAAATATGTGCTAGTTGGATCTCATGGCTAATATTTGACATATATATATATATATATATATATATATATATATATATATATATTTCTTTCTCTGTAAGTCTTTAGAAAAATTCTCTATAAAAGACGTTATCCCCACTTTGTAGATGAGGGAAATAACTTATTAAAGGCCACATCTATTAGATAATGTAGTCACAATACAAACACAGATTTGTCTTTCTCTAAAAGTAGCCCTAGAGGATGTCATTAGTGTACTCCTAAAACAATGAACTTGGTAAGATCTCTCATATAGTTTATTACTCAAAGATCCATTAATATGCACTTAGCAGCTACTCCTTGTTTAATGTAATAATAATTCTTTCTATTGCTACAATTATTGTTATTATTTTGTAGCACTAAATATCTCACTATATTAAATTTGCACTCTCCCATATTATTACTAAATGTAATGCTTTTCTTCTTCCCTTTGCGAGTTTTTGTAACCACATACATTTCCTGCTGGAAGGACATGGCAGGCATATTTTGGAGAACTCCCTTACTCCTTGAGGTTTACTGTGATTTATCTAAATATCACTATGCAACCATAGATTTCTCTTGGTGTTCTTGGTTGCAAACTGCAGAAATCAAATCAGATTAACAGGACAGGAGATTTATTCAAAATGTGTCAAGGAGATCTTAGAACTGATGGAACATCTCAAACCAAAACCATTACAGACAAGGTAGAACCTGGATTCCCCTACTGGCCAGGGCTGTGCAAGTTGATACAGGTCAGGAGTAGGACACTCGTGAAACTTGGAGACTGTAGTCAGGTAAACTCCTCTAATCAGCTGTGGAAATATTCTAACTCTTAACTCTTCTTGTTTGTATTAGTCAGTTAGGGCTGCCAAAGTAAAATACTATCAGCTGGGTGGCTTAAACAACAGAAATTTACTTTCTCACCAATATGGAAGCTGGAAGTCCAAGATCAAAGCATTGTCAGGGTTAGTTTCTTTTAAGGCCTCTTTCTTCTTGGTTTGCAGGTGGCTGCTTTCTTGTTTGGTCTTCACATGGTATTTCCCTTGTGCATGGGCATCTATAGTGCTTCCCAGTTTGTCTGCATTTCTTCTTCTTATAAAGACACCAGTTGGATTGGATTAAGAACCATCCTAATGGTTTCATTTTAACTAAATCACTAATTTAAAGGCTCTCATGTTCTGAGGATTAAGGCTTCAACCTATGAAATTAAGTCAGGGGCCGGGGAGCAGTACATATTTTAGTACATAACAAGGTCATAATATCCAAAGTCCTGGGTAGCATAACCTATGTATTTATTTATTTTCTTAACTTGTGTCAAATTTGGTTACATTCTTAAATGTTCTTGCACAACTCAAACAAAGTATCTATACATTCTAATTGCATATTATAACCAATAAAGGATACATTCTTCAAGGTTTTTCTAATTAAGCATGAAAATGATTTCTATTTATGTTGCTATACAACAGACTACCTAAAAAAAAAAACTGGCTTAAATATATATATATATATATATATATATATATATATATATATATATATATGGCCATTTGGTATGGTTCTGTGGGTTGATTGGATCTACGTGGGCAATTCTCATTCAGGGTTAACATGTGGTTTTAGTCAGAAACCACAGGCTTATGCTGGAGTCATCTGAAGGTAAAACTGTGCTGGGTGTCCAGATGGCTTCTTCACTCACAAACCTGGCACATAAGCAGGAATTGAGGGAATATCTGGAGACGAGCTAGAATCTTTTTCTTTCCATATTGCATCTCCACATGACTGGCTTTGACTTCCTCACAGCATGACAGTCCAGGATAGTCAAACTTCATATAAAGTCACCAGCTTCACCCAGTCAACTTTCTAAGACACCCAGACAGAAACTGCAAGATTTCTTATGACTTTCCTTTAGAAGCCACTTTTACTACATTTTATTCGGTACATAGTACCAGAATTAAAGTAGGGAGGGGACTATATAACAGTATGAATATTAGAGGCATGGGTCATTAGGAGTCCATTTTGGATACTAACTACAGCTATCATTTTATGATAGGATTAATAACAATGACTGAAAATGGATGGAGAACTTTCCTCCTGGCTATTTCCTGAAATATATATCAGTAAGCACAGGATTCACTGTGACACAAATAGGTTTTACTTAATAGTTAAAATACAACTGAGGAGCAAAGTCTCTAAAATTTTCTTTCTATGTTCATAACACCAATATCTGATATAATGATTTGTAATCTGAATGCATAATTAAAGTATTCCCTTGTAGGCTTATTTCTGTTAGTGTTTTTGTTTTTTTGTGGGTACATTCAAGTAGATATTCATAAAATGTTGATCTGAATTGTGTACTTTATTATTCCCAAGTGAAAACATAGAAATCAAGAAGAAGAGTAAAATGTTGAAGAAGAGGTCCTCGAATGTACAGTCTTGTTATGTCTTGAAGAGAATATCAGTGTCCCTGGTTGCCTTTGGGATTAACAGAGATTACTGGCTTCTTAATTTTATGGAAATTTAAAAAACCCTGTTCCTTCTCTTCACTTATTAGAGGACTGATCTAAGACTCATTTAGGCCATCGTTCCACCAGGTGGTGCTGTATCAGGAGTAGAATAAATCATACATTTGGAGCCAATGCTCCCTTTGGGAATGTTGGCTTTACCAGGCTTTTTCTTTTCTTAACTCTTCTTGCCTAACTACCAAGGTTATACTGGGAGCCAAAGGAAGAGGCTCTTGTAGTTTGCACAATACACCAGGGCCAGAGAGGGCTTCCATATATAACTCTGTTTTAGAAAACCAAACAGTGTGATCTTTGTTCAGAGCACCCCTCTGGCTATCTCCCTTCAGGTCCCATGGCTTCTTTTTTTTGTTAGTTATGTTTGGCTCTCTTCTCACATTGGAAGGATTGACAGAAAAGATTAAGACTTCTCTAATAATTTGCACAGACAAACTTTTGGTAGGTTAAGAGATTTAAATTCAGAGTTTTCTTCTAATCACTTCATCTTTCCCTCCTTTGCTTTATTGTTTGCCAACTAGTTAAAGGATGACAATAACCGAGTCAGTGAAACGACATTTTCTGTACAATTATAGAAAAGGAAATTGTGCCCCATAGTAATGATAAAAGTTTGAACCAAACCGTGTTTCCAAGATTCTTTTGAGATGTCCTTCTGTTCTACTAAATTTAATGTACCATCAAGGCCACTAAACATAAATAACTACAGTTCAAAATAGTGACAAATCCATAAGTATCATGTATTTTAAAGTTTTCTTCAAAGCTTTCACTAGTTTCAAGCTCTTCATGTAGAAACATTTCTAACACCAGTTAAAATGAACCAAATTGACCAGAGAAGGATATTCCTCTACTTTTTTATTAGCGTATTTATTTATATTATACTTTGTTTCAAAACAGTCAAGAAAGTTCTGCAGATGACTTAAACCCTTTTAGTGAAATTCATGAAATCACAATATTGTTATCTAGCCTTGAGTACAAAGCTTATATGTAAAATTGAATACAAAAATTGAAACAAGATTTAAAAATGGCTATCTAGATATGCTGCATTTTTAAAATTAATTTTTAAAGAAGAAATCCTATGTTAAAAATGGAGAAAGGACACTAATCCAACATTTTGTCTCTTGGTAGGTGTTTTTCAAATATATTTGGACAAGAACGTGTCGCTCTTATATTTCTCAAGAGGAAAAGGATTTCATTGCATCTCTAAATAACTCATTCTGATGCTTTAAAATTTATTGTCAGAAAATATTGGTTAAGCAAATTTGAAACCCATTCTGTTGCTTTCTCAGTTCCGTTCAGACTTAACTATGGGGAAGTAAAAAAAGAACTGTGCTGTTCATACAGAAATACTTGTAATATGCATGTATGCTGCCCAAGTGATATCCGATCAACTCATGGGTCTCCAGATTCTCTGTGGAACCTTGTGATAAATGAGGCTTCAGATAATCTCCCTATGTAGGAAAGAGTGTTTGTCAGCGCCAGGGACATAATTCCAAAGTCAGTATGAATATATGCATTAAACATTGCTCTAAAAGGGTGTAGTAGAGAAAAATAAATGTGATTGGTATGATTCTTAAATTCTCTTGTCATGTTCATATATCACAATACACATTTCTACAGTTCTGCAATGCTGACATTGTTTTTTGATCTATGCAATTATTTTCTAGCTTGAATTGTGTTTCCCCCCCCTTTTATTTGTCCTTTATTACTTTGCATTTATTTCTATGGGCACTCAATCTAGGGGTATTCAAAGTTTATTTAAAAAATTTTTAATAAAAACACTTGTTCAAGTTAGATGCAGAACTTTCATCCAGGTGTCGAATAATTTTCAAAAAATAAGAGAACTCTTTAATACAATATGCAATTAAAAGGTTGATTACTTAGTAGACAGTCTAAGAAACATGGGGATTCTGAGAAATAGAAATAAATAAGCAAAATTTTCCTTTCCCTTCCCTTCCCTTCCCTTCCCTTCCCTTTCCCTTCCCTTCCCTTCCCTTCCCTTCCCTTCCCTTCCCTTCCCTTCCCTTCCCTTCCCTTCCCTTCCCTTCCCTTCCCTTCCCTTCCCTTCCCTTCCCTTCCCTTCCCTTCCCTTCCCTTCCCTTCCCTTCCCTTCCCTTCCCTTCCCTTCCCTTCCCTTCCCTTCCCTTCCCTTCCCTTCCCTTCCCTTCCCTTCCCTTCCCTTCTTTTCCTTTCCTTGTCTAACTCAGATAGACTGATTCAAAAAGTTAAATCTGAGAGGCCTTGACTTTAAAAGTTAAGCCCAAGGGGGATTCTTTTTCCTCCCCAGTCTGGCAAATCAAGCATGAAATGGCAGGAAAAAACAAAAATAAAAAATATGCAGGTGGAATACTTTTAAACTAAACAGATCTGGTAGGGTATTAAAATATGACATTGACAGTTCGCTATATGGCTTTTAACGAGTCAATTTAACACTTGGATTCTCAGAAGCTTTACTTGTAAAATCTGGATAATGTACTCTCACATGATTTTTTTTTTTTTGATTGCAGATAAATATCAAACACTGTTATATACAAGTTACTCAATATATGATAGCTACTAAAATTAGTTACTACAATTATTATAGAAGTCAGAATTAAATTTTATCAAGCCACAGCTACCTAAACTTTTCCTCCTGAATAAACGTATCCCTTTTTGTGATGCACAAAATTAGTGCCAATTTCAGAAATACATATGAAACAGGTAAGTTTCATGTCAGAAAAAGATATGGTACTTACATGGCTTTTGTGATTTTTCCTCAATAATAAAAGGAAAAAAAAAAAAGTCAGGCAGAATCAGATATTCAGAGTTCTGTGACAGCAGTAACATTTTGTTCTGGATGCTCTTGACAAGGGAATTTTAAATCTTAGACAACATCATCTTTTACAATTCTTTTTAGGTTTCTATAAGGTGCACTGTATATGTAGAAAGACTTGGAATTTTTTTCTGCAGGAAAATAAAAAGTAATTGTAAACCTTAAGAGATATTTGACTTCCTGTACTTCTCACTTCAGGTCAGGAGCTTCAAGGGATGAATGATGGTACAAGGACAGAAATGCTTGGCTGACTCTTACTATTCTATGATTTGAGTTTAATTAAATGAAGCTGATGATTCATGTGATAAGGCAATCGTATTATACTGTCAATGATTTACAGCTAGAAATCCTTGTGTATGAAAAGAATGAAATTTTACTTAGTGGAAACACAGCTGGTGGGCCCTAAATTCTGTTTACCAATCTTAGGGAACCTGCACAGAGTAATGCATATTTTCGTGCATTTTTATATATGAAAGACATAAAATGTGCTAGATTTGTCCCAAGAACTATTACTACTCAGGATCCATTATGATTTTCCAGATATTATTCCTGCAAATTTTCAGAGAGGTTTTCCCTCATATTTCAGAGTGGCAGACTTTAAAGCACAGCTTAATTTATATCTTACTTATTGTAATAAAATGGATCCATTTGATGTACGTTCCTCTCTGCTGGTGTATCAGACACACATGTAGGCTCCGGTATTGAATTCCTATTCTCTGCAACAGTGGGGTAGTGAGATGGTGGATAGGGATCAACACAGGGAAAGAAGAAACAAAGCAAAAGTTGGAGGCTACCAATTGACCTCTTCTGGACTTCTTCTGGTCTGTAGTTTGTACAAAAGAAATGATCAGTTTCAGTAGCTGAAAAGTGATCTCGAGACATTGTCAGGTGACAGCCATGCTAGATTCTGGAAAAATGAGGATATGGGCAAGTATCAAGTTCAGCTTTTGGAAGTCAAGAAAGTTTAGATGTATCGCTTCCATTTTTCCAAACTTCTATAAAGTAAAGTTACTGTGCAACAAGAGTATAGAAAATATGACTTGCAGGCCAAATCTGGCCCACCATCATTTTTTATTAAGTTTTACTGGAATTTTTAGGTTATTTGGAAGATCATCAAATGATCACATCTCTACTGCCCCAACCATTTTAAAAAATCTTAATTCATATTTCTATATCATTGTAAATAACAGCAGATAGCCTATGCTATATTTATAATAAATACAGAATACAGAGCATAGTAAACATAAAGAACACCACTTGATTTATTTTCCCTGGATAGATGAAGATCATGTTAAAAATCAAAGCCAAATTCTTATAAAACTATCATAAAATGTGGCCTAGTTCTCTTAAACAATTGCATTTTACAGTTGGTATTTCCATTTGACCTCTGGGCCAAGCCAGGAGTGATTCACAGGTCACTACAAATACAACTCTTAAATCTAAGGGCAAAATTGAATGAAAGACTCATCCATCTTCTTCAGTCCAGAAACCCATGTGAAATAGTTTGTCTAGAATGTAACGATTTTTTTATTTGTAACCATAGCATAAACTTAAAAGTCTGTAAGAGTTTGAGAAGATTTCCAGAAAGACCCATTCGTACATGGTGTTTTTGTTATATGTGTGCTATCCCAGATATTATGCATTCTTTTAAGTCTTCTAGTCTTACCTTGTGCACCATGTAAGAGGGATCATATGCCTTTTCTTAAGAAAGCAAGACACTAAGCAATGCAATGTTTGAGATCAATTTCGGGTCTAAGATGAATACAGGAGGTGTTCATTGAAAATTAAGCCAGTTGTCATTTTATATTTACCCTACAGACCATAATCTAAACATGAGGAAATTCCAAATCCTGTCAAATCTCAGGAATGCTAGCTGGCAATTTGTGCTACTGCTTTAATAAGAGAAAAAGAAGTTACACACACACACACACACACACACACACACACACACACAGAGTTAAGTTTGCTTACATGATTGATCGGACCTATTTATATGCATATGTCATTGTCAGAATTTTCAAATCTAGTTTCCTTAAAACACCAGTTGTGCCAATCATGGGTATGTACCACTTGGGCCTTCTCTTAGGAAGTACTTACTGTTCAGTGATGAGTACATTTAGTTGAGAGCCTCTGATTATTAACACCTTCAGGATTGCCTCAGTTTTCAAATGACAAGCACACTCTTCCTGGGAAGCTTCCCACCTAATACTGAGGATGGTAGAGGCACTAAGACACTAAAGTTTACTCAACATGAAGCTCTTCCAGCAAACAATTTTTGTTCCTGTGCTGCCTATGGTTTGTTGAAGACTACAGTATCTTTATTGTAGTTTGACTCTCTCTCTGCTCATTCTTGGTATTTTTATCTCCTCTCCCCCACAAGCATTTCATCCCCCATAAAACTCTTGCCTTGCTAACTGTCTTAGCTTCTTCTCCTCAGTTTACCTGACTGACACACAGAATGTTTGATGAGATATTAATTACTATGGTTCTTTAATAAAAAGTTCCATGACCAAACAAGTTGATTTCACAGATATTCACAAATACACACAGCATTATAGAATATTTGCAGCAATCACATTTGCTTAATGTTTTTCAATTTGCATTTTAAGACCTATTTAAAAGCATAATGCTTTTCTCAAAATGTTCCTTTTAATATCTCTGATTCTAGTGTTCTGCAGATTTTTATATATTTGCTGTAATGATGCTACAAGAAATGTTCTTATGTTTGAAAAAGAAAAGGTTCTCTCCGGCTCTTCTTCATGCCATATCTTAACTTTGATTCTTCAAGAGAGTTCATCCAATTGGCAATAATCAATGATGATCACTTAACTCTCTTACTGGAGACCAGGGAAACTTAGAAATTAAAGGTCAGAGGCATGGACAGTCCATTCTCTTTTCCCTTCTACCTAAGCTCTGGTTGGCTCTCATTCTTGTACTGTGTGGCTGCTCAGAATGTATAAAGATACTGAATTTGGGTTTGGGTTTATGCTTTGGGGAGGTTTCATCATTCTCTAATCTGCACTGCGAGATAAAGATAAGCATCCCAGATAATTCTGCTGAAGATAGTAGTTGGATTGGCAATAGGTGAAAACAGATTTAGCTAAGAATAATGCTAATTTGTTTCCCTTTGACCTTGCCTCTTGTTCATCTATCTTCCTTATAGAATTTTTGGCCATGAAGAATGCCAGACATCCCTATCCTTCTGGCCATCTTCACATCATCAGAAGTCACCTTTTCATTCTAATACTTGGCCTGGTCAGTTTAGCTGTCTCTGGATCTTATTTTAAAGACATCTTTATTTTTCAACTAACTTTCCCCACCACTTTTATACTTCTTAAGGGGTATGTTGACTCAGAGTAGTAATGAGGGATACAACATGATAAACTCAGTATACTTTATTCAGGGAAATATGAAACTCAGTGATATTTTCTGAGATTATTTTCATGACTTTGGTGAATAGGTCTTGTAAATGAATGCTAGGAATAAAGGTCTCATTAGAAATTACTGCAGTACATCAATATCTAGATTGATATTTCAAATATACCACCTCAGGTAAATCATTATATTAGCTCCAGAGATAGAGGAGAATAAGACAGTGACTCTACAATACCCTTAAGAATGTATCAGTTGAAGACACTTTTCTGTCTCTGGGTATTTGTGGACATCTAGTCCAATTTGCCTGCTGTGGATACCACATGGTTACACAATCAGTTTCTTATATAGGGAATTAGGGAGTACTCAGTTAACCCTTATAGACACTGTAAGGCACCTGGTAAGGTAATCTTCACAGAGACATTATGCCTGTGATATCAAATTAAGTACAGGATTCATGAAATCTGAATCAATTCCTAGCTCTGTCTCTTATTATCTATGAGAAGCTGAGTTAGTGATTAACCTCTCTGAAATTCAATATATTCATTGTAAAAATGGGAATCACAATGCCCTTGTTCCATCACAGGACTGATAAGAACAACCAGATTGGAAAAGGTATGGAAATTACTTTTTAAGTGGGAGAACATTATGTAAATGAAATGAAAAACATCAGAACAAACCTTAGAAAAAGGGCATACAGGAAATAAGTTTTTTGTTCTGGTCCTCAGATTTCACTATAGCTAGCCGAAACGTTCCCTGGCTGTCTGCAATCTATAGACAAGTTATGGTAAATATCATTCTAAGATGGTTTCTTTGATCTCTGCTCTTTGGTAGGGAATCTTGCTTCTAACCACTAGAACATAGCAAAGGAGATGGAATTTGATTCTCTTGACTAAGCAACATTATATGGAAAAGGTTATGGTTACAGTATGTCACTCTCACGATCTCATTATGTTATATAAAACTCTCTCTTTCCAGACTGGAGTAAAAGATTATCCTAATGACACTGAAGAAGCAATCGCTCATGACGTTAATTGCCTGTGGAGAGCATCATGTGGCCAAACTGCAGGGGACCGCTAGAAGCTGAGGACCTCAGTCCTACAACCACAAGCAACTGAATTCTGCAAACAAGTATGTCATCCTGGAAAAGGATCCAGAACCTCAGATGAAACCAGTTCTGACTGACATTTTAATTGCAGCTTGTGGAATTCTAGCAGAGGATTTTCCTAAGACATGTTCAGATTCCTGATCCTGGTCAATATGAGGTAACAGATATGTGTTGTTTTAAATTATAAAGTTTGTGGAAATCTGTTTTTTAGCCATGGAAAATGAGTGAACCAGGTTAGAGATCTTTCCTATTATATTCAAACTAAACTGTCTGGTTTTCCAAAACTAATCTGATCATGCATAGACACTGTGTTAATAGTTAAATATCCATTCTAGTTAATATACAAGAATGGTAAATATACATACAGGGTAACTGTAAATGCCTTAACTTGATAATTTTCAAAAGGAGTTACTCAGAGCCTCACAGATGTTTCAAGGAAGAGGCTTAGGGTTACAGATGGGTAAGTTAATAGAAGAGGAATATACAAAACAAACAAACAAACAAACAAAAAAACAAACAAAAAAAACACACCCAAAAACATAGTTTATGACTCCTGCTGCTCTGCTTATAAATGCATCAGTTCCTTTTGGTGTACAAATTAGAAATTACTTTTAAAAAGGGTTACTCTTAAAAAACATTTGAAAATGACTTCCTTAAGCCAAATCATTAGTGGATGGTGCAAAATTCAAGTGGTGAAGGGAGGTGTCATCATAATCCTGGTTTCTAGCATATGTAGATATTCAGTAAAGAAAGAAGAAGAAAGGAAGAAAAGAAGGAAAGTAGGAAGGAGAGAATAAAATAATGCATGTAAAAATCCTAGGCTCTTAATAGACACACACAAATGTTAGTATTTGAAATAGCTTGTTTTATGTATTTATAGAATTTCATTTTCTCATAATCTTGAGAAGCAATAATATCTGCCTTTTTAAGGGGAAGTCATAACCACATTAGCATTTTTTTTTAGTTGAAGGTGCTAAAATCCAAGCAAACTGACAATGACTAATGGATAGAACATAAAATAAAATATGTACAGGTTAAATAACATATTAACTGGCCTAAAGGTAAATGTATTAGAAAGCTAAAGCAGATTTCAGGTCAAGATGGTGGAATAGGTAAATGCTGTGCTCACCTCCGCCCATGACCACATTAAAATTACAACTAAACTACAGACAATCATCACTGAGAATCACCTGAAGTTTATTTGAACAGAAGTTCTACAATTAAGGACATAAAGAAGCCACCTCGATCTGATAGGAGGAGCAGAGATGCAGAATGGGTTAGTTCCACACAAATCTGTCATGGTTAAAAATTGAAAGGGATATCTGGCTGAAGAGGTCCCTTCAAGAGATCCAAGCCCTACACCAGGTTTCCCACGGACTCAATCACTGAAGGACTCACTCGCTCTGAGTTCCAGCACTGGGGCAGCAGCTGGAAAGACAGCAAAGAAATACAAGGAGGAAGTAGATTGTTTGGGATCAGGTCAGTGGCTGGAGGGGCAGCTTTCTCCTAAATAGAAGTGCTGGCAGAATCCATTGTTTCGTTGTTAAGCTCTCCTCCCTCTCAGCATGAAGATGCAGACAGCCTCCTTATCTGAGTCTCCATCAACCTGGCTAACACCATTCATTTGCCCTGCCCTGGTGATTCCCTGATACCTAACCCAATCCAACTTGCTGGGCCACCCAAGATGCTTCCAGTGGCTTTCCCATATAAATGGCCTATCGTGGCTCATGCTGCAGACTTTCCTAAAATCTCAAATCCCAAACAAGCAGCATCTGGCTTTGATGTGTCCTGTACCTCTTGCTGAGTAGCCCCAAGCATGGCACAAGCAGCAGCCAGCCTAAGTTCAGGGCCTGGCTTCTTGTGGCACCTCCTAGCTCAGTGCAGGTGGCAGCCATCTGTGGAATTCTTTGTAATTCATGCCAGGTGACCCTGGGCTGGCAAAGGCTGCAGTTGAACTTGCCCTGCAGTGGGGTCCCTCCCAGGAGGCCCTGGGGCTGGAATGCCCAGTGGCCAGCTTCAGATGGATCTGCAACATCACCTGGCTGCCTCCAAAGATTACACATCAAAAAGGCAGACTGGGCAGGTATCAGAGCCCTACTGAGGAGAATCCTGCTCCATAGAGTAAGACCTTGCACAACAGCTCCTTCGCTGTAGTCATGGCCAGTCCTTACAACCAATCAGCTGAAGGACAATTTGTCCCACTGACATATAAACGGCCACCAAGCCTCAACTACACAGAAGAACACACACAACCCATACAAGGGACACACCTGGAGAACCCAGCTCAGTTGACCAGGGAGACAATGCTACTGTGCTCCACAGCACACCTGTTACATAAGGGCAACTACTAAGACCAAGAGACATAGTAGCTCCGCTTAATACATAGAAACAAACATAGAGAGGCAGCCAAAATGGGGAGACAAAGAAACATGTTCCAAATGAAACAACAGAACAAAGCTCCAGAAAAAGAACTAAACAAAATGGAGGCAAGCAATCTACTGGATGCAGAGTTCAAAACACTGATCATAAGGATGCTCAATGATCCCAGGGAGATGTTCAACAAAGAGATAGAAAACATAAAAAAAGAACCAATCAGAATTAAAAACATGTAACTGAAATGTAGAATACTATATAGGGAAGCAACAATAGATTAGATAAATTAAAAGACTGAATCAGAGATTTAGAAGATAAAGTAGAAGAAAACACCAATCAGAAAACAAAAAGAAAACAGAATCCCCCCAAAAAATGAGGATAGTTTAATGGGCCTCTGAGACAACATCAAGCATGTCAACATTCTCATCGTAGGGGAACCAGAAGGAGAAGAGAGAGACCAAGGAATTGAAAACCTATTTGAAGAAATAGTGACAGAAAACTTCCCTTACCTGGGGAAGAAAACAGACATATAAGCCCAGGAAGCACAGAGAGTCCCAAACAAGATGAACCCAAAGAGGCCCACACCAAGGCATGTAACAATTAAAATGCCAAAGGTGAAAGACAAAGAATCTTAAAAGCAGCAAGGGAAAAACAGTTAGTTACCTAGAAGGGAGCTCCCATAAGACTGTCAGCTGATTTCTCAACAGAAACTTCGCAAGCCATAAAAGATTGGCAGAAAATATTCAACATGATAAAAAGCAAAGACCTACAACTAAGACTAATCTATCCAGCAAAGCTATCATTTAGATAGCCTTGAAGGAGAGGTAAAGAACTTCCCAGATAAGAAAAAGTTAAAGGAGTTCATCATCACCAAATCAGTATTACAAGAAATGTTAGGGGACTTCCATAGGAAAAAAATAAAATAAAATAAAAAATATGAATAATAAAATGGCAATAACTACATAGCTATCAACAATTACTTTCAATGTAAATGGGTTAAATGCTCCAATCAAAAAATAATGTGGCTTAATGGATAAGAAAGCAGGACACTTACATATGCTGCCTACAAGAAACTCACCTCAGATTAAAAGACACATACTGAAAGTAAAGGAATGGAAAAATATATTTCATTAAATTGGAAACAAAAACAGAACAAAAAACAGCTGGGGTTGCAATGCTTATACCAGATAAAATAGACATTAAAACAAAGGCTATAACAAAAGACAAAGAAGAACCCAGTAATCCCACTCTGGGTCTTTATCTGAAGAAACCCAAAATGCTATTTCAAGGGGACATGTGGTTCCATATGTTCATTGCAGTATTGTTTACAATGGCCAAGATGTGGAAGTAGCCAGGGTGTCTGTCAATGTATGAATGAATAAGGAGTAGGTGGTACATATATACAATGGAATATTGTTCGGCCACGGGAGGAATGGGTTCTTGCCATCTGTGGCAGCATGTGTGGACCTGGAGGGTACTGTAATGAGTGGAGATGTCAGACAGAGAAAGATAGATGCAGTGTGATTTTGCTTATATGTGGAATCTAAATAACAAAATAAAGGAACAAAACAGAAACAAATACATAGATTCAGAGAACATTTTGATGGTTGCCAGATTGGGGGTGGGGGTGACTGGAAAAGGGGAAGAGGTTAAAAAGTACTAATTGGTAGTTACAAGATAGTCATGGGGATATAGGCTATAGCATAAGGAATATAGTCAATAATATTGTAATAACTAAATATGGTATCATATCAGTATTGGATTTATTGGGGTTATAGATAGGAGAGGGTCAGGGGCAGGGTGGAAAGTTGAAGGCATTAAGAAATACAAATTGGTAATGACAAAATAGTCATGGGGATGTAAATTACAGCATAGGGAATACAATCAATAATAGGGTAATAACTACATATAGTGCCAGGTGGGTGCTAGACTAAACGGGGGATCACTTCTTAAAATTATATCAATGTCTAAACACTATATACAGCTGAAATTAATATAAAATAATGTTGAATGTCAACTGTGATTAAAATTTAGAAAGGGAGGGGTGAAAGGGAAAAAGAAATCCAAATTTCCAGGTATAAAACAAATAAGTCATGGGGATTTGATGTTCAGCGGAGGGAATATAGTCAATAATATTGTGCTAGCATGGTACAGTGTCAGATGGTAAGTGAACTTATCATGGTGATCACTTGTTTAGGTAAATAAATGTTGAATAACTATGTTGTACACCTGAAACTAAAATAATATTGTATATTAGCTATATTTTAGTAAAAATCTTTAAAAAAACACATAAAAAACAGAAGTTAAAGCATTTCAAGGAGTTTACTTGCACTCATGGAATTGAGACACTTTTAGAGAGCACCCAGACTGCAAATGGTAAAATGAGATTCAAGTTCCCATGAACAGTGAAGCAATTCTTATTTTAAATGTTATTTAAAAATGTGCTTGAGACTTTAAACTCCTGAGAAGTAAATAGGGATGTTTCTCCCTTATAGGCTGCTAACTCTTTGATTTCATTTCCCATCATTTGTGCTCTTTCCTAACCAAATTTTAAAACTAATTCATGGGGAAAAGATTTCTGTCAGTGTCCATCACCGTATGAATTTTAGGAGTGATTCAATTGTGTCATGTGAATGACTTTGTGTGTGAAAATTATAGGCAGTGTGATAGGAAGGAAGGATGACAAAGGACAAAAGACTAGTGCAGTTTGACTAGGGGAATTATATAGGTCACTCATGATGCTCACTTTGAACATATGAACAAATTACGTGCTGAATTATTTCTGTCCTAGAAAATCAGTGAGTAAAGGGAATTTCTATACAACCTAAAAGTAGGGAGTAATTGGTAAACAACTAATACATTTATATAAAAAAATAAATATAATTGTGGTGGCCATGATGATATAATGTTCATGCTTCTCTTCAAGAGAATCTGTTGCAGTTTGTTGTCTGACAGTTTGCAGTTGCTCTGGGGACATACTTGTTCCTGATGGGGTCACAGGCTCCTTTAGACTACCCCTAGCCAATGATCGAACACATTTGGGGTACAGTATTTGGGTTATTTATGCCATCTGCTGAACCCCTGTAAAAGGCAGTCTTTGCTAAGAGACTCCCTGTTGTCCTGGATCATACTTTCTCAGAGCTGCTGATCCTTTTATTTCTTTTCTGTCAGTAGAAACTCTGTATAAAGAACATGTGATTGTAATATTGAATTTAAGGTCCAGACCTAAAGTTGTGCTTTTCTATGATTTCATGAAATAAACCTTAAATAGCAGAGTTAGCACTCTAGGCAGCCAAAGACTTGGTGGTTATTTTTATTATTGTTTTGACCATATATATATATATATATATATATATATATATATATATATATGAAATTCTAATATAACCTTTGTGGCAGGGTATTGGTTTTAGTGAAGATGAACATGAGTTAATGCATTAGAAATAAGAGTGGCTTGGTGGTTCAACCAGAAAATAATAGGAAATATTGTCTGAAAGCCTGTCAGTTCCTTGTGCAATACTATGGAAGTCACTGAAATTGACAGTTCTTTATGATACAACAATGGTGGGTCACTCTTCTTGTAAGCTTACATGGGTCAGTGAGTGTCTTCATGTTTTTGATGTTCTAAATGTGTAAGATTTTCTTCCAATGTGTTATAATCGGGATTTCTTTGGTGTTTAGGGTTGTTTTTCAGTTAAAATCAAAAGTGTCATTCATATCTGAACAGTCATTATGTTCCGTAGTACTGTTAAAGATCATCACAAAGAATATTGTATAAATGGCATCTGTTCCATGAATACTAAGCAAAATCTTTTTGATTTCAGTTGCTCGTTGCCCACTGTCATTTGCATCATAAACATAGATCTTAGATACCACACAATGTGAGGAGAATGAACACACTGGTTCTTCTACTCCACCAAATGACAGACTCAACAGCTTCATTTACATTCCTTTAAGTCTAGATAACTGAGTTTAGTTGTCCTGAGGATATGAATTGCTTCATTTCTTGTATTTTCAGGCTTGAAATTGGTATGTTGTTATAACAAGAAATCATACTAACACGGGGTTAAATGATTGTTTGTTAACATGCTAAAATTTTAAGAACATTTGTCTATTGCATGTAAGCATGAATCTCCAGGTGTATAGTTAAAACCCACAAGTCTCAGTCATAGGGCACATTCTCATCTCAGAGTTGTGACAATGTGACTTATCCCAGGACTGTGGCTACATAGGTACAGCCTGCCCACAAATAATTCAGTGATATGAGAAATCCTGGATAGTTCCATTTCACATTATGGGTTGGATGATTGTCAGCACCTTTATATTATATCATGTTCATATCAATGTACATTTTGTACTGAAAAATAGTAGAACACTTAAAAATAGATACTCTTACATCCATATAGCTTAACTATCAAGAATAATAATTAAGGCTGTGTTCACCATCATGACTCTACTGTTTGTTTCTGAAAATTCTTACTGGAAAATAAAACCATAGACCAGTAAACAATTTCATTGAATGCCTTAGGAATATCTCTTGAGGAATATGTTTTCCTTCAAGTGTGTAAGCCATAGGTTAAAGTTCTCAGGAGAAATTATTTTTAATAAATACAACAGAGAACTCCATGTTCTGTTTTCCCAGATGGTAGGAGAAGCCATACACTGGATGCTCCAAAACATAATTAAATGTGATCCTCAGAAATTCTTCCTCCCATGTGCTGTTGTCAGCAGTGCTGTCAGAAGAAGGAGGTTCATGTTCCAAACAGCCATGGCATATTAGTTGTATTTAGACAGCCGAGACATCACTTTTCCTGCTTTTTGGGGAATTGTTCATTTGGCTTGCTTCTTAGGGCTTGCTGGTCCCATCGCACTACCTGTAAATGCCTTCTATGTATTCCACCTCACCCTTAGATATGTGCGGTGTGATCAAGCAATACAGTGAATGTTAAAATTAAAAACATTATTACAGTAAAAGACACATTGCTATTAATCCTCCTCAAAATACTCCCCCTCACTTCGAACACACTTATCTCACCCTTCTTGCCATTTTCTGAAGCAGTTCTGGAAGTCCTCTTTCATGAGTATCTTTAGTTGCAATGTCGTGGCTGCCTCAATGTCCTGAATCGATCAAAACATGTATCTTTCATGCTCATTGTGACTTTGTGGAAGAGCCAGAAGTCGCACAATGCCAGACCTGGTGAATAAGGTGGATGAGGGCACATTGTAATGTTTTTGTTTGACAGAAATTGCCGTACCAGAAGCAATGTACGACATGGAGCCTTTCCATTACAATCACAAAATACAGTGAATGCTGCTGCTGAGTAACATCCAATGGAAAGACAGGGATCTTCAATATAGGAAGCAGTGCATGGAACCTTAGTAACACTGTGTGACAAGTTTCAACTTGTTCTGTGCAGTCAGATGTGAGCCACAGTTGAGAGAAGGTGGTTTTAAAGGGTGCCGTAAATCATACTCCATCATTAAAATGCCCTGTGGCACACATTCTTCTGGTATAGCAATTTATGTCAAATAAAAACATTATAGTGTGTCTTCATCCACATTATTCACTGGATCTCACACCGAGTGACTTCTGGCTCTTCCCCAAAGTCAAAATGACCATGAAAGGTAAATGTTTTGATTGATTCAGGACATTGAGGCAGCCACGACAGCACAACTAAAGACACTCACAAAAGAGGACTTCCATAACTGCTTCAGAAAGTGGCAAGAATGATGGGATAAATGTGTTCAAAGTGAGGAGGATTAATGGCAATATATATATATATATATATATATATATATATATATATATATATATTTATTTATTTAAACATTCACCATATTGTTTAATCACACCTTATATATACAACTGGAGGGGACCTCGTAGGGCATTCACAACACAAACAAATAACTCAAATAGCCTGAAAAAGCCCAAAAAAGTACTACTGATGATAATGGAAATGCAAACAGATCCCAGGGAAACTTCCGGGAAGCTCTTAGAAAGTAATAGCACTGAAGCACCAACCCTTCTATAGCTGTAGACTGAAGAAGGCATTAAGAGAGTTCTCTCGCCTGTACTTCAGGTGAAGGCACAACACTTTTATACCAATATGTTGAATCTGCTCAAGGTCCTTTTAGCTCAAGAAGGGTTTGCCAACTACAGGGTGAAACTGTATTTAGCATAATAAATTATAATTCGGAAAAAAATAAAAAGAACAAGCAAGCCCTTTGTATTAAAGCATCATGTTAATATCCACCATTTACTAAGCATTTACTATGAGAAAGGAGCTCTTTCTGGATAAATGTTTTGTATTCTTTACCTTACATAAATACAAATGCAAATAGATCCCAGCTTGGTATAATTATCTCCAATTTATTCCTGAAGGAAGTGAGGCTCTCAAAGATTGAATAATGTAGGCAAGTTGAAAAAAAAAAAGTGATAACCTAGAATTAAAATCCAATCAGTGTGATCCCTGAACTTACTTATAACCAATGCAGTATATTGATGGGGTTAGCTCTTTCTCAGATACATATATCCCTTAACTAGTGGATTTGGGGTTGTACTAACAAGTGCATTTCAGTCATTGCCCAGGAAGCCAATGGCATAAATTTTTTCTTTGTGTTACTTAGCTCTGTGAAAAATTTATCTGTTTCAGAAATACCAACCAATAGAATTATATTGAATCATATAGTTCTTGGTCCCTGCACCAATGTCTTCTTGTATCTTATCTATCTTCTCTGAATCTTGATTTCTCATTTCTTGGCCTGGTATACATTATCTCCATTTCTCATCTCATGGTCTTTTCCAGTGGAGTCCCAGTTCTCATTAAGCAATATTAGAATTATTTCTCTAAAATGAACATTGGTCTGTTTCTTACTCAACTTCTATTCCCTCTTTCTCTTTCCAAAGTGTATCCAATGTTTGCTTTGTAGTCACTGCTTTCTGCAAAGGCTATGTATTTCTTGAAGCTGACCCCACCTTTGACTATAGTTATAGGTTCTGATTATTTTAGCCCAGTCAATTCAGTCCATCACTTTGCCCATGATTAAGGATGGTTTAAGAGTAAGACTATGATTTCAGCTGGTGTTCTCATTTTGAATTCCTTAGAATACTGTTTGAGAAACCCTTTTTTCTTTGCTGGGCATAGATGAGGGACTATGTAGCTCTAATCATAGTGGATAGTCATTGCCCATCCATAATATTAGCTTGTTTTAGGTATTTTGGTTGTCAGAGCAAAAAAGAAAGAAAGAGACTACGTATTTGATACCATTATTGGGCTTCTGGACCTACAAATTCTGAAGAGTACCTTACTCTAATCTCCAGTTGTGATCTTCAGTTAGGTGAACAAATCCTTTTAATGTTTACGCCAATTTTAGAGGGGCCCATATTATATGGAAACATAAGGGTCTTAATTGATAGAGATGTTGGCACCAGAATCTGAGGGGTTAAATGAGCAGAAAATATAGGCTGAAGAACTATCAGAATTTATCTTAGGCTGTGGAGTTGATGGCAATCATTAGGTATTTGTGTAATTGGTTACATTGTTACCTTTGCATGTTTGGACATAAACCATGACTTTTGAGGGTATAGCATTAAGAGATTGTGAAGAAAATTCATGCGGGTGGTGTGTACCAGCCTTCAGTGAGGACTTAGAAGCAGAGCAGCGTCAGGCCAAAGATGAAGTGAATACTAATAGGAAAAAAACATGAATTACTGGTTTGTTAAGAATGGACTTTTCCTCTTATGGTCTGTAATCTTAGTCATCAAATAATACAATAATCTTGAAGTCAATTTGGGGAATATAATCAACAATGTTGTACAGATTCTGTAGGGTATCCTGTGGACACTTGTCTCATTAGGGAGACCACCTCAGGGATGCCTGATCAGTGCACTGTACACCTGAAGCTGAAGCTGAACAGTAATGAATGTCAACTACAATTTTATATATATATATATATATATATATATATATATATATATATATATATATATATTTACAAGAAGTGGAGTACAGCATTAGGAATAGAGACAGTGGAAATGTAATGGCTGTGTGCGATGTCAGAATGGTTGCGGATGGGGGAGAGGGGTTATCACTGTGTGAGGGATATAAATGATAAATGTCTAACTATTACATTGTTTTGTGCACCTGAAACTAAAAAAAGTCAAAAAACAATAATAACAAATAATTAAATAAACAAACAAATAAATACCAAAAGAAAAAAAAAAAAGAACCAATGGGGGGTGGGGATAATTTTCATCCTGCTTGAATTAAAAAAGTAAAAATTTTCCTTCATACTAAATGTTGTTTAACCAAAATTGGAAAAAAAGACTTAAGAGGGGACATCATTGGAACTAGATGGAGAAAGAGCACTTCTGTCCTGGTATACTAAGCCAGACCCCTATTGTTTAGTTTGAACTAGCTTAGTCCATGTCTGAGCCATTCTTTCCTGTAACAAGATAAATGGAATATGCTGAATGATTTAAATCAACCAAATCTTTTTCTAAAAAATCAGCTTTTTTAAGGTATAATTGATATGCAAAAAAATGCATGTATTTAATTTGCATAATTTGGTGAGTTTAGATTTATGCATACACCATGAAACTGTCACTGTAGTCAAAGTAACCTATATCCAACACCTCTGAAAGTCCTTTTCTCCTGTTTTCATTTGTTTTCTGAAAAGAACACTTAACATGAGACCTACTTTCTTCACAAATTTTAAGTGTGTAATACGATATTGTTAACTATAGGCAGTGTGTTGCACAGCAGATTTGTAGAATTATTTATTTTACGTAACTGAAACTTTATACCCATTGAACGTCTTTCTATGTACCCCTCTCCTAGCCCCTGGCAACCGCACTTCTAGTCTGTGATTCAATGAATTTGACCCCTTAAATACCTCATATAGTGGAATCGTGCACTATTTATTTTTTCTGAGACTGGCTTATCTCACATATTCATAATAGCCAAGATACAGAAATAATGTAAATTGGTGGATTATGGATAAAGAAAATGCTGTATATACATACAATGGGATATTATTCAGCCTTAATAAATAAATCAATATTGCCATTTGTGATAACATGAATGAACCTGGGGTCATCATACTAAATCAACCAGATCTTAATCCCTGGATACATGGGCAGTCTAGTGGATACTCACTGAATATCTGGATACATTTAGATAAAGGAAGGACAGCATATATTCTGGATATATTACCAACAAGATTACCCCACAGACTACTTCTGGGACTAACCAGCATCCACACAAACCGTTATTATCATTTGCAAAAACCCTTATTATTTTTCCAAACTGAGACCACACAGCATCATATCAGATGTGCATCCAGCTACAAGCACTTAGTACTGATGTCTAACTTAGGAAATGCAGTAACTGTCTTCCTGTATATATCAGCCCAACTTCCTGCCTGGAAGGGAGACAGAGAAGCTTGGTCCAAAAGTTTCAGCGTAACCATAGTAAGATGTGTTTACTATGGAACCTGGTTAAGGCAAGGTATATTATTCAAAGCAACAAGGATAACAAAGAGTCAGAGAGATAAACCAAAGTGAAAATTTTCAGAGAAAGTCCAAACACCAGGAGAGACAAACATACGCAAAAGCCAGAGTCAGAGCAAGAGGGTACATTTAGTTGAAATTGTATAAGTAGGAAGTAATATATCCCCTGAGTGATACCCAGACTGTTATTCATTCTCATCGAGCAATAGATGGTTTCCATCTTATCCACAGCAAAGCCAAAGCCCTTATACAATCTACAAAGCCCTCCATTGTCACATGTCACCATGCGTCTCCTACTACTCGCCCCTTCAGACCCTGCTCAAACCACTAACTTTCTTCCTGCTCCTTGAATAGCCCAGACCTCATTCCACCTTAAGCACTTTGCATATGCTGTTTCCTCTGTCCATATAATTCTGTTTACTCAGATGCCTACATGTATTATTTCTCTGTTTTCTTTAAGTCTTCAATCAAAAGTCAGCTTATCAGAAAGGCGTTACTCTGGTCATTCTCTCAAAATTTTCACCCCCACACTATACTTCAAATTTTCTTTTGTTGGTTCATTATTTTCTTCCTTAGTTCTTACCAATAATACCCAATAAGTACATTCATAAAATGTATACACATTTTAAGAAAGGAAAACTGTATTAAAATTGTATAGTCAAGATATGCTGATAACAAAAGATAACTACAAGTCACATTTGAGTTCTGCAATTATAAGAGGTGCTCAAAGTGGTTACCATCAGTGTCCAGATACTTCTGATTATGGTGAACTACTGCTTTAGCAATGCTGACCAAAGTGTCCACTTATATACATTTTTTGGCATCCCTAATATATATATATATATATATATATATATACACACATATATATACATACATATATATATATATATATACATATATATATATATATACATATTTTTTTTTTGCCTATTTACATTGTCTGTTGCCAGTCTTCACCCCTAGAAAGTGAGGTGCATGATGTATTTATGCCTGTTTTCTTCACTTTGTAGTCTTTAGAACTTAAATTATGTTTCCAAATACTTTAACATTCAATAAAAATGCCTTGAGTAAATGAATGAGTGAATTCAGAGGGCAAAAGAATACAGAAGCAGTATAATATGGCTTGGAATGATAAGCCTACGACTCCAGGGGATGGGTACATTAGAGCCAGTGGTTGCTACCAGAGGAGCCACTCCCCCAGAGGTAGTTTTTGTTTACCTATTACAGTATGGATATTGTGGTTCATTCAGTGAATAATTGTTGAGGGGTAATTGTAAACTATGAAATAATTGTAAAAGAATAATTTTGAGTAATTGTGCCAATGAAGAAGTAGTAAATAGTCACAGTACTATACCATCAAGAGAAGTATAATGTGTGAGGAAGAACAGGGTTTATTTTTTGTAACAAAGTGGTTCTTTGTAATACAGACCCAGGACTCTAGAGAATTCTCTACCCAGCCACTTATAACAGAGGAGAGTTCATTAAAGATAAAGTAATAAATATACTGAACTTTGCAGCCCAGAAATAATACAAACTCAACAATGGCGGAAAGGAGACAGAGTCCTGTACTATTTTCTACCAAACTGAAAGTTCATCCATATCCTTACTTTATTTTGTCTGTGTCGTGGAGGAGATGCTAGGCACTATCCTCATTTTGTTGGAGACAGAATTCCTAAAATGATCTCACATCTGCTGGACACTATGCCTTATTCCGTGCTATAATTTCAAAACTACAAGTAACCTGTTTCCACCCGTAAGATCTTCTGGGCCTTTAACTCCCTCACTCCCTCCTTTCTACCCATGAAGAACCTGAACTTTGATTTAATTTACAACATTAGGATACGACTTGACTTAATTGTCACCATGTCATAAGAAACTTCCAACAATAGCAATATCCAAAAAATTTTTTTGAAGTCCTACCTTTCCTTCAATGCCCAGGCCTGATTCACTTCCAGCATGCTCTGAGGAACTTTTTTGAAGGGCAACACAATCATATTCTGTTTTCAAGGAAGATCCTGAAGGGAAAATGAAAACCGGAAAAACTGTGAGCATACGAACAATTTTCAAATATTCTCTCTAAAAGGAGAGGATTTTTAAGTAAAATAAAGGGATTTTGATTCCCATGATAAGTCACACTCAACTTGAGTGTGTCTTGTTTGGATGTAAACCTAGACCTAGAAAAAAATATTTGAAAGGATTTTGTAAGCAACTTTCACCTTTATTTATAAATTAATTTTTGAAACATGCCCCGGCAGTACACAAGCTGCCTACATCTGCCTCTAGGCCCTGGGCTTCAAACATTTACACAAGGAAGCTGTCTCTGCTCCCTTCCAGCTGGCCATTTTGTGGTGCTTCAATAAAATTCTCTGTACTATTAATGTTTCAAGGTTCACAGTTAAACTATTTTCATCAAAGGCATAGAATTTTAATGTTCCTTCTCTATTTGCAGAGTAGCTTTGCTTCAAACGAGGGAGCTGAGGCTTTCGATCCAATGGAAAAACATGATACTCTTCTAAGAGTTCAAAATTTAGAGAAATATTTCACAAATTTCTCTGATGATAGGATACAGATTTCCAGGTTCTATTTCTGGAGATTCTGATTCAGTAGGTCAGATATGAGGTATGGGAATCTATTCAGTGAATATTTACCAAAGGTCCATGTGATGAGTTAGAAGACGTTGACTTCCAGAACATATCAGAATGGAGATTATCATGACCAAGTGTGAAACAACAAGGCATTTTTATTATATTTGCGCAACTCATTTTATACAGAATATGATGTAGCTCACTGTTTAAGAATATGGTCTGTGGTGTCCAAACCTAATTTCAAAACATAGCCCTACCACTTACTTAATCTATGACTTTGGTAAATTTCTTCAAGGGATAGAAATATTATGTATGCCTAATGGAATTTTTGTACGGATTGAATGAGCTAATCAAAAATCCTTATGAACAGGTGCCAAACAGTGTTAAGTGCTAAATAATAGCTATTAATAATCCCGTTATTTTTGCTATTATCGCTTGTTACATGAATGCTAAGAGCTGCGTTATAGTTACTATAGATAAACTGTTAGACATAAAAGTAAAGCCACAGCTCTGTGTTTAAGCATCAAACTCTTACCTAAAGAGTGAGACTTTTGTGCTGCCAGCCAACCTTGAAAAAGTCGTATCTTTCAAAGTGTAGATGGAATGAAAAGGATACACTCTAGGTAACCTTCAGAATTGAAGTAAAGTACTCTTGTCTTTGGAAAGTAAAATACAGCCATACACCACTTAACCACGAGGAAGAATTCTGAGAAATGCATTGCTAGGCAGTTTTGTCCTTGTGTGAACATCATGAAGTTCACTTATACAAACCTAGATGGTATAGTGTACTATACATCAGCTTTAGATGGTGCAGCCTACTATGCATCTAGGCTACATGGTATAACCTTTTGCTCTGCAGGGGAGGAAAAATAATTTTCCCTTCTTGATTTTTGACTAAGACACCCCTTACTCCCTGAAACTAAAGATAGATTAACAGCAGAAAAACAGAAGTTTAAGAACAGCATTATAAGAACATTTATGGGATGTTACCAAGAAAAGCACAGCAAACAAAGGTGAGGTAGTAATACAGATTTAAGTCATTGCCATCTGCCTCAATAAGACTTTCTAGAGATAAGGTCATCCTCCTCCTCCTGGTACAGGCATGGAAATACCCTTACAAATGGAGGTTTCCCTTATTGTATAAATGTATTTTACGAAGGGTAACTTCTACTTGGTTTGCAGAGCTTCCCCTATGTCTCTGTTTCTTAAAATCAAATAGCCTAAAATAATCCTTAACCAAATAGACATATTTTAGGGGTGACACATTTAGTTTCCCTATAACTTCTAGGCTACAAACCTGTACAGCATGTTACTTTACTGAATATGGTAGGAAATTGTAACACAATGGTATTTGTGTAAAGCAATGCTTTGTGTAAGGCATTATTACAAAGGCTATGATTTCACTAGGCTATAGGAATTTTGCAGGTGCCTTATAATCTTCACCATCGTATATGCAGTTCATCACTGACCAAAACATCATCATGTGATGTATGACTGTATTACTATGTTTGGTGAGAAATGAAATCATGTAGTATTTGTCATTCTGTGACCAACTTATTTCACTCATAATGTCTTCCAGATCCATCTGTGTTATTGCAAATGGTGGTATTTCCTTCTTTTTAAAAGGCTGAGTAAAATTCCCTTGTATAAATATATCACATATCCTTGCTATTCTGAGTAATGCTACAATGAACGTAGGGTTGCAGATATCTCTTTGAGATTTTGATTTCAATTTCTTTTGGATAAATTATATATATATATATATATATATATATATATATATATATATATATATATATATATATCTCCAAGAATGAGAATGCTGCACTATAAGGTAGTTCAAATTTTAAGGAAACTCCATTCTGTTTTCTATATTGCTATACCAGTTTACATTTCCACCATTTGCACCAACTGATGCAAATTAATATAGCGTATTTGTCCAGCATTCCTATGCTGTACAGAGTAGAGAGAACATTAAATGATTTAAACATGATAATATGTAGAGTTGGAGATAAGAGCTCTAGTCTTAACTTTTTTATTTAAAAGATGCATAATATGAGTTGCCACTTAATTTCTCTGAAAGTCAGTTTTCTTTACCTGTAAAATGGTATAATGATGTTGCCTACCTCAGGAGTGAGGTACAAATCATATAAGATAATATTTAGGCAAGTGCTGTGTAAACTATATATCTTTATCCATGTGCTCCTTCTTATTAATATTATAGAGTATAAGAAAGCATACAATTATTAATTTAAAATCATCTGGCCTTGCTATGTTCTTCTAAAATAACACGTGCTGAATTCTCATTCCTCTCATAGACATTTTAGTGTACTCAGACATAAATTGTAGGATGATGATTTTAAATGTACTTAGAATATGAAAGACATAGTGAATGTCAAATTTGAGAGGGAATAGGTAGGTACAAAAATAAATAACCATTTGATATATGATGCAAAAAAAAATCGAAAAGAAAAGCCATGGCCAGTAGAATTATACTAGAAATCAGAAAACTTTCAATTAATGTGTAAGTAGCTTCCAGACTGCAAATCTTATTGGCAGTTAGTTTCTTCAATCCAAATATAATGACAAAATCAGGAAGTCACTGTCCATAAGTTAGGGACTGTACTCTTAACACTTGAAAAAAATGGCTATTAATACTTCCAATTTGTACATCAGAAATAAATTGAACTGAATTGAATCAATACATGAGCTGACATATCTTTTGTCTAAATGTATAAGTTGCAACAAATAGGAAAATTATGTAAAAAATCATTCAAGAGAAGCTGAATGACTCAATGTTTCAAATAGCATAGGATGTAATTAATATAACTGATTAAGTATTACTTTATTACAGTTAATTATCATGAATATGCTTGTTATAATTTAAGGACATGTTTCAGGTTCTCAGTAGAGATAACTCACTTTCAAAGAAAATCATTAAACATCAATTGTTCAAAGAAATAAATAATTTTACAAAAATGAAATAGGATGCATTGGATTAAGGTGGTCAAAAATTACAAACTTCCAGTTATAAGATACATAAGTATTGTGGATAAAATGTACAACATAATGGCTATATGTAACATGGCTGTCTATTATAATTAAAAGTTGTTAAGAAAGTAGATCCTAAAAGTTCTTATCACAGGAAAAAAACATCATTTCTTTTTTTTTTTTTATACCTATATGAGATGATCCATGTTAACTGAACTCATTTTGGCAATCATTTCACCATATATGTAACTCAATCATTAAGTTGTACACCTAAACTTAATATAGTGTTGTATGTCAATTATATCTCAATAAAACTGAAAAGAAAAAAAGAATTAGGAATATGGAAAAGGGAAGATATAATCTAACAAGTATTTAGAACTTATTATTTGCCAACTTTGGATTGGTTAACTTCACATACATTACCTCATTTAGATTTTACAATAACACTTTGGAGTAGATCTTAATTAGGTCATTTTAAAATGAGGAAATTGAGACTCAGGATGGTTATAGAGTTAGTCACTAAAAAAGGTAGGTTTTTAATCCAGCTCCATCTGGCTCCAAAGCCTTATTCTACTCACATAGGACCCTCCCTTTGTAAATGGGCAGAATTTCAGCAAAACTTGGAATTAGTTTACTATATGAATACAATCATACAGTATCTTCAGTGTAACAACCTTCAGTATCATACATTAACATACTATGTTTTCATAACAGAAAAAAATAGTATTTTAGAAAACACAATTTCAAAATCTGGAAAACACATCAGAATCATCTATATGTACTGTCCTCATTTTCAGAAGAAGGAACATTTATGTATTAAATCACTTACTCAAAAAACACATCTCATGCTGGGCATTCTGCTAAGTGCAAGAAGGCCCAAACTAGTAAAGGGTATGTTTAAGTCATGCATATAGTCATAGATACTAGAGGTGAGTTCCAAATGTAAACCAAGACGACCCACCACATAGTGAATTTCTTAAAGATACATGTCTGCAGGTACATATAAGCATGCAAACCAGAAAGTGCAACATTACATGTTACAATATCCTATTTTTATATACGATCTTTTACTACTTAAAATCTATGTTAATATAAACTCACCATTATTACTTTTTTCCCTGGATATATTGTGTTATTTATACATACATGAAAAATATATAGGTGTATATTTTAGTAATATATTTGCTTGACAATAGAGTTGTTCATGTATTCCACATTTGGTAAGTATGTGCCAGATACTGTTCAATATGTTTGGAATAATGCAGGGAACAAAACAAAGTTATCTGTCTTTATAGAACTTGAAGTCTAATATTGGAAATGTACAATAAATGATAAACAAAAAATGTAAACCATGGGGAATGTTAGAAGGTAAAAAGATAGAAGAAAAAGAAAGCAAAGCAGAGTATGGAGGGTACTGAGTCTACTTGCGAAGCAGAGTGTAATTTTCATTGGTGTTAAGGGAACATCCATTGCAAGGTCGCTAAATGCACATGTCTGGCATTTGTGACTGGAATGAAACTTTGAACGATAAAAAAACCTTTTCAGTTTTTTTCCCTATAACTTTGGACATGAGCGTATTCTTCCCATATTCGATTTCATATTCCTATTCTAAAATTATCACAAGTCATTGGGTGTCAATATTCATAGAAAACACAAATGCACTTTTTGCATTTTGTAACAATAATGGACAGGCCAGTTCACCTCACAGCAACATCTGCTTTCTCTGGATTTAACTCCTTTAAACATTTTTGTTTATATTCAAAAAGTCACATTCTTTCTAATCAAAGTATACAAAATATAACAGAAAAAGACATTTGAAATTCTGATTACATTAAGAATTAGCATTGGTTTAAGACATTACTATTTTTAAATGTTTTACACATTTTGCAGTATACAAAATCAGGATCACATATTTTAGCCTTTGTTTCTCCACCCAAATGGAAGAGCACTGACTCAAGTCTCAATAACCTGATCCAATTTCCTTTGCTCTTTGCACTAATATGAGCGAAAGATCTCCTCTTTTTCTTTGTCTAGGGTCATTATGTTTTCTTCTATTTGTTTATTTGTTTATTTATTTATTTATTTAACAGCAAGTATATTTTATTTCTAAATAGTTTTTTTTTTTTTTTTTTTTTTTTTCAAATATGCTTAGAAACCAAAAGAGAAAACATACGGCAACTTGTTCATAACACTCTATCTTTTCAAATCATGTCAAAGGTATCAGTAAACATTATCCAGTATACTTTATAACTATATAAATCATTCATAGTGGAGAGTTTTTATAATGTTTCACTTTAAGGTTCTAGTTCCTTAAACATCTTATATCAGAAAGATGGTTCAGAGGTGTTAAATAGATGACAATAGTTATCCACATATTCATTATAATAAGTTATAGACACCAGAATTATTATTTTTGTTTGGTATATGCATTTTTGGTATAGAAGCAAAAAAATTCATGGCTCTTGAAAATTAAACCATATTTAATTGTCGTCCATCAAATAAAATTGTATTTTTTAAAATTTTAAAGTGGTTCATTTTATATTTATGACAGTAGTAGATAGATATATTATTATTCATATATATATATATATATATATATATATATATATATATATATGTCATCATAGCTCTCTACTCATGTCAGTTAGTATACTTTCAGGTCTAAGAGATGAAAACCCAATTCAAAATTGCTTATACAATAAAGGAATTTATTATCTTACATAATAAAAGAGTTACACTATTCTTTAATGTCAAGATTGATTAAGTGAAAAAATGATGTCCAAGAAGGTTCATGTTTCTTTCATTCATTGATGTATTTATTTTTTCTAGCCCTCCTCAGGATGTTCCTTCACTCCTTTTATGGTAATAAAATGGTGCCACAGCTGCAGATATCACATACTCACAAAGCAGTGAAAGCAAATGTGAGAAATAGAAGGGTCTCTTTCTCTTTTTCTTTCTCCCTCTTGTCTCTGTCTCTCATTCTCTTTCTCTCTCTCTCTCTCTCTCTCTCATATTGAAGTTCAAATAGACATATAGACATAACGGAGAGTACAGGTATTGTACAACTGAGTTTTGACATATATATAGATATAGATACAGATATAGATAGATAGATAGATAGATAGATAGATAGATAGATAGATAGATAGACATATATATATATATAGAGATAGATAGATAGATAGATAGATATTTATATGTCTTTATATATATATAGATATCTATATCTATCTATCTATCTATATCTATCTATATAGACATAGATATATATGACAGGTAGGAGTGCAGGAGACACAAAATAGGCTGGTCCCACAACTGTGTATGAAGGTTAAAAAATCAGGAAGGACTTCTTGGTTGCGGAGGAGCCCTGTGAAGAAAGGGATCCCAGTCCTACACCAGGCTCCCCAACCTAGGGTCCCAGTGCTGGGGAGAGATGTCCCCATAACAGCAGGCTGTGAAAACCAGCTGAGATTGAGGCTAAGTGAGGTAGAACACAACTGGAGTCACACGTATGCCTCTTAAAGGACCTACAAATAGAATTAATCACTGATGGACTCACTCTGAGTTTCAGTGCTGGGGCAGCAGCTCTAAAGTTCCCAGGGACATATGGGAGGAACTGAATTACCTGGCTTCAGGGAGAGGGCTGGAGGGGCAGCTTTCTCATAGACAAAAGTGCTGATAGAATCAAATGCTGTTTTGTTGATCCTTTCCCTCTGCCAGCATACAGAATTAGGCAGATGGCCTACCTGAGTCTCCATCAACCTGGCTATCAACATTCATTTTCCTCACCCTGGACATCCCCTGAGACTCTGCCCCATCCAGCTTTCAGGCACATCCAAGATACTTCTAGTATCTTTTCGATACAAATGGCCTATCTTGGCTCATGTTGTGGACCTTACTAAAATCTCTCAAAGATTCACAAATGTCAAACAAGGAGCATCTTGCCTTGGCATGACCAGTACCATTTGCTAAGCAGCCCTAAGCCTGACTTAAACAGCAGCCAGCCCTGGTTAGAAGCTGGGCATCTCAAAGTACCTCCAAGCCTAGTATAGATGATAGCCATCTGTGGATTGCTTTGAGACACATCCCACGTGACCCTATTCAGGGCACAGACTGTGGCTGAACTTGGCGTGCAACAGGGCCTCTCCCAGGAGGTCTCAGGGCTGGCACACCCAGGGGCTGGCTTCAGACCAAACCAGAGAACCACTCAGCTGCCTCTGAGGATGACACACCCAAAAGGAAGAGGGTCAGGCTCTAGAGCCCTCCTAAAGAAAACCTATTCTGTAGGACCGGACTCTATACATCTCTTCCTCTGTACTCACAGCCAGTATTTACAACCAATCAGCCTGGGGTCAATCCCTCCCATTGATGTACCAACAGCAACCAGGGCTAAACTACAACACAAAGGCACCCACCACCCACATAAGGGACATGCCTGGAGGTTCAGGTGACCAGGGAGATAGTGCCACTGAGACCCACAGAACACCTACTACATAAGGCCACTCTACTAAGACCGAGAGACATAGCAGCCCTACCTATTGCACAGAAAAACAACAACAACAACAACAAAAAACAAAAAACAAACAAACAAAAAATCACACACACACACACACACACACACGCACACACAAACAGGGAAGCAGCCAAAATTGGGAAACAAAGAAACATGTCCCAAAATGAAAGAACAGAACAGAGCTCAAAAAAAGGAACTAAACAAAAGGGAGATAAGCAATCTACCAGACACAGAGTTCCAAAGACTAGTTATAAGGATGCTCAGTGATCTCAGTGAGAACTTCAACAAAGAGGTAGGAAATATAAAAATGGAAATAGAAAACATAAGAAAGAACCAGTCAGAAATGAAGAACACAATAAATTAAATAAAGAATACATTACAGGGAATCACCAGTGTATTATATAAAGCAGAAGATCAAATCAACAATTTGGAAGATAATGTAACTAAAAACACCCAATCAGAAGAGCAAAAAGAAAAAAAGAATCCAAACAAATGAGAATAGTTTAAGAGGCATCTAGGACAACATCAAGAATATCAACCATCATACGGGTACCAGAAGGAGAAGAGAGATAAAAAGGAATTGAAAACCTATTTGAGGAAATAATGAGAGAAAACTTCCCTAACTTGGTAAAAGAAATAAACAAACACACCCAGAAAACTCAGAGTTCCAAACTAGATGAACCCAAAGAGGCCCACACCAAGACAACTCATAATTAAAATGCTAAAGGTTAAAGACAAAGAAAGAATCTTAAAAGTGGCAAGAGAAAAACAGTTAGTTACCTACAAGGAAGCGCCTATAAGACTGTCAGCTGATTTCTCAACAGGAACTTTGCAGGTCAGAAGGTATTGGCATGAAATACTCAATGTGATGAAAAGCAAAGACCTACAGCGAAGACTACTCTACCCAGTAAGGAAATCATTTAAAAGTGAAGGAGAGACAGAGAGCTTCCCAGACAAGAAAAAGAAAAAGGAGTTCATCACCACTAAACCAATAATACAAGAACTATTAAAGAGACTTCTTACAAAGAAGAAGTGGGAAAAAAAATAAAAGAACGTAAACATGAATAATAAAATGGCAATAGCTACATACCTATAAATAATCACTTTAAATTTAAATGGATTAAATATTTCAATCAAAAGCCATAGTGTAGCCAAAGGAGAAGAAAACAAGACCCATACATATGCTGTCTATAAGCAATCCACTTCAGAATGAAAGACACACACAGACAGAAAGTAAAGGGATTGAAAAAGATATTTCACGCAAATGGAAATGAAAACAAACAAACAAACAAAAAAACAAACTGGTGAAGCAGCACTTCCACCAGACAAAATAGATTTTAAAATGAAGGCTATGACCAGAAACAAAGAAGGACCCAGTAATTCCATTCTCGGTATTTATCCAAAGAAATCCAAAACACTACTTGGAAGGGACAAGTGCATCCTTATGTTCATTGCAGCATTATTTATAATAGCCAAGATATGAAGGCAATCTGGATGTCCATCAATGGATAAATGGATTAAGAATAGGATATATATATATATATATATATATATATATATATATATATGCACACTGGAATATTACCCATGAAAAGAATGATATCTTGCCATCTCCGACAACATGAAAAGACCTAGAGGGTATTGTGCTAAGTGGAGTATGTCAGACAGTGAAAGACAGATGCAATGAGATTTTTCTTTTATGTGGAATTTAAAGAACAAAATCAACAAATAAAACAGAAACAGACTCAGAGATACAGAGCCATCAATCATTTTGATGGTTGCCAGATGATTGCTGGATGGCAGGGGAGTTGGGGTGGTAGGTGAAAAAGGGAAAGGGTTAAGAAGTACAAATTAATAGTTTTTAAAAAGTTATAGGAATGTAAAGTACAACATAAGAAATATAGTCAATAATATTATAATAACTATGTATAGTGTATGTATAGTGTTAGGTGGTTACTAGACTTATCATGTGATCACATTGTAAGTTACATAAATGTGAAATCACTATGTTGTACAGCTGAAACTAATATTCTATGTCAACTGTAATTGAAAAAAAAAATTATCAAAAAAATAAGGTAGGTGAAAATCAATACATTAAAAGTCGAGAACAAAGAAAAATCATAAGATATTAGTAGGTAATTAGGTAAATTGGTAAATTAGGTAAGCAATTAATTATGTAAACAATTAGAAGAGGCTGAATGCTTTGGCATCTCTGTCTTTAGCCTACAATATGTGTATGAATAAGGAATTTGCAGGCTGTCCAAGGGCATCATTACCTCAGACTCTACAATGAAAATAGCTAAATCAGTTAAGATGAATATTCAGAGATTATTGCTATAGCAGAGGTACTGGAAGCATTATACATGACAGATACTTGGAGAAATATTCAAGAAAGAGCCCACAAAGAGGGAAAATAGTAAACAGAAAGGAAACAACAGAGGGTTGGAGGAAGACAGACAACAGAGTTCCATGTTGATAACATGATTGCCTAAGAAAGTGTCTCCCAGAGATAAATCAGAATTATGATAGAATAGCGTTTATTGGGGCCTGTGAAAGACATAAATTTAAAGCTAGAAGAGCCCATTCTACTGCCAAGATTATAGCCAAAACTGACTGTGAGACATTCTCTAGTGTAGTATTGCAATTTTAAGAATATAAATGGAATCTAACCGATATTTAGGCAGAAAACCTTGCATTAACTACCAAGAAAAACACTCATATTTTTCTCAATCATCTCCTTAGTAACATTACATATTATTGGTGGGGGGAGATCAGGAACATTTCTATTTCTGTCTGTACACCCAGTTATTATATTTGGTCTCGAGAAAAAGAGGTGTTTTTGTTCCCTCTCCCCCTTTTGATGATTATTAAAAGGAATACTTTTCCCTCTAACACTCTCTATCACTTTACTTTGCTCTAGCAAAGAGAATTGCAGCTCTTAGTTGTCAGAACATGACATTCATTCATTCCTATTTGTCAGTTGAGTCACTGTGTATTGAAATTCAGTGCTCATACAAATCAGAAATTCTAGCCCCCTTGTGTGTGGATACTGAATGAGTTCCTGGCCCTTCTGAATAAGCTGACTCTTTTTAGTGCCTGAAACCGCAAATGACACTCATGCTGTTTCCTGACTCATCTAAGAGGAAAAGGCACAGGCTCCTCAGTGCCTGCGGACACCATCCCTCGTCATAGTCTAATTGCATCTGCAGGCAGAAGCTCAGAGGCCTCCTTCCTGCTGTCTTTTTTCCAAGTAAATGTACCAGGCAGCTCAGGCCAGCTCATTGCTAGGCAATCTTAAACAGCTCAGGTGGCTTCTTTCTGTCACTATGAAGCATTTTTTAAATGTTTATAAAATAACGTTTTATTTATAGATTTTTGAAGAGATGATACGTTCACTTGGTTCACAACTCAAAAAGTTCAAAGACATTAGTACTAAAATACCAGCCAGTCACCCCCATTCCCCCATTACTCAGTGCTCCTTCATGGAAGCAAATAATGCCATTAGCCAATAGTGTTTTTTTTGCACTATCAGAGATATTTTCTGTAAATTCAAACAAAAAACAGATACACACGTATGTATGTATAATTTTCCCACCTTTGTTTCTAAAAATTACGGCTTACTATGACACGCTTCTACAATGTGCTTTTTTCACACATACACACACACACACACACACACACACACACACACACACACACGTTAGTTCTTTACCAGCTCAGAAACAGTTTTCTTTATTTTAAATAGCACATAGTAAGGCTATTTACTTAACCAGTCTCGTAAATTATTATTTAAATTATTTTCAAACTTTGTGATAACAAAAAAATATAGTTATAATATATAATTCCACACAAGTATAAATATATTTCTAGAATAAAATTCTAGAAATGGAATTGCCAGGCAAAAGAAATTTTCATTTGTAGGTTTGATAGATCATACCAGATTTCTTACCATAAAGTCTGTACCAATTTACTCTCTTAACTAAAATTGCTGACCTTGTTTCTCTACACCTTTGAAAATCAGTATTATTTTCAAAAGATACTTTGTCAATCCAGTAAAAGGATTCGCTATCTTAATAAAGTTTAAATTGCATTTTTCTTATCAGAATTGAGGTTGAGCTTCTTTTTATATGTGTAAGAACCATTTATGCTGCCTTTTATCTGAACTACCCAGTGCCAATTCTTTCTTGGGTATTTATATCATAAATTTGTAGGAATATTTAATATACCAAAGGTGTTATTTTTTATTGATGATATATTGCAATATTTTTCCAATTTATTGTCTTTTAATTTGTATATGACGGGTTTTGCGATGCTTTAAATATTTTTTATTTATTCACATTTACCAGTCTTATCTTCTATGATTTCTGACTTCTGTGTCATATTTTGTGTCATGCTTTCTTCTTGCTTTTCTTTCCCACATGTCCCATGGTTTATTCAAATATTATTATGGAGTTAGATTTTGCAATCTACTTTGATCCAACAGAATTTATCCTGGTGTTTAATGTGAGGTAAGGAAGCAAATTTACTCTTTTCCCTGAAATAGCTACTTTGTTTAGCTAACAAAATTTCTTATATAAATCATAAGGTCCTCACTGATTTGAAAGGGAACATTTGTACAAATTAATTATAAATTGCATTTACACCTCAACTCTATTCTGTTCCTATGAGCTGTATGTCTATGCTTACACCAGAACCAAACAACAAATGTGGATTTTATTTGAGGTTGCTCATTCATCCATATTTACTCTGATTCTCAAAAACCCAAGTGGTTTTATGAAAGATTTTTATCATCAGCCTGGTATTTCAAAAATAGGGGTTAATCTTTTTTTATCTCAAGGTGTGTGCCTTGCTCCCTAGAGACATATTTTGATGGCTTTTTCTGAAATCTGTATGTGTGTAGTGCTCTTTTAGTAAACCTTGTTTTTTTCTCTGGTTGATTACTACTGCTTTTGGAAGCAGTAGTGTGGAACTTATAATCGTTTTTGCTGTTTGAGGGTTTTATGTAGCACCTCGTTTCATTAACATGTTTTTTCTTTCATTGCTATTATTTGTTTTACATGATGATTTTGGGTGATTTCCCACAAGAGGAGAAAACTGATGGTCCCATGCTGATATGTGCCTACCAGAAGTACTCTGATTCATTTCTCTATTTGTGGCAGTTATATGCCCCTATTTTCGGTTCTTGGATGATGAAATAGGCACAAGCCCAAAGTTTAATCTTCAAAACAAATTCTGCTAGTGCCACCAATATGACAATAGATACTGAGCTGGATTTTACTTTTTAAAAATAGAAGCTGTTTTAAATCTAAGTGAAGTTCCTCTTGAAACACGTAGTATTCCTGTCTATGCATATTTCAGATTTAGTGCATAGAAAGTATTTGACTAAACCTTGTTCACTATCTTATCCAGTGATATAAAATTAAACCCATCCTCCAAATAATTTTTAACAGGGTTGCAAACCAAAATGTAAAAGTTTTGGGACTTTCAGATGAATAGTAATTATATGAGTGGGCAGATTTATTTTGGTTACCTCAAATTGTTTTTCTTTATCAAGTTTGATCTATATTCAAGGTAAAGAAGGAAACTATAGTTTGCTATACTCTTTTTGCCCGATATATGACATCAATAAGTTCCAGACTGCACTTTATATATACACTGCTATGTTTGCAGATTTCTGTGATCCAGTATACGGACCAGTATTAGTGAGTAGATTATTTTATCAGTAAGTTGAAAAAGAGCAAAGGAGACCTCTCATAAATGAGAGGAATATTCATCTTTGTCATTAAGTTGAGGTAGGATAAGTAGCCGAGGAAACTGACAACCGCTTCAAGGATACAAGTGAGGTGCTTCATTGGTTACACCAGTAACAAGTGACTGTTTGGCACCTGAAGCTGGAAAAAACAAGAACCAGTTTCATCCAGCAAGGTGAATCCCTATGACTGGTACCTGACCTTTACATAATTTTAATGTCATTATGACCTCATTTATATTGCAGTTACTATGATTCCCAGCATGCATCTGACACCATGACAGTTCCAAAGGAGCCAAATAAGGGAGAAAGAGTGGAAAACTGATGATCCAACCTACTGGGAGGAAACTGATGAGACAAGTCAACGGGATGTCATCAATTTCAACTTCTGGGAGGTATAAAATACCCCTGGTCAGGGATTCCTCCACCCGAGGTGACTCAGTCACTGAGTTCTCCAGCACTTCCCTCTCAAGTGTGTACTTTCAATAAATTTCAATAAATCTCTTTCACTTTCCTGCATCTCTCTTGCTCTTGACAGCGCTGCTCTGGGTTGAGTTCTCTCTTGGACATTCCCATGAGCTTCCAGCAATAGAGTGAAGAAAATAACATTAATAACTGTTACAAATTTTAAAAATAAGGAATCCTATATTGGAAAATGATGTCTCTAAATACCAGATATAGTCAGAGACTCTGAAAATAAGACTATTTAAGAAAAGTACTTTTGAAGTTCATGTCTGATTAGAAACAGTGGGAATGTGAGAGAAATACAAGAGAGTAAGTTGTTTTACTTGGAGAAGAGTTAGTTTCTTTGGAAGAAGTGTGGCACACCTTGCTAGCTGCATATCTAGTATACATTTTCTTCTTTTAACTGTAAGAAATAAAGATTCAAATTATTAATTAATAAAATTATTAAAGTACCTTTTTTTTTGCAATTATGGGTACCATGTGATTCAGTTCTTATGTATGAGATATAAACAGATATTGTTAATTAGATGTTCTGGGAAGTACTTTAAAAAGTGGGCACCTTCAGGTAGACAAGCTTTTTCACTATGTCCTTGGCCTTTCCCTCCTTCTTACATAAAAAGTAGATGCAATGCCTTGAGCTACAGAATCCATCTAGTGTTCCCAAGGGCAAAGTGCCAAGGCTATGACCTAGGAAGTGGAACAAGAGATTTGCATATACAATGAAATTTGGGGTCCACGTAGAATTATTGATAAACCTCTTCTGAACTTTAGCCTATGTGAGGAAAAACCTTTTTTGTTAATTTGGACCTTTCGAGAGATGTAAAGATCTCTCTTTTAAAAAATGGTGTGGACAGTTCTTTGTTTATAGTTGAACACATCCCTAAAATGACATATTAGATGCCATATTACATTTAAATGTTTTAAAACAGTAAACTACAACCCATAGCCCAAATCATGCCCTCTGGGTTTGTTTGTTTTTTCAGTTTTTCTACATCTTTGCCACACTGACTTATTACGTCTATGATGGCATGTATGCTACAACAGCAGAGTTGACTAGTTGTGACAGAGATCACATTCTCCACAAAGTCTCAAATGTTTATTATCTGACCCTTTATAGAAAAAAGTTTTTGACTCCTGATCTTTAAAATATGGAATTAAGAAAAAAAAAGCAAAAAATGATAGTATTTTAATTGGCACTGGGTCAAAGAGGATGACAGGAGCAAGAAAGCTCAGGAAGAAGGTAACAAGCGAGGCATAATTCAAACCACAAGAAATAATAAGAGATACTTTTTTTTTCTTTGCTATAGTATGAAGTAATTAATAAAAGCAATCGTACAAATTCCTTTTAGTGTTCTGACTATAATAGGTAGTTACATAAATTTTGGATGTTTTTGACATGGCAAGATTATGAAAATAAATATACTTTCTTTTTCAGTTGGAAAAGAATTCATAGCTGGTCATATAAAGGAAATTTATGAGGTTAGGGTCTCAGGAAAACCACCAAAGACACAAGAAATCAAATAGTAATCACACTAGCATCCAATAGAGTTTGGGTCTATGTATGATGTTGAAGATACAGAAAAATGCTTTATGGATAGAATTATATACTACTCAAGGTGGTGAAAATGGTTAGATTTATTTAAAATAATAGATGCTTTGGCAGATAAAGAAATGTTGACTTCATTTCTCTCACTAGGAAGAAAACTTACAAGTTAGAACCTGCAGAAAAGTATTAGGGAAATCTATATCTAGACCAGCAATAAAAAGAAAAATGTGAAATGCAGACGCTTATCCAGGAAACTGTTATTCATATGTAATACAAAGAAGGAAAGAACATAACTAAGTAACGAAGATTATAGCTTTATAGTTTAAATTCTCAGTTCTCTCTAAGTAGAATACCACAAGAAAAAAAATAAACATGAGAAGCTTCTCGTTTCTTTCTGGAAAGAAGAGGTAAAATAATTTCTTTTTCCTTTGAAAAATTGCAAGTAACTCAACAAAATATGTGGGACAGCTACATGGCAGGCAGGAGACAAACCGGTACTTATTATTCGCATGAGGGCAAAAGGATAAATAACGTTATCACATATTTATTTCAAAAATCTCTTGTAGATCATTGCTCATGTTTGCACACAATGAGCTGCAAAGTCAAAATTCAATTTTAAGAGTTTGCACAAAAATTGAATAGTATTCCTAGCATGATGTTTATTCCTTTCAATCGCTTTCTTACCAAGTTTAAGGTGCTTGCTAAATTTAATTATTAATCCAAATTCAAATGCAATCTAAGGAAATTGTGTCTTCTCATGACGACTTTATGCTTTTGTTTTATTCATCTTCTATATCACAGTTTATCTCTAAATAGCTTCTCAAGGAAATAGCTTTTATACTGATGAGGCACTCTCTTTAATAATTCTCTACAATTGCATTGCTTTAAGTTTGAATTATCTTACTCCTATGGCTAACATGGGGAGTTTCTAGGGGTTTGCTCTTATGTTCATTTTTATATAGTCCATCATATAAACATATCTGAGGACATAAAGCAAAAATTTGGGGGATCTTATTTTCTGTTACTTTAAATGATCTTTTTTGTTAAAATTCACACACTTGAAAATTATTGATTTGCCCTGTTTTAAATAAAAGTACTTAGACTAAATTGAGTTAAAAGTGTGTAATTTAAATAATTTGAATATGAGTATGATACTAAATTAGAGGTCAAGTAGTGTACCATGTTCTTGAGAATACTTAATCTTCAAACTTATTGCTGCAAGCCAGACCTCAATTATTACAGTTGTAAAACTTTAGAATTTTAGAGATGTATGAGTTCTGCATTTCTCAGAATTAAATTACATCTATCATCTATCTAATGATAATGTCATCATTTGGTCTAAGACACAAGTGATTTTCTATAGACTAGTAATAAAAAAAGACAAGGATTATAGTTTTCAGATGAAGGTGAGTACATGATCTAAATTATACTGAGATTCCTATGCCAAGAGAAATGTGAGATGTGTGTTCAGAAATACTTCTTATGTATTTTATACATTTGTGTTTCCTCTGAGTCTACCTCCTTGTCATTAATCATTACACTTTAAATACATGTATAAAGAATGCACTTAATTTTCAGGAACTTGGAGAACAACACATTTAATTACTTAGTTGTTTTTTGATTGACAAACTTTTAAAGTAACTGATTACATATTTTTTAAAAAGCCATGAGGGAAAAGGGAAGAAAAAGTGAGAAAACTCATTAAACATTAGCACTTTTTATTGTCTATGTGCTACCACTAGTAGAAAGTGTTTATTTGATATTTCCTATGCTCTGCTTGTCATTTTGTGTGTGTTCTTGATGTTTTTAAAATATAAAATACACTGAATTTGAGGTCTTCAAATGGGTATTTTTGGAATTTTGATTGTAATTACCCTACATTTATCGATTACTTTGTAAAAAAATTTTCATTAGTTCAATATTAAGTTCATTACCAGAATGGTACATGTCCCCAGATTTTAAGTTTTCTCTTAGGTATGCCAGTTAAATATTATTTTATTCATATTTATGTTCACATTTGTAATTTATATATTGTTAAATAATTTAGTGTTTTAATGTTATATTGTATATCTTACTCTTTTGGTTGGCGTTATTCAAAGCACATGTTTTTATTTATTACGTTTCTAAGCATCTCACTGAAATTTGTAACTTTAAGTAAAATATTATTTGCAAATTGTGTTAATTTTAAATCTTGTCTATATTTATACATTTTATTTTTATTTTCTTTCTTATAACACTCTTTAAATATGATACTATTATGGTAAATGATAATGAAGATCATGGGAATACTGACCTTGTTATTTTTTCTCAAGGTAAAACTCTATTTAATTGCTTATTAAACAATAACAGCAAGATAAATATTGATCCAGGATGTCAAATTTTAAATAAATTAGAAAAAATACAGTTAAGAAGCTTTGAAAATGTAGGCGTTGACCTTTGCAATTAACTGACACCTCAGTTGAACTCTATATAAGGAAGGTGGAAGCTATGAGATCTGTATTAGGGCTTTTTTAAAAAAATGATTTTTAGGATCATTTAAAAACAGCCTGTTGAAATAAAATTCACTTACCATAATATTCATCTATTTAAAGCAGTATTAGTGATTATTTAAAGTGGTTATTAGTATATTCGTAGAGTTTTACAACTCGCAAAACTATCTAATGTTAAAACATTTTCAAAACACCAAAAAGAAACCCCCACAGCCATTAAGCTGTCAATTTCTATTTCCTCCTCCTCAATTCTTTGAAACCATTAATCCATTTCTGTCAAACTGATCTACTTTTTTCTCTATGGATTTTTGCCTAGTCTGATATTTTACATAAAAATAATTATGTAATATGTGGCATTTTATGATTGGCTTCTTTTATTTAGCATAATGTTTTCAAGGTTCATCCAAGTTATAACATGTATCAATATTTCATCCTTTTTTATTGCTGAATGGTATTCCATTGTATGGATAAACCACACTTTGTTTATCCATTTTTCAGATAAGGGGCATTTAAGTTGTTTCTACTTTTTAGCTATTACAAAGAATGTTACCATGAATATTCATGTACAAGTTTTTGTGTGAATATATGTTTTTGTTTATCTTGGGTACATAAGTAGGAGCATAATTTGTGGTATGATAATTCTATGTTTAACATTTGGAGGAACTGACGATTTTTTTTGCAAAGTGGCTGCATCCTTTTATAATCCCAAGCAATAACTGACAGTTGTGGTTTCTTCACATCCTTGCCAACACATTATTTTCTATTTTGATTGTTTTAGTCATATTATGAATGTGAGTTTACATCTATTGTGGTTTTGGTTTGGAATTCTGTAATAGCTAATTGTGCTTAGCATCTTTTCATGTGCATAATTTTTAATATCTCCTTTGAGAAATATCAGTGGAAAGCTTTTATCCCTTTTAAAATGGATTATTTGCCTGTTTGTTGTGTTGCATGAGTTCTTTATATATTCTGGACACAATATTATAAAGTAGATGATTTGTAAATTTCTTTTTCTTTTCCATTCTCTCCATTATCTGTTTACTTTCTTATGTCCTTTGAAAGAAAAAAAAATTAATTTTGATAAAGTCTAATTTATATTTTTATTTTGGTATCATATTGTCAGTTTCTATAAATAAGAAAATGTTGCCTAACTCAAGGCCACATAATTTTACTCCTATTTTTTTCTAGGAATTTTATACTTTTAACTCTTATATTTGAGTTTCTAATTCATTGTGAATTAATTTTGCAAGTAGTATGAGTTTAAGTTGAACATCCCTTTTTTTGCATGTATATATCCCCTATTCTCAGCACTACTTGTTGCAAATATTATTCTTTCCCTATTGAGTTGCCTTGGCACTCTTTTCAGAATCAATCGACCACAAATATAAGAATTTACTTCTAGTCTCTCATGTCTATTATATTGATCTTTATGTCTGTTCTCATGTCAGTACTACACTGCCTTGATTGCTATAATTTTGTAGTACGTTTTGAAAATATGAAGTATGAATTATCAAATTTGGCTCTGCCTTTTCCAGATTTCCTTTTGGCTAGTCTAGATCTCTTGCATTTTCATATGAACTTCAACATTAGTTTGTCAGTTTCTGTAAATAAGATAGCTGTGACTCTGTGGGGAATTGCATTGAATCCGTAGATCAATTTGGGGAGGATTGCCATCTAAACAATATTAAATCTGCCTGTGAACATGAAAAGTCTTTCAATTTACTTAGATTTTCCTTGATTTCTTTCAACAATGTTTTACTTTCTGAAGACCTGCTATTAAGTGAACTTCCATAAACAAGAAAAAATATTCATATATAAACCATACTGAAACAGAGTACTTTAATAAAACAATCCTATTTCTTTTCTCCATGACCATTTGGGTTCTAGTTCAAATTTTTAGCTCTGTTCTTCTTACCTGAAAATGCTCCCTTCAGTGCTGTGGCACTTTGGATTCAGGCTCTTCAGTCTATTCCTTTGTTCTCCCATTTTCTTGCTTGTTTCCCTTCCTTCCTACCTTCCTTTCTTTCTTTTCTTTTTTCTTGTTTTTTGCTTCTATTTTTAGTGTGCAGCTAAGTCTACCACTGTTTTCCCCCTCCGGTGCATTCATGATCTCTTCCACAAAGTCCAATCTTATGCTTCAAACTCCCTGATAGACATTTTTATCTCTTCTTCCTGCATTCAACTCTCTAAAATCATATTTACACTCCTTGTCATTCAGTATGCTCTATCAGTCCCCTCAGACTCTTAGACTTGAAATCTTAGAACAATTTTCTATTAATGTTTTATATATATTATAAGTTACCAAGTCTTATTGTTTTTAAATTTTACTGTTTATACTCCTTATGCCATAACCTTAATTTAGGCACTCAGCATAGCTATCTTTGAGGATACTATTTTTTATTTCTGAGTTTCATATTATTTATCTTTTACCTTACTATACTTCTTTTCTTCTTTTGACATTTTCAGATATATAGAAAAATGTGGAAATAATAAAAGAAACAATGTCTGTGTACCTTCCACACAACTCCCAGCAAATCTTAACATTTTGCAATATGTTTCAATTTTTTTTAATTTACAAATAAATATTTACACATAGGTCTGAGGCCTTCTGCGTCTTTCTCTTTCTCCCATTCCACTCTATCTTCCCAGATGCAAAAACTAAGCTGAAATTGGTGTTTATATTTTGCAATTAAATGGTATGAAACTATTTTAAACTTCAGCTAAACTCAATCCTGATTTAGAAATGTATTCACATTAATATTAATGCAGGTAATAAAATCCATCTAGTTTAACTATTGTGTTTTATTGTATGACTATATAACTGCAACCACTTTCATAGCTGGTTATTTGAGTTGTTTATGATGGCAAACTTGCATCAGTGAAGAATCTCATATTTATGTTATTGTTTAATCGTAAAAATAATTTTAATACTTCATTTGAAATAACTTTCGACTTGCAGTAAATTTGAAAAAGAATTCTATATACCTTTCACTCAGCTTGTCCTAATGTTAACATCTTTCCTAACAATAGCACAAGTACGAAAATCAAGAAATTAACATTAGTACAATATTAACAGACTACAGAGTTTCTTCAAATTTTTATATTACTTTCCACTATCATCCTTTTTCTTTTCCAGGATTCCATCCAGAATCGTTCATTTTATTTAATTTCTAGGTCTTCTTAGTTTTTAATCTGTGACAATTCCTCACTCTTTACTTATTTTATCATGACAGAAATTTTTTTAGTTTATTGACCAGATATTTAGTAGTCTGTTCTGCAATTAGCAATTTTCTGATGTTTTCTCATGATTAGATTAAAACTCTATATATTGGCAAGGATAACATTGTAGAATTTTACCCTTCTCTGTGCCTTATACGAGATATAAGGAAGTTTAGGACCTCAATAATCTGTCTTATTTATAATGATGTTACCTTGATTACTTGTTCAAAGTGTTATTTGCCAAGTTTCTTAACTTTGAAGTTATAATTTCCCAGCTGGTAATTAATATATTTCTTGGGAGAGATACTTTTAGACTTTGTAAACATCCTATTTCTCCTCAAACTCTCACCTACTATTTTAGCACATATCAGTGGATCTTGCTTTCAAAAATCATTACTGTTATTTCCTAATGGTGATTTTCTATTTCCTTTATTTCTTCTGTATTTATTAATCGAGTTATTCTGAGAGGATAAGCTCTCCTTTCTCCTGTGTAGTTTACTTAATTATTTATTTATATCAGTATTGACACATGGATGCTGGATGTATATTTTGTTCCATGAGTTCTATCTAATATTATTGTTATTTTTGCTGTTCAAATTGAATTACTATAGATTTGGCAATTTGGAGCTCTTATACATCAGCATCTGTGCTTCAGTTTTTATTTTTAAAGAAAACCCCCATTCTGTTCTTCTTCATTTTCTTTTTTTTTTTTTTTTTTTTCTTTTTCTTAGTTACTTCCTTACTTTCTGACACCAAAGTGTAAACTGCTTATAGATACTGGAATAAACAACCAACAGTCTCTTTCACAATTACCTGTATACTCTATCACTTACCTAACTTCATAACAAACATATTTAAGTAGCTTGAAACAAAAACCATCTGTTTAGCTCATGATGCTTTGGGTTGGTGATTTAGGCTGGGGCCTATTGAGAAGTTCCTGTGATTTGGGCTGGGGTTTCTTAAGCATTGTGATCGGCTAGGAATCAGCCAGACAGCTCTGTTTCTTGGGGTTTGCTGGCTGCTCTGAAACTTCTCATCTCTCATCCTCCACCATGACTGTTGAGCTCTTTCACATGTCAATGTCGGGGTGCTTAGAAAATGAGTGAAAGTGTTCAAGGCCATTTGAAGTCTAGTCTGAAACAGCAAAACATTACCTCCTCACTCTATTAGACAATCATCTCACTCTCAAGGTCAACCCAAATTCAACTCTTCATGTAAGGAGCTGCAGAATCGCATTGCTAGAGGATGGACATAGATAATTGCAGCTATTTTAACAATCAACCTACTCCAATCATACACTGATGCTGAAAATGAGTCATGTATAATCTCCCAAATTTACTTTAGATTGCTATTCCATTACTTTTATGTGTTTTGGGGTTTTATTTTGTAATTAATCTGTTATTTCCCGCCTCCCTATGGCCCAGGAAAAAGTTGAATGAATTGTGTGGGTGTGTGCTTTTTCATAGCACAGTTGCATGTTTGCCAAATTGTCAAACAATATAAATTATTAAACCTGGTATATTATTTATGTTATGTTGTACCTATTCAGTTATTACAATCACCAGCTAGAAAAAAAAAGTGAAACAATAACAAAGATGATTAGACACAGAATTACTCCATTATGGGTTGAGTAGAGCTTAGATTAAAATTCCTAGTAGACAAATGTTGCCAGGACCATTTGAAAATATAATTTAAAATTAGCCAAATGAATTTAGTGACATTTCAAAATGTCATCTTGAACAAGCTCAAGAAAAGTGGTTATTAACTCCTAGAATAGTTGCCTAATGAGTTGATCAATATGCTAGTAACCTTTTAAATTATAAACCTTTAAGCGCTGGCAAAGAACCACCAGGCAGTTTTTCTCTGCTTTGTTTCAACTGTCTGGGCAGAATGTGCATTACAGAGATGAGGGATTCTAAGCAAAGCCAGTCATTTTTCAAACAACCTTCAGAGTTGTCTCTATCCACCTGCTTATTTCATTCCCTTTGTTCTTTACTACTCAGTGACTTGTACAAATCCGACTGTGTGGATTTCAGTGCAGCACATTTAAGAAAATTGACAAGACTGGGAATCAACTCATGAAGAGTCTGATGGGAAGAAAGTTATGATACTGCTTCCATTAAAGACAAAAATAAATGAATGAATGAATGAATGAATGAATAAATAAACAAATGTAAATGGAACATAAAAGAAGTGAAATAACTTATTGCACTGGAGCAATTGATAAACTGTCTGTCCAAAACATGGTTTTGAACTCACTTTAGAATGACTTCCAAGGAGGAGGTATAGTGCTAGTTACTCCTAAAGCTGACTGGAGTCCTCTTCCTGTTTTCCCAGCGTCCTTATCATACACACTTGTAGCACAGAACTGACAATCTGTGGATTGTGAACTGCTGATCAAAGCCTTGTTGATGCCAATCATAATTTCCAACAAAAGTTCTTATCATCCCATTGTCCAATGAAAACCACACATTTTTATATGTTTGCTTAATTTTTATCTTAGACATTCAACACATTAGAGAAAAGGAAAGGCCAGGTCAGAGTTCTCCTATTGTCTGTTTTTCTTGTTTGAAACGTTATTAATAGTCAACAAAAATGTTGCATAATTACGAATATGATCCATAACTTATGAATAAAAAGACTTATTTTCCTTTTCATTTCAGACCTAATAGATCAAATCCTATTTTCAATAAGAGGTGAAAGCCTCTATGCCACACATTATGATTCTATGCTGTAATCTCTATCATACTATGTGCTTTATGAATTGTGTAATATATATATAAATACATACATACATACATATATACATATCTGTATATATATATATATATGCATATATATATATATATATATATATATATATATATATATATCACATCAAGAGCTTCAATCATATAATACATGATTCAAATCTAAAGCACACATACAAAAATAAATATTGTTAAAATTGAAGAAATGCCCCATGGTATGCTACCAATCAGTAAAGTCATTTTACAATGAGGAAATGATTTAAAGTTTTCATGAATCTTAGTGAAGGAAAAACATTTTCAGCTAATCAAATTAGCTGCTTAAATTGCTGAAGCGGCTTAATTGAAATTGAATCAAGTAATTTGCATAAATCACACCATCAAATGTTTCTCTTGAAATCTATTTAGTTGTGATTCATATAAAGACTAAGCACTCAAAGATATTAACACAAACCAGGCCTCTGAAACTCATTGTGTTATTATGGATCATTTGTAAATGTGTCATTACTTAATTAGATTTAATATTTGAATGCTTTGTACAATTTGAAGTTATTTTGGAAACATTAGGTTTAAATTATCTTGCCTTCAGTGATTTTCTGAGGAGGAAATTGGTTTATGAAGTGGGTTATTCACCAAATAACTAAACAGATTTATTTTAATGCACTAAATCACATGCCATAATGCTTCTTAAACTGTGATCTATATATTTGCTTATGGGATATATCTTTTCTTACCTCACTACACGTGACAGGCTCTTTAGAAATGTTTGAATTGAGGGGAGGATGTGTGTGGATATTTAAAAAAATACATAGCTAACAGAAGTATCTATGTATATTAGTTTGTATTTAAATATTGAATATTGTTTATACAAATCTACATATTGTTTCATTTTTTAAAACACATCAATATATGTTCCCTTTTAGTAACCAGAATTGACTTATACACATATATGGGAAGGATGTGCTGATATCATTACAATAGATCTTTTATTGACTCTCCTTCCCTGCGTTCTTCTACATCCCTTTTATTACAAAATATTTTAAAATTAAAGTATTTATACAAGACAATCAATAACAACAATGAACGCCAAGGAATCATTACCAATCTTAAGTAAAGGCCATTATTAACATACTTGAAGCCACTATGGATTTCCTGATTACTTCCCTTTACCCCACCTTCAAAGGTAGCTACCTAGCTCCATGATACTTGTTCATGATTCACTGTAGAACTTTATATTTAAGACATTTTCATGGTTATCTCTAAACAATAAATGATTGATTCATATATATATATATATATATATATATATATATATATATACAGTTAATCATTCAAAAATATCCATTCAGGACTTATTGTGGGCTAGTAGTATTTTAAGTACTGAATATATAGCAGTGAAGAGAAGAAGACAAAAAAAAAAATCTCCTGACCTCATAAATTTACATTCTAATCGTAGAGATGATCTATGAGCAAAGAAAATACGTCAAATATATCAATAATACTTAATGATAAATGCTACAGAGTAAATGCAGCAGGGAACAATAACATGAAATAGGTTTCATATATTTGCTTGAAATAGTCAAGGAAGCTGTCACTGAAAATTGACTTTTGACTAAAGACCTGAAAGAAGTGAGTGAATAAATGTAGATGGAGAAATAGAAAATAGGAACTGCAGAGCCCCTAATATAAGTGTGTTTCTGCCCTGACCACAAGAAGTTCAGGAGAGGCATGTGACTGAAGCAGAGTGAGTAAAGTAGAATGACTAAGGGAGTGAGAGGGCTTGGGATGCCAGAGGTGAGAGTAGCCCAATCATGTGGGACTCAGTAAGGACTTTGGCTTTTAATTGGAAGCCTTTGGAGGACTTTGAGCAGAAGGGAGATAAAATCAATTCTACATTGTGATATGGTCAATCTAAGGATAGACTACAGGGGATTTGTCCCAGGCAGAAGCAGGAAATTTTATTAGTTTTATTGCTCAATTTGTTTTGTTTTTTACTAATTTCTTTTTTTCTTTTGCATATTTTATTCTATGTGCTATGGATCCAACATTAATTTATATAATTTTCTAACTTTAAATAATTCTTACATATGAGGGAAAAAACATTTTTTCCACAAATGAATATAATGCAATTGATTATCTTATAGTACAAAATGGTACTTAAATTAAGAAAGAAGATTAATGACACAAATGGCCTCCTCATGTTAAGTACATGTGGAGGGATCTTTCTGAAGGGTGGAGCACCTTCTACGTGACCCTTTCAACTGGAGGCCCATTAAATCCTCTCCTATGTCTTCTGCAGGCCTGTAAACACAAGAAAGAACAAGGCTCTGCAACTGGTTTGCACATTTTTGACATGTTGCTGAGTCCTACTCTCGTCCTTGGACAGACCATTAAAGATAAATAAGCCATGCTCTGAATTTCCAGTCCTCAAAGTCTATGTTAATCTATATTATTTTAAGCTATATCTTCATAGAATACATGTTCATTGCCTTTATTAAAGCTTAATTTGAATATGCTCCTTTATTGCTTAATAATACAGATCAGTAGTTTTCAAATGGGCTCAGAGGAGAACCAAGGATTTCATGGGGTGTCATTCAAGGACTTGTTTGATGAAGATTACAAAGGTGAGGAAAACAGCTCTTAAAAAATCAGTTTTACATGTTTGATTTCCACAGAAGAGCCCACAGAAACATATCAAGAGGGAATCTAATATAATCAAATGGGATTACAGGACATTTTTCCAAATGAAATGAAATCTAAATTGATAGTGAAATTATGAGCAATAGGATTCCCTTTTAATATTTAGTTTCCCAACATAAAGAGGTGTGAAAAGTTCTGTGCAATGTGTATATTAACAACATAAATTGTACTATTTCTTCTTGGTCTAGTTCTCTTCCTACTCTGCTCCTACTCTACTTTCTCTGAGGCTTTGGGCACATTACGCTCAGTCCTCACTCTCAGCTTCCTTTTCCATCAAACATAGGTAGGTATTCAACTAAATTATGATTTGTGAGTTGATTTACAGTATCAAAATTCTATGATTCACTATTTCCAGAAGTGGCGAAGTAATAGACTAATGTGATTCTGTATTTAGGTTAACTTTGTAGAATTTACATTTAAATAAAAAATGAAAAATGATGTCAGATATGGAAAGTATTACACTGGGAAATGTTCTGGCTTTCAATAATTTAAATGTATTTTATTTAATATAGTCACTGCCTCTTGGGTGTGTTAGGCAAAGAAACAGATGTTATGCCTCCAATAAATCACAAGAACATTTTCCATTCAAGACGACTGACTTGAAACCTGAAGGCAATTTTATGACTGAAAATATAATTGCCCATGTGCTCTAACGAGTATTTGAAGAACTTATGTAAAAAAATTCTGATTCATAAAATGCCTCTGGGTAACAAATGCATGACAAACAAGTAATTGAATATTCTTAAAAGTAATATTAAAATAATACTCTTGTGACTCATTGACATGGGAATCACCACTCATAATTGATAATAGTACACACTATCTTTGTAGATTATAATTTAGAAAGGTACAGGTATTTCATTCTACAAGCTTCAACTGCAGTCCTAAAAAATTATTAAAACATTTTATAACATCTGTAAAAGAAATCTGTACAAATATACAACAGCTTGAAACAACGACATTAAAAAAAGAAAAAGAAAACTATGTCATAGTTTTAACTTTTTCACTTAAGTCCATGATATATGTTGAGTTAATTTTTGTGTAAGATGTGAGAATGAGGTCAAGAGTCATATTTTGCATGTAAATGTACACTTGTTTCAGCACTATTGGTTGAAAAGGCAAACTGTTCTCTACAGAATTGCTTTCACATCTTTGTTGAAAATCATGTAGGCAAGAGCTGTTTTCTGTCCAGACATGTAAAAAGTTTAGAGGTTGTCATTTTGTCCTTATGGCAAAACAAAACAAAACAGCAAAAACCTGAACACACTGAAAATCAATTTTATTCTGGACTTCTCAGAACAATGAAACAATGAAACTTCTCAGAACAATGACTTCTCAGAACAATGAAATTTCACTACACTGAAATCTAAAAGGCAAATCTAGAGTTCTACAACCAAGATTTACGTATTTAGTGAAGAATGTATTCGAGATATAAACTGGTAGTACCATGAAACATAACTTTAATGAATTTTGGGAGATTGAGTGTGGATTATCTTGAGAAACTAGTACATGCCTGCACATTTCTTGTGTTTTATCTCTGGAACCCCACCAGGCTCTCACAATGACTTTCTGAAACAATCCCTTCATGATACTGTTGGGGAATGAGAGGGAAATCACTGTGGAATATGTCCAGATCATTTTCTATAGCAAAGGCCCACTCTAGGAAAATGAATTTACTAGAGTCTTATCCAAGCTGGGGAAGGGCATTCCTCCCACTCCAGCCCCTTTACTATCTCACTTAAGAAGTTGGGGAAGCTATGTCACTAGGAAAACACTTTTGAAGGTTACAGTCCGTATACAAAGACCTACAAACAAACAAACAAACAAACAAAAACAAACAAACAAACAAAAAGGACAGAAAGAAAAGAAAAAGAAAAAGATTGAGATTTAATCACATAATTTTGGAACACTTCTTCTATTCCACACCTAACCACCATATCAACAGGGCTCCAGTGTAATAACAGTGGATTATAGTTGAAAATGTTGCAAGACGCACACTCTGAGTATTTAGAAAAATCCAAAGTAAAGAGGGGAGACAGAAACAAGGACTACAGAAAATTTGAAATTCCTGTCACCTACAATGACAACAAACATTAAATACAGCCCAAATCCTAGTTAGATTAACATAAAACCTCACATTAAATGACTACATTAGTCCCTGGAACCCAAAACATCGTATCTGACTTTCAAAAGAGTTACAAGACATGCAAAGAAGGAAGAAAGAAACAATGGTGTATAGAGCAAAAGCAAAAATAAGAAGCAAACTCAGATAGACACAAATTTTGCAATTAATAAGGCAGGGAATTTAAAAGACCTATGATTACTATGTAAATGAACTACCGGAAAAAAGTGCACAACATGCAGATCAGATGAATAATGTAAATAGGTAGAAACTTGAAGAAAAAGACAAAAAAGATTTTAGAAATTAAAAAGTTGTTTAATACAAGTTAAAATTTCCTTTGTTGGGCTCATCAGTAGACTGGACATGGCTGAAAAAAGAATCAGCCCCCTTACTATCCCACATAAGAAGTTGGGGAAGCTATGCCACTAGAAAAACACTTTTGAGGGTTACAGTCCAGATACAAAGACCTACCAAAAAAAAAAAAAAAAAAAAAAGACAATCTATAGAAATTTCGCAAACTGGATAACAAGAGTGAAATTAAAAACAAAAACAAAGGAAGAAAAGAAAACACAAGATCTGTGCATGATTTCAAAAAGTATAAAATATGTATAATTGGAATACCAGAGGAAAAGAAAGAACAGAACTGAAGAAATATTTGAAGAAATAATGGCCAAGAATTTTCAAAATTAATATCAAACACCAAACCATAGACCCAGGAAGCTCAGAGAAATCCAAGCACAATAAATAACAACAAAAAAATCTATATTAGACATATTGTAAAATCTATATTAGACATATTGTATTCAAACATGAAAAAACAAAGACAAAATCTTGAAGGAGACAGAGGGAAAAAACTCTTATCTATAAAAGGTTAATGATAAGAATTACAATGGACTTTTATCGAGAAACCGTGAAGTAGTAAGAAAGTGGAATGAAATATTTGAAGTGTTGGAGGAAAAAAAAAAATCCACCAAACTAACATTCTGTATCATGTGAAATTGTGCTTCAAAAGTGAAAAAATAAACAAAAACAAACAAAATTCTCAGATAAAGAAGAACTGAGGGGATTCACCTGCAGCAGACCTTCCCTGGAAGAAACATCACATGAAGTTCTTCAGGCAGAAGAAAAAATGTATTGTTCAGAAACATTAATCTACATAAATAAAGGAAGAACATCAAAGAATCCAAGACAGAATGAAGAACATTATAAAACAATTTATAATTGTATTACCAATGTGTGAAACAGCCGTACTGACCAGGGTGGGTGGAAAAGTTGATGCCAGGAGTAACTCTGGATATGAGTGGAGCTTGTAAGACTAAAGGTAAAAAAAAAAAAAAAGTACATAAATACTATAGTTAGTAAAATATTTTCCATGGGGTTACAAATGAGAAATTCTGTTACTTTTATAGCTGTATCCTGTAATGAAATAATAATAATAAACGGATGGCAGGTGGTGGAGGCTAAATTTCTCACTGTTAGAATAAGAGGTTACAAGTAAGCAAAGGTAAGAAGAGTTTAAAATGATCCATGTAGTAATTAATTCAAGTTTAAGACATTGGTATGAGCCTATGTTTAGCTTAATATAGATACAGATGGCTACATATTTATTCATACAAGGTCTGCAAATTAATTTTGCAAACTCATCCTAGAAAAGGTGCTACACATCTTATTGCTGAATATCACTACAGTCACCTTCATAGTATTCCCCTTGGAAAGCTATGCACTGACACCAATGCCTAGTCCACCCTTCAAAGCAATTTTGGAACTCTTTTTCTGGAATGGCCATCAGAGCTGTCGTCGTATTATCCTTGATGTCCTGAATGTCATCAAAATGTCTTCCTTTCAATATTTCCTCTATCTTCAGGTAAAGAAAGAAGTCACTGGGGGCCAGATCAGGTGAGTAGGTAGGGTGCTGCAATACAGTTATTTGTTTATTGGCTAAAAACTCCCTCACAGACAGTGCTGTGTGAGCTGATGCATTGTGGTGATGCAAGAGTCATGAGTTGTTGGTGAAAAGTTCAGGTCATTTTCATCTTTTTTATGCAGGCTTTTCAGCACTTCCAAATAGTAAACTTGATTAACTGTTTGTCCAGCTGGTACAAATTTATAATGAATAACCCCTCTGACATAAAAAAATGTTAACAACATCATTGCAACAAGTTCGCGAACATAATTGTGTATATATTATGAGTTATATACATACATCTCTTTTCTTGCTACGTCAGCTGAGAGAGTCTAGGGGTGATGGTATACCAATATCAACAAACACTCCTAGAACATAGAGCTTGGTTTTTAATACCATTCTCCAACAAAAGCAGCTCCATGGAGCTGGTGATAGTAATGGAGAAGGGAATACACAATACGAGCCTGGAGCATATCACAGTGCTAGAAAGTAAATTTATTCTCAAAAACAATCAAGCAGATAAGAAATATCACAATGATTGAGGCATATCAAAGTGATACAGAAGGCAATTGAAGTGCTCTAATGGCCAAGTTTAGAGCAATTTGTGTAACAAGATAAATAAATTAGTACTGGATTATAACCTAGAGTATAGAAGAGATAGATATCTGAGTGCATACTGTAATAAATAAGTAAATAGTAGGGTGGAAAAGATAAATCTGTGCAGAAGAATGCCACGTAATTCGTGTAGCTATTCCACCCTCAAAGGAGAGCACAATTACATATTCATTACGTGTGGGTTGCACATAGCCAATTCTTTCCAAGTAATACAGTATGAAAACAGGGATAAAAAGACTAACTTTATCGTAGAGAAATCTAAGAACCAATATTTCAGCCAGATGAGCAAGGTTAACATCAACAATGGTATATCATATTGAATGTGTATATACTCTTGATATGATGTTATAAAAATGGCACTGTACCTCTTTCATCTTCCTCCCCAAAACACATACCCCTAGTGGTAATCATGATAAAATAGATCCTTACAGTCCAGTTGAGGAATATTCTACAAAATACCTGACCGGTATTTCTCAAGACTGCTAAGGTCATAAAATAACATTAAAGTCTGAGAAACCATCTTCGCCAAGAGAATCTAAGGAGACATAATTATGAAATGCAATATGCTAGCCTTGCTTGGATCCTAGAGCAGAAAAAGAACTACAGAAAAACTAAGAGAATATGATTCTAGTATTGGCTTTAATTAACAATAATGTATCAATATTGGTTGCTTGTTGTAACAAATGTACCATACTAATGTTAAGGTGTTAATAATAAGGGAACTGAGTTTGGAGTAAATGGAAACTCTCTGTACTATTGTTGCAATTTCCCTGTAAACCTACATTTTTCTAAAACAGGAAGTTTATTTTTTAAAAAAAATCAGTTTTTATATTTATGTGGTTCTATTTCTGGATGCTCTATTCTATTACATTGATGCATGTGTCTGTCTTCCCACCATTACCATAAGGTGTTCATTACTTTAGATATAAGTCTTGAAGTCAGATAGACTGAGTACTCATCATCATTTTATTTCTCAAAACTATTTCAGTGATTCTAGTTTCTTTGCCTTTCTATATAACGTTTTGATCAATGTTGTCTATACCTACCATAAATCTTACTGGGATTTTGACAGGAATTATATTAAAGTTAAATATCAATTTGGGGAAATTGATATCTTTACTTTGTTAAGACTTTCCCCAATAATAAATATGGCATGTTTCCATATTTATTTAGATCTTCTGTGAGTTCTTTCTTTAGTATTTTGTAGTTTTCAGCACATAAATCCTGCACATGATTTATTAGGTTTACATATAGGTAAAACATTTTTTTAGAAAATGCAAATGGCATTGTTTTTAAAATTTTGGTTTTCACATTTTCATTTCTAGATTATTAAAATACAATTGAATTTTATATATTTATCTCGAATCTTATGACCTTAATTAACTCACCTATTAGTTCTAGTAATATTTTTTTAGAATCTTTGGAGGTTTCTTTGTAGGCAATCATGTTATCTACAAATAGGGAAATAATTTTTAAAAATCTATATGTTTTTTGTTTTTTTTTTTTTTAGTATCCCCCCATTTCATTGGCTAGAACTTCCAGAACTATGTTCAACAAAAGTGGTTAGATCAGACATTCTTGCCCTTTTGCCAATTATATTAGAAAAGTTGTCAGTCTTTTACCATTAAGTATAAAATTAGCTTTTTGAGCAATATAGTTTAATTTCAAAATAAGAACTACATATTTCTTCATTTAAAAATCCATACTAACACCAGATCTGCACTAAATCAGTTTTCCTGCAGCTTTGCCCCTTTGCAGCTAACATTTTCTGTTTTTCTGGTGTAAGGATGGAAAATGTCTCACACTTTCTGGTGACTTTTACTCATAGTCTAAGTCTTAGGAATAAGTATCATATCAAAACTAATTTCACTTAACTTCTTTTGCATTTGCTCCAGTCCATAGAGTCAGAGATTTGTAAAAAGTTTTGCTGAGCTTTCCAGTTACAAGCTGAGTCCTACAGCATTACTTGAAGCCTCAGTTGCTTCAGCCAGTGCCCTGATACTATCTTCATTTATGACAGCCTCATCCCAGGATAGGTGGTTGGAAAGTTGGTGTATCCCACTTCCTGCTGCTGGCTGAAGTTGGGTTCTAAAGAGATTGATAGCAGAAGACTATTTCTGAGATTTAAACTTGGTAATTTCATAGCTATGAGCAAATATGTAAGCTGGCCAAGATTTTTTTTACTTGGCCCCCAAATTGGTCATATTTGTTTTGAATTTGGAAACAAATGAGATTTTAGAGGTCGAAGCAGCTTACTATGATTGATCGTTGGGAATCTCCTGCAGGCAGCCACATGACTGTCATGTACCACGCATAACCTTCACTGTGAGATATTAATAAAGCTTCTACTACTTCTCTTGAATATCCCTGAGCCTTTCCTGTATATTAGAATCTCCCCCAACTCAAAATTTAGGAAAACTCCTTTTAGCCACTCTTATCACATCTAATCCCAGACCCAAAATCCACAGAATTCAAGTCCTAGGATAATTCAAGGTGAATTTGACCTCAGTTATGAAATTCCATTTAATCAAATAAGACTTTCTTTTTTTTTTTACTTTCACAGTCCCTCTAACTGGCTTTTTTTTTTTTTTTTTTTAAATCATGCTACTATTATCAGAATAGCTGATTTAATCCAAGTAATTAAGCAGGGAAGGTCAAACTATACCTGATTATATTGGTATTTCTTGTAGATTGGACTGTTTTACTTACCAATCCTATAGGTTTCAATACATTTCTTTCTTTAAATTTTAAAGTGTCTGCCAACATTGACTTGCATATTTTAGATTTTGAAGTGTTCCCAAAGAACTCTCTGGCTCAGACTCTTACCTTCAGGCAGGTGATATCCTACTAGTGCTCAATAATATAAATTTTTGTTAGCGAATAATTTTAGAGTTCTTAGTACTTCTTGATTCTCTTCTCTAACCACATGTCTAGCCTTTTGGATGCTACTATTTGGGGTATTATGCTATACTTAAAGGGTAACTATAGAATCATTTGATGGGTATAACTTCCTCAGATCATATTTGGGAGATTTTACATGGGAAAGTTCCTCAGATTGCAAAACCTAAGGGTATTTTCATGGAAAATATGCTCCCTATTTACTAAGTGATTCATTATGTCTAAAAGATAAACATTTCAAAAGTAGAGGAAAATGAACCTCTCTGTAGCTGCCCCTAGCTTAGTGTTATTCTTTCTGGATGACTTTCTTTGTGTGTGTTTTTTCTTTTTCTTTTTGTGTGTGTGGTCATTGTGTCCTTGAGTTTGAAGAAATGGGTGAATTTTTTCCCTCACATAATTTCTTTAAGTTCTTGCTTCAGAACATTCAGCCTCTTCGCCTTTGACAGCCTGGTAAGCATTTTGTGGCATAAAGTAAGCAATATTTTGTTGTTGTTTTTTTAACTCATTAATGTGGGGTAAATACTGCTGAGAGAGTGTTCAACAATGGTATCCTGTATATAGTAGACGCTCCAGAAATGAAGTAAATGAATAAATAGCCCAAGGACCAATGGTTTCAATATCAAACACTAGAATAACAATTATTCTGGTAGATATGTATCAGAGTAGAAATTTTCAGACTGAGGATTTGCTGGTACCTCCCAAATTCACTTTTTTGGAGAATTCATAAAGTTAAAGTATGCTTGTTTAAGGTAGTACTTTAAAATCATTATGATTATCATTGAATTAATATGACTATAATAAAAACAATAATGATGGTTAACATGAATTGAGAGAGTGCTGGCTAGACATTATATCAATAAACCATTATTGGATATGATGCATATGACAGCTTTATGAATCTAAGACTCTTTCCTACTGTTTATTTCATGTAAAACCCACACTTATAGAAAAGCAGAAGAAATTTACACCATTTTTACCAGATGGGCTTTGCTCCCCAAACTGTATTTTCCACTTATACACTTGATGGCTAAGTTTCTATACCTAGTTTGTGTGAGAGTACAAAATAATGCTTGTTTTGCATAGCATGTCTACTCAATTTATTACTATTATTTTTTGGTCAGGATTTTGTGGGTTGAATGAGGTGGGGTTGGGATGATTGTTCATTGAAGAGGCCAACTTCTAAGGGAGTGGCTGCTATCTAGACGAAGGAAGGGGTCATCTCAAATACAAGACAGCCTCAGTTCAACATTTTATTCAGTGTACAAGGAGAGGGGGAAGGAGCGCTTATGAACTCCCACAATTTTCACATGTCCATTACGATACCAAATGCCAGGGATCCTCCCTGGAAACTCAGAAATTTATCTGAATTGATGTTTGGTTTAGACTGTACATGTCAACATTTTTCAAGATGGAGTATATATCCTAGCCCATTTTGTCTTCTTTCATCAACCCCTGCCTCTTTGATCATTACCAACAAAACAATAGAAAATGTCTAAGTATAGACTGAGCAAATACTAACTCTGCCTCTCTACTTTACATATATATAACTATTATGACTTTATCTGTTTTACAGGCTAGCAGGATATACTACATCATCTACAGAAATCAAATACGGTCAAATCCTCACCAATCAACTTCACAGACATAAATCATCAAATTACAAATTGTGAGAGCTATAAGAACATTACATCCAATATAATCAATGTCATTTATTTTGCAGAGGTATTTCTCCATAGTCCAAAAATGGTAAAATTATTTTCTCGCTTAAGGAAGCATAGTATCACTTTCATTGATTATATACCTGTTGTTTCACGTTGTGCATATATGAAAACATATTTTATTTGATACCCTCAAAATAAGATTTTGAACAGTTATTTATTGTTATAGTACAGTAACTCACATTCTCTTTATGGAGGATAAAATCTTTTTAAATGTACCACTATCTTCTATATGTGTATAATTATCCATATCATGCTGCAGTATTTAACATTAAACACATTTTTATTTCTATTGGTTTCCTTGAAATGAACAGTTTTCTTCCTGTTGCTACGGAAACAGATTTTTTTTTTTAATAGATGCAATGTAACATTGGTGTCATGGTAAACTTTAGGTCTGTCAATATCTTGAGAGTAAGCAGTTTGCTTTAATCAAAATGAATTGAAAATTATTCTGAGCATGTACAAATGCAGTATTTTAGTGATACACATTTCTGCTGGTGAGGACTTGTTTATCTATTCAAACTCAACATAAGATATTTTATATGTGCTTTTGTTATATACAGTTTATATTTTTATAATCCTAGCTTACTATATAAGTTTAATTAAAAGTAATTTTTAACAAAGCAGCAGTAATTATCGTTAAAAAACAAACAAAAAAATTAAGAAACAAGTGAATCTTCATTCTGAATGGTCTTGGTGTTATATTTTTAAAGAAAAGATAAACGTGAATGATATGATTTATTCTTTATTTCACTAGCTCAAATTTTCCTTATGAAAATAAAAGAGGGCCCAGATATTTGGAGAGCAGACCATCTTAGGCCAACAGGAAGGAACCCTCTTTTTTGCTAATTACAGCTCAATTCAGAAAAAAAAAAAGAAAAGGAATTCACAGTTTGTAAGGAACACTTTCTATAAGTTTATTAAAAACTATTTTTATTAGTAATACTTAGAAGCCACTAAAATGTTACTTCTTTGATATCTTTGACAAGTAGTAACATGGTAACAGCTGACTAATTCTTTAATTTTAACTAAGATCTAGGCTATATTATGAAATGAACAGGCCTCTTTAAGATGTAGCTTATTTGCTTACTGGATTAGAGGTTTTTAGAGTATCTGGTTATCTGAATATATCCTTTTAAAGGGGCAAAGTGTCTTCCTTTCACAGCACCTGAAATGTTAGTGTAGTGTTCAGGGGTCCTAGTAGTTGAATTAAAATAGTTTCAGGGGCCACACAGATCCCAGCAATACTGGATCCCCTGAAATTACAGCAGAGCCATTGCTCAGATCTTCAGGGAAATTGGGCTGCATTTGTGAGAGACAGGAGAAAAATAGTCATGGTGTTTGCTTATTTATGGGTCAGCAGGCAGTAAAACTTACCTATTTTCTTTTTTTAATTCAGGAAAATCTGGGGTTTACTCATAATATTACCAGTTTGGGAAATCAGGAAACCTGAATTTGAGTTTTGTATGTTTGTATATATTTAATCCTGCTTTGTATGAAGTTTTGGTTTCTATGTCTAGCTCTTGGGGACATGAAGGTTTTATTTATACTTTTCTATGTCTTTTGTCACATTTGGCACTAATGAACATCAGGAAGTATTCCTTTCTATCCTGTGTGCAATACAGTAGCTTGGAGACAATGAAATGATTTATACATCTCAACATATTTGCATAGTAAAATGTCCTGTACATATGACAGATATTATGTTTGTGTAGAAAAAAAAAAAAGGGTTATTGTGTATTTTATTTGTGTTGTATCAAAATTTTTGTTAATAAAGCTTTTATAATTGAGGTAAGAGAGGTGTCTGAGTGTGTGTGTATGTGTGTGTGTGTGTGTGTGTGTGTGTTGATGCAGTTGTTGTTTTTTTCTTGGATAATTATTATAAGGTTAAAATAATAACTAAATGGACAAATCAAATCAATTGTGCATTTAAAATTTGCTGATTTGTAGAAGAATTGTTCTAAATATGTATTCAATGACAATGTACATACAAAATCTATTAAAAACATATTATATTTCCAAAACAATAGACCTACTATTAGAAACATGAAATAACTCAAAGTAATACAGACCATTTCTGCATCTTTCCACTTGAGTTAATACAAAACTTAGTCAATGCAATTGCCCCTACAAATAATCATGTTCTTCTAGTGAATGTAATTAGGGGCTCTATACAATGCCTTAAAATTAGGAAATTATTATTTGTTTTATTACTGAATTTGTATACTTGTAGGTTTAAGGACAAAATTTAGAATCACCTGAAGTCTAGTTGAACAGAAGTCCTATAACTAAGGATATACAGAAGAAACCACCTTGAGACTGGTAGGAGGGGTAGAGATGTGGAATGGGTTAGTCCCATACCCATGTGTGGCCATTAAAAAATTAGAAGGGATTATCTCGGTTGCTGAGGTTCCCCTGAAGAGCAAGGTGTCCCAGCCCCACACAAGGCTCCCAAACCCAGAGTTCCAGTGCTGGGAAGAGAAATCTTCACAACTTCTGGCTGTGAAAACCAGTAGAGATTGTGGTTGAATGAGATCCAAGGTCAAGAGGAGTCTCAAGTATTCCTCTTAAAGGGACCATGCACAGACTCACTCAGTGACAGAATCACTTGCTGTGTGCTCTAGTGCTAGGACAATAGCTTGAAAGATATTAGGGACAGACAGACAGGAACTGAGTCACTTGGCTCAGGGCAAGTGCTGGAGAGTCAGCTTTGTCATAGACACAAGTGCTGGAAGAAGCAATTGTTCCTTTGTGACCCCTCCCTTCAACCAGTGTGCAGGCACAGGTGGGTGCCATATACGAGTCTCCATCAACCTGGCTATCACTGTTTGCCCCTTCAGGTGATTCCCTGAGACCCCACCTTACCCAAGTTAGGGGGCCACTCAAGTCGTTAGAGTGGCTATTTCATACATGGCCTGTTGGCTTATGTTGTGGACTTTTCTAAAATCTCTCAAATGTTCACAAACCCCAAACAAGCAGCATTTGGCCTCTGTATTCCTTGTACTTCTTGCTGAGCAGCCCTAAACCCAGTACTAGTGGCAGCCAGCCTTGGTTTACAGCTTGGCCTCTCACGGGAGTGGGTGGCAGTCATTTATGGATTACTTTGAGCTCATTTCAGATAACCCTGGGCAGTGGATACACTGAAGCTAAACTTCACCTATAACAAACCCCTCCCAGGAGGCCACAGAACCAACAACCCTGGTAGCCAGCTTTGGACGACAACAGAGCAACACCTGATAAGCCCCACAAGCAGCATACCCAAAGAGTGGTCTCAACATGCACCACAACCTCACTAGGGCAAATCCCACTCTGTGGGGTCATAAACCTCACACAGTAGCTTATATAGTATGGCTGTGGTCAATCCTTAGTCAGTCAGCTTGAGGGTCAATCCCACCCACTGACATGCCAACAGCAATCAAGGCTCAACTATAACAGAAGGGCGCATACAACCTACACAAGGGACATTCCTGGAAAACCAGGCTCAGGTAATCAGGGAAACTGCATCACTGGGTTCCATAAGACACCAACTAAATAAGACCACAACGCCAAGACTGGAAAATGTAGCAAATCTACCTAATACATAGAAATGAACACAGGGAGTCTGCCATAATGAAGAGACAAAGGAACATGTCCCAAATGAAAGAACAGGAGAAAGTTCCAGAAAAAGAACTAAATGAAATGGAGGCAACTAATTTAACAAATACACAGTTCAACATACTGTTTCGAAGAAGGCTCAGGGAAGTTAGTGAGAACTTCAACAAGAGATAAAAAGATAGTAAGCATTAAAAAAGGACATAGAAACCATAAAAAAGATGCAGTCAGAAATGAATAATACAATAACTAAAACGAAGAATACACTAGAAGGAATCAATAGCAGATTAGATGAAGCAAAATATCAAATCAGCAATTTGGAGACAAGGTATCAGAAAATGCCCAATCAAAATAGCAACAAGAAAAAAAAAAAAAAAAAAAAAAATATATATATATATATATATATATATATATATATATATATATATATTTTTTTTTTTTTTTTTTTTTTTTTTTTTTTTTTTTTTTTTTAATGAGGACACTTTAAAGGGCCTCTAGGACAACATCAAGCATACATCACAGGGATACCAGAAGGAGGAGAGAGAGTGCAAATAATTGTTAACCTATTTAAAGAAATAATGATTAAAAACTTCCCTAACCTGGGGAAGGAAATAGACATATAAGCCCAGGAAGTGCAGAGAGTTCCAAACAAGATGAACCCAAAGAGGCTCACACCAAGACACATCATAACTAAAATGCCAAAGGTTAAAGACAAAGAGAGAATCTTAAAACATCAAAAGAAAAGCAGTTAGTTACCTATAAGGGAGCTCCCATAATATTGTCAGATGATTTGTAAACAGAAACTTTGCAGACCAGAAGGGATTAACAAGAAATATTCAAAGTGATGAAAAGACAGGACCTACAACCAAGATCACTCTACTCAGCAAAGATATTGAAAATTAAAGGAGACATAAAGAGCTTCCCAGATAATAAAAAGATAAAGGAGTACATCACCACCAAAACAGTATTACAAGAAATGTTAAAGGGATTTCTTTAAGAAGAAGAAATGGAAAAAAAAAAAAAAAGTAAAAGTGCATAGACATGAATAATAAAAAGCCAATAACTACGTATCTATAAATACTCACTTTCAATGTAAATGGATTACGTTTTGCAATCAAAAGACATAGGGTAGCTGAATGGGTAAGAAAACAAGACCCATACAAATGCTATTTACAGGTGACCCACTTCAGATCAAAAGACACACACAGGCTGGGAGTAAAAAGATGAAAAAAGATATTTTATGTAAATGAAAACAAAACTAACAAAAAGCAGGGGTAGCAATACATATACCAGACAAAATCGATTTTAAAACTAAAGCTTTACAGAAACAAAGAAGAACCAAGTAATCCCACATCTGAGCATTTATCCAAAGTAACCCAAAACTTTATTTCAAAGAGACAGTTGCATCCATATGTTCATTGCAGCATTATTTACAACAGCCAAGATGTGAAGGCAACCTGGGTGTCCATCAATGGATGAATGGGTAAAGGAGAGGTGGTACATACATACAATGGAATATTACTCAGCCATAAAAAAGACTGAAATCTTGCCATCTGCGAGAACATGGATGATCATAACGGGTTTTCTCTGACTGGAGTAAGTCAAACAAAGAAAGCAAAATGCCATATGATTTCACTTATATGTGGAATCTAAAGAACAGCTAAACAAACAAAACAAACTTATAGATACAGAAAACATTTTAAGGGTTGCCAGATGGGAAGGGGCTTGGAGGGATGATGGTAAAGGGGAAGGGATTAAAAAGAACAAATTGATAATTACCAAATAATCATGGAGATGAAAACTATCGCATAAAGAATATAGTCAATAGTATTGTAATAACTATATATGATGTCAGATGGTTACTAGACTTATCAAAAAATCATCTTATTAGTTATATAAATGTCTAATCACTATGTTGTACACCCGAAGCTAATATAATATTGTATGTCAACTGTAATTAAAAAATAAAAAAAATAAAAATGATGAACAACATATAAACTAAAATAGATTTGATTTCTTAGAAATCTCTGCTGCTCCCTCCCTGCCCTGGACACCCCACTTTTACTCTCTCAGAGAACGCTGCTGGAGGGCTACCTTTTCATAAGTGCTGTACTTTACCCTCTTTCATGCCATCTCTCTCTGGCTTCACTCTTCCTTTCCCTCTGCCTATGTATCAGGTCATGATATAAACTGCAGCACCCCAAGAGTGGCAGCTGAAGAAAACTTACTCTCATCAGACAGTCAGTTTGGTTTGAAGCCTGTGTATTACTAGCCAGAAAACCTTGGGCATGCCAAAAACATGCCTCAGAGACTGCATCCTCTCATTTGTAAGAGAAAGAGAAAAAAATAAAACTTACTTGTTGGTAAGTTATCTGTATAAAGCCTGGGGCATAATGTTTGGCACATAATTAAATGCAATAAAAGATAGCTATGGTGCTCATGATGATGGTGATGATGGTAATGATTTATGCATAAAGAGAAAAAGACCCCCTAGATAAATCAAAGCCTTGTGAAAACTTGGAGTTAATTCCTATGTGAAAGATTCAATTGAGAAAAACAAATTATTAAAAGATTAAGATAGAATCATTCTAGACTGATTTTAGACAAGAGTTTTCTTTCCATTCCAGAAAAGAAAAGATACTGAATAATGCTACATAGGTTTTCAGAGAGAAGGGGCTCAGCAAGCTTTTCATTAAATTATTGCAATTATGAGAACAGGGCCCTGGGGTGCAGATATTCTATATTGATCTAGGAGCTGAGGGCCATTTTCATTCAGTGCCATACTACCCCACAATATTTACCCATCCTACAATGATGTTAGTCAATGTATTGCTTTAAAAGGTATATATGTTAAAATAGTCTTTGCCTTAATGATATTAGAATTACAGAAAGTTGGGGGGCAGACAGTGTATTTGGGTAAAAGATGTCATGAGGGAAAGAATAAGAAAAATGCCTTCAAATATTTTGAAATTAACAAAAAGAAAAGATTTTTATACTACAAAGAGAGTTCTGCCTTTTTGTGTGCAATTCATTGTACTAATAAAGGTTTTATATACTTGCATACCAAACTCGTTAAAATCAAAACGCACTTTGAATGAGTACTAGTAACAAAATAAAAATAAAAATAAATAAGAAAGAAAAGAAAAGGAGATAACAGCTAAAAACTAGCATCTGCAGTCACAAAAACTAGTAAAATATAATAAAGGTGACTATATAGAGAGGCAAAATAACCTACAGACACTGCATACATTGTTTTGGTGACAAAATAATTATGCTTTTCATTATACGCCCATAAATATAAAGTAAAAGTCCCTACAGAACAAATTTTATTTTAATATTTTCTATGTGTTAAAATTGACATTTGAATTTTAATCCATTTTTGAAGGCTCCTAGAATTCATTTTAATTTGTTCTCTGAAAATATTTTTCCCCTTATATTAGGTTTTGAAGTCTGTTTCCATAGAAACAATTCCATCAAGCAAGAGCTGGAGCTTTTTTTTTTTTTTAACGTAAAAGGGGCTTGACCCTCTCTCTTCCTATAGTGATATAAGCGATCAAAAATAGCACACAAAACAATTTAGAATGGAAACTGATGTTTACAATGTAACCTCTGTGGTCAATAGCCACAAAATTCATGAAATTGTCCTTTGATGGTTTGTCTCTATAGTTCTTAGATTAGAGGCTTTTGTGACAATGTTCCTTTTCTCTTTTATTTTTTCCCTCCTTCCCTGGTCCCTCCTTCCCTTTTTTCCAGATTTAGTTTTCTATGGCTACTGTAATAAATTACTACAAACTAGGTGGCTTAAAAGAGCACACATTTGTTTTCTTTTACAGTTCTACAAACAAAAGTTCTGAAACAGTTTCAGTGGGCTAAAGTAGAGGTGAGGGCAGCTATCTATCTGTAGGCTGCAAAGCAAAATCCTTTCCTTGGCTGGAGGCCACCTGCATTCCTTGACTGATGACCCTTTCCTTGCATTTTCCCACCACTTACTGCTGTGGCCACTTTTACCATCTCCCTGCTCTTCTCAGTTCCTTTTACTAGAACCATTGTGATTACATCCCAGACACCTCCTCACCTATCATTTAATAACATCATCAAAGACAGTTTGCCATAAAAGGCAACATTTATAGATTCTGGGGATTAGAACCTTTCTTTCTTTGTTTCATGTATTTCAAGTCATTGTTTGTACAGAAACAAATACAACATTGTTTATAGTTTTAGTTAATGAACATAGACAAGTAAAACTTCCCACAACCAAAGACAACTTCAAGGAAGGCTTGAAAACAACTGAGGTGGGTCACAGTTGCTAGCATCAAAAAAATACCAGATAACTTGTTCAGTACATTTTTAGAGATCATCATAACAGATTTTAATATTTGCATAATGCCTTAAATATTTTCATAGAATTACACGCAATACAACAATGAGGCAGATATGATTATGGAGTTTTCTGGTCAGAAAATTAAGGTCCCATGAGGCTAAGCCCTTACAGAAGCTTACACAACCTGGGAGGTACCACTAGAGCTTTTTATCACTGCATTTAGAGGGTTAGGCTGTAAAGAGTATAGGCTATTTCTTCTTCACTTATGAGAATTACATTATGCAAATTAATATAATAATGCAAACTTTAGAAATATGTGCTTTGTTTTTCTTCAGGAATCTAAGCTATTCTATTGTCGTTTTGTTCTCTATTTCATTTAGTTCTGCTCTGATTTTTATTATTTCCTTTCTTCTGCTGACCTTGGGTTTCATTTGTTCTTCTTTTTCTAGTTCCTTAAAGTGCAATGTGAGGTTATTTATTTGGGATTTTTCTTGTTTCTTGAGATAGGCCTGTAATGAGATAAATTTCCCTCTTAAAACTGCTTTTGCTGCATCCCCCAAATTTTGGTAGGATGTATTTCCATTCTCGTTTGTTTCTGTGTATCTTTTGATCGCTCCTCTAATTTCTTATTTGACCTGGTTGTTCTTTAAAAGTATGTTGTTTAATCTCCATGTATTTGTGTTTTTTTCTGCTTTCTTTTTGCATTTGATATCCAATTTCAAAGCTATTATAATGCTTAGGTTTCTGAATTATATGCCAAATTTCTCTTTACTCAGAGGAGCTTGGTTTTTGCTCTGCTTGCTTGGGTATTTAAAAACAAAACAAAAACCATTATAGGTAAATATTTGATAATACTCCAAATGTTTAACAGAAAACAAAAATGAATGAATTGTGATCCCCCCACTAAGAAAACTGTTTTTCTTTATTTTGGGCATGATTACTTCATGTCTTCTATACACTTTTTAACAAATATATTTGGTTTTTTTCCTGCCAAACTGAGAATGCATTCTGATCTTCTTCTTTTCTTGTTCTGTAATATTTAGAAACTTGAAATGGTTATAAGCGTTTGCTTATTATTATATAACTTTATTCTTTTAGATAACTTTTATTTGTATGTGCACATTCAATTATTTTTAGGATTTAAAACTAAAACTGAAATCACATGCGCAAATATGATTAGGGTTAAGATTTTATTTTCAAAGTGCTAACCACTATCCATTAGAATCCCTCCAGCAGTTATCTGTAAACATCCAATTCTTTGGCATTTTGTCAATATTGGATATACAATTTTCAATATTTTCCAGTAAATAATATAAAGTGCTATTTTTTTGTTATAATTTACTCTTATTGGTTAAAATTAGGATGAACTTCCTCATTTGCCATTTTCTGTCTGTTATGAATTGTCTGTTTATATGCTTAGCACATGTCCATTTGTTGAATTTTAAAATTAACATTACAAATTACTTTAAGTAACCTCTGCTATTTAGTGTGCAGAACTATTAAGTTGTAAATGTTAATGTCAACAGTTAAAAACTATTATTTTTTTATTTTTAAAAAAGAAAAAAAACACACTCATCTTTGGTTGGTCTAGTTTTTAAGCTGGCCAAGTATAAATGATTCTATTTTCGTATTGTATTAGGTTGGTGCAAAAGTGATTGCTGTTTGGGTAATATGGCCATTTTAACTATATTGATTCTTCCAATCCATTGATTCTTTCCATGTCTTTGTGTCTTCTTCAATTTCTTTGAAAAATGTCATAGTTTTCAGGTCTTTCACATGTAGGTCTTTCACATGCTTGGTTAAGTTTATTCCTAGGTATTTTATACTTTTTGCTACAATTGCAAAAGGAATTTTTTTTAAATTTCTTTTTCTGATATTTCATTGTTAATATATAGGAATGCAATGGACTTTTGTGCATTGATTTTGTAGCTGGCAACTTTACTGTATTCATTGATTGTTTCTAGTAGCTTTTTGGTGGAATATTTAGGGTTTTCTATATAGAGCATCATGTCATCTGCAAAGAGTGACAATTTAACTTCTTCATTCCCAATTTGGATGCCTTTTACTTCTTTCTGTTGCCTGATTGCTCTGGTGAGGACTTCCAACACTAAGTTGAAAAGCAGAGGAGATAGGGGACAGCCCTGTTGTGTTCCTGAACGTAGAGCAAAGGGCTTCAGTTTTTCACAGTTAATTATCAGATTAGCTGGGGGTTTGTCATATATGGCCTTTATTATGTTAAGGTATTTTCCTTCTATACCTATTTTTATTAAGTGTTTTAATCATAAATGGATGTTGTATCTTGTCAAATGTTGTTTCTGCATCAATTGATACAATCATATGATTTTTGTCCTTTATTTTGTTTATGTGATGTATCACCTTGACGGATTTGCGCATGTTGAACCATCCTTGGGATAAACCCTACCTGGTTGTGATGACTAATCTTTTTAATGCATTGTTGCATTCAATTTGCTAGAATTTTGTTTAGGATTTTTGATCTGTATTCATCAGAGATATTAGTCTGTAGTTTTCTTTTTTGTGTGTTACCCTTACCAGGTTTTGGTATCAGGGTAATGTTGGCCTCATAAAATGAGTTACGGAGTACTGTCTCTTTAATTTTTTGGAAGAGTTTGAGCAGGATTGGTATTAGATCCTTTTTGAAGGTTTGGTAGAATTCACTAGTGAAGCCATCTGGTCTCGGATTTTTGCTTTTGGGAAGGTTTTGGATGACTGATTCAATTTCCTTATTGGTGATTGGTCTATTTAGATTACCCAGTTCTTCATGATTCAGCCTAGGAAGGCTATATGTTTCTAAGAACTTGTTATTTCTTCTAGGTTATTGAATTTCGTGGCGTATAGTCCTTCATAGCATTTTTGGATGATCGTTTGTATTTCTGTGGCATCTGTGATAACTTCCCCTCTTTCATTTCTGATTTTGTTTATTAATGTCGTCTCTCTTTTTATCCTAGTGAGTCAAGCCAAGGGTTTGACAGATTTAATGCAATCCCCATCAAAATCCCAATGGCATTGTTTAAAGAAATAGAACAAAAAATCATCAGATTTGTTTGGAACCACAAAAGACCCTGAATAGCCAAAGAAATCTTAAGAAAAAAGAACAATGCTGGAGGTATCACACTCTCTGACTTTAGTTTGTACTACAACAATAATCAAAACAGTATGGTATTGGCCAAAAAACAGATAAGTAGATCAATGGAAGAGAACTGAGAACCCAGAAATAACACCACATAAATATGGACAGGTATTTGTTGACAAAGACACAAAAAACATACAATGGAGAAAAGACAGCCTTTTCAATAAATGGTGCTGGCAGAATTGGAAAGTCATGTGCAAAAGAATGAAACTGGACTGCTATCTGTCACCATGTACCAAAATTAATTCAAAATGGATCAAAGACTTAAGCATAAGACCTAAAACAATAAACTGCATAGAAGAAAACATATATACTAAACTTTTGGATTGTGGGTTCAAAGAGCATTTTATGAATTTTACTCCAAAGACAAGGGAAGTAAAAGCTAAAATAAATGAATGGGACTATATCAAACTGAAAAGCTTCTGCACAGCAAAAGAAACCCTCGACAAAACAAATAGGCAACCTATTGAATTAGAGAAGATTTTTGCAAACAGTGCCTCTGATAAGGGGCTAATATCCAAAATATACAAGGAACTCAACAACAAAAAAACAAACAACCTAATTGAAAAATGGGCAGAGGACCTGAAGAGACATTTCTCCAAAGAGGACATACAAATGGCAAATAGACATATGAAAAAATGCTCAACATCAGTAATCATCAGAGAAATGCAAGTAAACACCATAATGAGATATCACCTCACCCCATTTAGAATGGCTATCATCAAAAAGACATGGCCCTCTCTACTGCCTCTGACCAAGTCATGCTCTCCTTCTCTTCTCTCTCATAGTACACTACATTATTTCATAGGGCATCAACATTTTAATTATAATTTGTGTTAGATTTTATTCATCATTTGACTTGCCCACGAATATGCTTAACTCATGGAAGATTATATATATATATATATATATATATATATATATATATATATATATATATACATTTATGTATGTAACATAAGAAATAACTGTCATTATAATAATTTTTACAGTGTGCAAAATTTTTACTGTAGCATTATTAAGGATTCAATAAAAATTGACTCTATACAAAAATAAAATGTTTCATGGGTACACTGAATAGGAAAAATTAACAGATTTCTAACTCATTCTTAATTGATAAAAATTATAGAAGAAAAACTATAATAGATGCACAAAGAAATAACTTTTAAATAGGAAAGATGACTAAGACAGAAAAACTCAGTCTTATTTAATATAGAACTATTGTATCTGTATAAGAAAAAAAAATTATGGTTGGTTATTTTTTGTAGAAGTCTTTATTTCCTTTTCCTATTATAAAGGGTAAACTCTATAGTTTTTACTGGTCAAGAAAAATAGGTTTATTACATAGTTATGAAACTTGCAATGTTTCACAGGAAACTGACATAGGGAGTGGTAAAAGAAAATAAAACACAATATTTGGTATGATTTACTTGGAAATCATTAGATTTTATTTTACTCCAAAACATATTAAATATCACCTCTTATCTTTACCTCAGTGTTGGCAAAACGTAATAGTTTTAGATAAAATTGTAGATCATTGAAACTTTCAATGGGATAGAATTAACTGTTCATTTAATGAGCTAGTAGTGAACAACACAGAATTCTAAGTAAAATGCACTGTGATTCAACTTCTGGCTCTGACTGATAGTTGGTTTGTGATATTACAAAAGTGATATATGCACTTTAAATCTCAGTTTTCTGCAAATGGACAGAAAAATTAGATACCCTGCAGAGACTTGTTTTGGGTTTTCAGTGAGATAAGGCTAAATGCTAAGCACGTGGCCTGGGACAAAAGCACTTAGAAAAATTAGATTTCAGAAAGCTTCAAGATGTGTATGATTTCTTTTGACTATAAGATACTATTAATGTACATGTAATATAATACTGGGTGCATTTTTATTAGCCACAATGGTTTTCCTAATTTCAAAAGTTATATCTGGGTCTTTCTAGTTTATGATTATTAATCTATTATAGACTTTTCACCTACATTCTCTAACATAGGATTTTGCTATTTATTTTTCCTAAAATAATGTGCAATATTTTATGTCACTATCTTTGCTTATGTTTATATTCTCTTAGAAGGCTTTTGTATAGCCTTATATTTCTAAAATAATTACATCCATAAAAATTGTGTTCATATACTTCTACTTCTTGGAATATTTATTTTAAGATTTGATTAAACTAAGCATTTTCTTTTTTTTAAAAAAAGTAAGTTTTAAGAAAAGCAACAGATAAAACACCTAAGACACGAGTTTAGCCTGACATTTTTACCCACCTACCTAATTTTATCTTTTGATTTGAAAAGTTTTGAAGACATTTATGAGAATGTTAATATTTACTGCATAAGTATCACTAAAATCAAGTCATACTTGATTTTAAAATCAAGACAATTCAGTTATAAATTGGTGTGTGAAGCCTCCACAAATAGTCATGTTAATCAAGTATTCATATCTATCACACCCAGTATCCAAGATTTCAAGAGTTAGAATATACCAAAATGTACATAAAACAAGATGTCTTCTGAAGATATCTCTTTGCTTGATAAATTATTTCAACATTTCATATTCATATTATCTAAAAAAAGTAATGAATTGCCATTGATAATTGACAAGAATTTAATTGTTACTTTGCAGTATAAGGCAGGAAATGCTAGTTCATAAAGAAATCTGCCTAATCAAATGATATAAATAGAGATTTTATTTTATTTTGATTTCTATCATTAGGCTTTGTCTTCCTGAAGAATTTCTGTAAGTCACATGATTTGTCTATGAATGACTATATATGCTTTTAAATAGTCTATAGGAAAATAGAAGCATATGTGTAACTTTTAAACTTGACATAGTAATATTCAATATTAATTTCACAAAACAATGAAAAATATTACAATAGCAGATGTGTGAATTTTTGTTGAACATAAACTTACAGAAAATATGATCTTTAAGGTTGATCAAAAAAACTTGAAATGCTTCTAAATTTCACTAATGATGTGTTTAACTTTGCATTTGAATAGTGTCCCATTAATACACCTTACAAGCTTACAAATTACTCATCCATGCACTCTGTCCTTTTGGAGAGCAAATTAAATAGTGTTGGATAATAATGATATTATTCAAAGACAATAAGAAAGTAAACATTTTAAAATCAAGTTACCTTGGGGCAAGGTAAGAAAAGTAAAATAATTGTTATGTTGGTAGTTCATATGCATTAAATTCTGGATTTCTAAGGCACTCTGATAAATTTTCTGTTTAGCAACTTTAGAACTGGGTGAAGGGAATTAAGAAAATTATGTTTACAAGTGAAGAATCAAGGAACAATTTAAAATAATCACTTGTCTTTCTGTAGCATATTTCTTTGGCAACATGTTTCTCGTCAAAAAGTAAATGTTTGTAGCTGTATACAGGGCTCTCTGAGGCTACATTGGGAGACAAAGCATCCACAGAGGGCATCACCAGATCTTCTCTTTGTATTTAGGAATCTGTTAGGAAGTATCTTGTTGCAATTTTATTGTTGGAAAAAAAATTGCTTGCTTGGATTAGGTTCTCTACAGTAGAGTATGTTCAGTATTATTGGCAATAGACGATGCTTGAATTTAGAGTATAATGTACAATTTTAAACATAATTGTAACTTTTCAGGAGATCACTGATTATCATTTATATTGATTATTTTGTATCCTTAAAGTTCAATACAATGAGTAAATAATGGGTGTTTATGTGCTCTGACATGTATTGGCACGGGTAAGCAGTTAAACATAGTGGTAACTCATTATGAAGTTAAGAGACGATTGACATGTAGAGTCCGTAATATTTGTTCTATTGCATACATCTATCTAGTAGTGAGTCACAGAAAAATGAGCATATATTAACTGTTATCCTAAGTAGAAGATACTATTTCTACTTATGCTGCTTTGTCTAAGTCATTTTTAACATTGTCTTCCACAGTACATTATCATCCAAGTATAAATAAGAATGTCATAGTTTAATATGGGACTACATCACAGTAAAATGTTTTTCTCACAGCAAAGGAAATAATCAACAAAACAAAAAGGCATCCCACTGAATGGGAGAAGATATGTGTCAATGATCCATCTGAGAAGGGGTTAATATCCAAAATTTATAAAAAAACTCATTCAACTCAACACCAAAATAACCCCCAAACAACCCAAGTAAAAAATGGGCGGAGGACATGAAGAGACATTTTTTCTAAAGAGGACATACAGATGGCAAACAGATATGAAAAAAATGCTCAACATCACTAATCATTAGAGAAATGCAAATAAAAACCACAATGAGATACCACCTCACTCCAGTCAGAATAGCTGTCAGCACTAAATCAACAAACAAGTGCTGCCAAGGATGTGGAGAAAAGGGATCCCTCATACACTGCTGGTTGGGTTGCAGATTTGTGCAGCCACTGTGGAAATCAGTATTAAGGTATTTCAAATAACTGGAAATGGAACTACCTTTTGACCTAGCAATTTCACTTTTAGGTATCTATCCAGAAAAATCCAAAACACTAATTCGAAAAAACTTTATGCACCCCTATGTTTATTGCAGAACTACTCACAATAGCCAAGACATGGAAACAATCGAAATGTCCTTTGGTAGGTGACTAGATTAAGAAACTGTGGTATATTTATACAATGGAGTATTGAGCAGCCATAAAGAAGAATGAAGTCTTACCATTTGCAATGATATGGATGGACCTAGAGAACATTATGCTAAGTGAAATAAGTTAGACAGAGAAAGACAAATACCATATGGTCTCACTTATATGTGGAATCTAAAGAATAGAATAAATGAACAAACTAATCAGAAACAGTCTCAGAGATATAGATAAAAAACAACTGAGAGTTGCTAGATGGGAAGTGGGTGGGGATGAGGGAGAAGGTGAGGGGAGTAGAAAGCACAACTGGTAACCACAAGATTTCCACGATTTCCACGGGGATACGAAAGACAGTTTGAGGAATGTAATCAATAATGTTGTAAAGATTTTGTAGGGTATCCGATGGACGCTTGTCTCATTAGGGAGACCACCTCAGGGATGATGTAGATGCCTGATCACTGCACTGTACACCTGAAGCTGAAGCTGAGTAACAATGAATGTCAACTACACTTTCATATATACAACTACAATATATATATATAGTCACAGGATGTGGAGTACAGCATAGGGAATAGAGTCAGTGGAATTATAACAGCTATATGTGATGTCAGAGGGGTAGATTGGGGGAGAAGGGTTATCACTTTGTGAGGGGTAAAATTTCTAACTATTAAACATTGTTTTGTATACCTGAAACTAATAATAAAATAAAGAATGTCATATTTTTCATAAGAATGTAAATGTCTTATGAAATTAAAAAGTCTTAATTTACTATGAGCCTCAAACACCTGATGTGCTTTTCTAAATTACATTATTTAATCAATTACATTATATAACATTAAGCGGCTAATATTCATATAGGAAACAAAAAAAGTGAGCAAAACTGATTTGCGACTTTATGAATTTTTCTTCTAAACTGAATAGATTAAATGATAGAATTAATAGTCAAAATACTCTACATATAGTTAAATCAAGCATGCATTCACTAAGATATTAACAATATAAGGTCCAGAATCTGGTACAGAAAGGATGAAAATTCTTCGCCAGCAATATTTAGAAACAGTGATTAACTGAAACATTCGGAAAGAATGAGCAGTTAAAATTTTTACTACTCTCTTTCTGTTACTTTCCTAATTTTGGAGGACTTGACTTCTAGAACTCACTCTGCAAACAAATATTCATTTTGCACCAAGTATTAACACTTGGATACTATTCTGAGCTCCAGTAACACTAACGAAAAATATAATGTGTGCTTCCGCAGAGTTTTAATAAATAGACAATCTTTACATAATTTGATAAGCACTAGGATTGGGAGATTATGTGTTATATGAGGTCTGACAATTAAGTTCACCACTCATCCTAGAAAAAGTGCTACATACCTCACTGCTGAATATCACTACGGTCACCTTCGAAGTAACTCCCCTTGGGAAGCTATGCACCGATGCAAGCGCCTCGTCCACCCTTCAAAGCAATTTTGGAATCTCTTACTGGAATGGCCATCAGAGCTGTCGTCATATTACCCTTGATGTACTGAATGTCATTAAAATGTTTTCCTTTTAATATTTCCTTTATCTTTGGATAAAGAAAGAAGTCATTGGGGGCCAGATCAGGTGAGTAGGGAGGGTGTTCCAATATAGTTATTTGGCTAAAAACTCCCTCACAGACAGTGCCATGTGAGCTGGTGCATTGTCATAATGCAGGAGCCATGAATTGTTGGCAAAAAGTTCGGGTCATCTAACTTTTTCACGCAGCCTTTTCAGCACTTCCAAATAGTAAACTTGGTTAACACTTTGTCCAGTTGGTACAAATTCATAATGAATAACCCCTCTGATATCAAAAAAAGGTTAGTAACATCATTGCGACAAGTTCGCAAACTTAATTGTTAGACCTTGTACTACTGAAGCATGGAAAAGGGCCATCATCAAGAATCGGGGTCAGTGAGGATACTCCATAAGAAATGAGAATTGCAGGGTGAATAGAGGTTACACAGATAAATTGTGAAGGATGGGAGAGAGAGCTTGAATCAAGGCAAATAGGGTCTACAAACATATAGAAATAGATACTGTCACATTCTCTTACGATACTTTCTTCAGGGCTAACATACCCATATCCCCTCCTGCTGAGAATGCTCTGCTGTTGAAGTCTCAAATCTGTATATGTCACTGACAATTTCCATCTAGCACACAGGTCGGTCTTACTATGGTTTGCTACCTCCGAAGGAACTGCTCATGGCCCGTTACAAGTTGATGTGGGAATACAAATGTCTTACCTCCTCTGCATTCCTAACATCCAAACATTTCTATTCCTAACATACTCTCTTCCCACATATACCCATTACATAAAAAAAAAAAAAAAACTTTCACCTAAATATTCACCTACTTCATTAAATTTGATGTTCAAAATCATGGTTTAGCATTTAAAAACCAAAATCAGTTGTTTGCCCAGACTACCTAATATAACAAGATAGAAAATGTTGGATTCTTAAATGGGTTTTTGCCAAATGGTCTTTCTTTTAATCTGGTAAAAAATATGCAAAGCCTTGTATCTCATCTGAACTCCTAATAAGGCTGATTCTCTAATATTAGCTTCAGCTTCAGTTATAGCACAGGCTAAATTTAGAGATTTTAAATCCAAGATAATGGGACTCTTATCAATTTAGATTGCTAAAGACAGAGTGCTTTTCTTTTTTGAAATGATATTGCTTGCAATGTCTGCTTTCTGACTAGCCATTACTTTCTTGTCTGGAAGTGACAAGAAACAATCAAGACACTCCAATATTCTATTTTTCTATAATTGTCACTATTTATACAGAATTAGTCTGTACATGGCCTGGATTCAAGGCTGAAGCATGCCATGATTTGCCCAAATATTTCACCCCATGAGAAAAGTCACCAATATTTAGATCAAATTGGTTGAGTCTTCATTAACCAAAGCTCATCTTCTTCACTTAGTCTATTACATGCTACATCTTGTAGACATTGCATCAAGGTTTTGCACATTTCTAGTTAGATTTATTCATAGGTAGTTAACTATTTTGGTTGTTATGTTAATAACATCTAGTTTTTCTATTTCTATTTGTATTTGGATACTGTTTGTGTACAGGAAAGATAGTAATTTGACTTTTCATCTTATAATTGGACTTCTTGTTCATCTTGTTGAAATCCATTGTTGCTTTCAATAGTGTGGCCGTTGGTTCTTTGGGTATTCCAGGTCTACTATAATATTGCCTACTAGTGACATTTGTGGAATATTAACTTAAGAAAAAAATTTGTTTATCTGTACCTTTAAATACTTTCCCACTTGAAATTTATTTTAACCAATTTAGCATTGCTATAAGAGTTTTTTTTCATTTATTATCATTTGTTTGATAATTGTTTTTCTTTCTTTTAATTTTTCATCTTCTGTCATTTTGACTCCTATTGAGCTATGTTTTAATTTCTAAATACAATCTTAGAGTCTCTCCTTTTAATAGCTGAAATGAACTTTTCCCGTTAGTGACATTACTAATAGTTTGAATTTAGTTTTTGTTTTCTATTTTTATTACTTTGCTTTGTTTCTGTTTTACTCTTTCCAAATTATTATAAAATCATAAAGTTTTCTTATTTTTATTTTCCCTATATTATATTGCAAAGTATGAAATATGTTATCACTTTGAAAGCTTATATCATTTAAATATCTCTGAACCTGAAATGTGTCTATTTACTGATGGCATCATAAAATCACTGGCAGCCAAATGGAAGTCATGAGAGAGCTGTCCTTACATTTTCATGAATGACCTTTGTCAAACTTCATTTTATTATTACATTAATTAGGTAATGTCCACCATTTGTATTCAGTTATCTAAAATAACTACAAAAATAGTGTGATTCATTGTTGAGATATAAAGTTATTGTGGAAATTAACATGGAAACAGTGAGGTGAAATGGATTTTGTCCGTGAAGCATATATCTATTGTTGGAGCAATAAAAATGATTCCATACTTTCTTACTGAATAACAACCAAGTGCTTTATGGGACCTAAAAAAGAAGAAACCTATAAGTAGATTAAGCTGCTTTATGCTTTGTAACAGAGATATATAAAAAGGACTATTTATCACACACCAAAAAAAGAAAGTACCAACATCAAAACTTATAGGATGGCTGTCAGAAGCTTGGAAACAAATTCTAAAGAAAATGCTGCAGTACAAATCCTTAAGCTGAAACAGAGTATGCTGTTATATGAAAAAAAGTGGGAGTGGGGTGGGGATTTATGTCTCCAGTTTAAAAATTTATATGAAACAATTGGACTTTGAATGTGAAAATGCTTTTAAGACAAACATTTGCGTATATTTTTCTTTTTATGATTGCAGCAGAAAACTGTGATACAATATGCACACAAAAATGTGATATAAAATGATTCTGAAATATTTCAATATATAAATAAACATGTTAAGATATAAGAATACATTATGTCACTGACAGCCTATTTTTCTTTTTAATCATACAAAAATATTGTGCATCTTAAAATTAATGACATAGTTTTGATGATTTCCTCTTTGAATGATCACTTTTACATATTTAGCATTTCTTTGTATACTTTTCTAACAAATTGCAGAGTTAATCCAATAGGTGGTTAGATCCAATGTGTGGTTAGAAACAGAAATTTAAAAAAAAATGACTGATGAATTTTACTCACATTTTAGAAGTTTGTGTTAAGTAATATTAAAAAGGTTAAAATGAATTTTACAATTATACAGAAGAAGTTGTGCATTTTAGATGTTTGTTTTGTTAAATAACAATAATTCCTCCCAAAGCTTTTTACCATAAGTGAGTTGGTAGATTTGAATAGAAGCTATAGATTGAGGCCTATTTTAGGCTGTCTATTAAAAAACCTTTCGCACATAAGCGACAAAATCTTCTTTGTGTTTTTCAACTGTTGTTTCCCAAAGGGGTGAATTATTTCATGCAGTTAATACATTACCTGTCCTAGAAGCAGTTTGGTGTGTCTGTCTGACTTGAGGGACAGGTATTTACTTGTAGCTTCTAATATATGATAATTCTGTATTTTAAATGAAATTCACAACAGCCCCTAAATTCTCTCCAACCAAGAATCTGTGGGACAAGAGGTCTCACCTAGAAAAACATTATATTAGTACCTGTTATACATCCTTCGTTTTGCTTTAACCTCAGGATTATTAACCACTTTCTTCAATTATATCATGGAAAATACTTATGGTATGCAAAACAAATAATTTTTACTACATATTATTCAACTGTGCAGATTTAAATGTATGAATTAAAATTTCAATAACCCCTTCATTAACTAAAGTTTGTTCTTACCATAATGCCTTTCTCACTTGCATTCATATGTAAGTTCACAGCACTTCCCAAGCTACATACTCTGTGAGAGTAATAACCCTTCTACTACCAGTAAATAGCATTCGCAACTCCTAGAACTCTAACTTTCAGTTTGGAACAACATATATTAGAGTTCCATCAGATGGACAAGGTAAAATTTGAAAGGGTTTTCCATTTCAGGATACAATAAAGCCTTCCCAACACAGCGGGGTTCTACAATGGAACCAAGTATTCCTCAGGGGGAAAAATCTTTAATATACATGTTACTCCACTCACAGGGAAATGGAACTAATCAATACCATATGTCTCAGATGATAATTAATGGTCAAACAAAGGAAACCAAAAAATAAAATAAAGGGGACTTATGAAACTAAAGCCATGTTGGATAAAGTATAGCCTCCTACATGTTACTCTTCAGATCAAAGATGGTGTTACATAGTTTTATAACTGGTCGTATGTATCTGAGTAAATGTGTAATATACAAACAAAACACATACACACTCATAAAGTCATACATATGCATATATATTTTTGAAATATATTTTGAAAAATGTTTACCTGTTTTATTTTGTGTTTCAAAAACAAGAAGTAAAAACTTATTTAAATTGTAATGCTATATCCTATTTTGAACATATTTTGAAATCTCTGTCACATTTCAAAACTATGTGTAATAGACTATGTCTATTTTTTTTAATAGCTCATCAGTCTTTGCTTGTGTTAGAAGCTAAAAAAATGTAGGAGGAAAAACTACCTTTCTCTTCAGTGTTTACTGTATTGTTAACATAATACTATTCTAAACTAAAACCCTAGAAAACAGTAAGGAAATACCTAAAGGTTTTGGATAAATTCGGGATTAAGTTATATTTTTAAAAGAAATATCACAAAATAAAAATACATTTCTATGAGTTTTGAATATACTTTATGTATATTTTTCTTTTCCATGAGGCAAACACTGCTGATGTGTTTTCTCTCATCATATCTATGCTATATAATCCTTTTGGATGTTGACCATCTTGTTCTAGGTGAAGATTCTCTTTTATTTTCAAAATTTCTTATTTTGTTGCTTGTAGTGAATTGTATTTAGTTATAGTAATAAGAATATAATTTGTTATAATTATAAAATTAGTGAATGATTATATCACTACTGAATGTTTAGAAATAAATATCCATATTATACCTATCGAATTTACAAAGAAGTAAATAAATCAATTACAAATATTATGTAATGGATAAAAACCATTAAGCATTACTATATTTCCAAACTCTTCAAGAAATATATTAGTGCCAATAATCAGATTATCCTTGGTTTATAATGATCACATAAAATGAACTTGACATGAAATTGCGTTTTATTTATGGGGTAAAAGATAATTTTAAGTGTGAGCTTTCTTTTGTTTATATAATACATGAATTTTTCTGATACTTCCCTTTCATGCAGAAAAAACCCCAAAAACTCCTGGTGTTATTTAATATTTGTCTATTTTAGAAAATAGCAGCATATTTATACATTATTCACTGGGAAGTATTATACTAGTATTTTTAAATCATATATATATATCCAGCACACAATTTTGTTATTCTTTGTAAAATAACAATGCAGGAATTAAAATAAGAGGTCATTGCACAAAACAAAGGCATTTGCATTACACTTAGACTCAGAAAATATTACAAAGATTAAATTCACTAAAATATGTTATTTTACTCTAGTCCTATTGTTGCTTTGTACCTAGAAATTGCTTTAATAATTTTTCAGTGACACTTAACCAGGGCAGTTTCAAACCTTTGTATGAGTTTTCAACCTACCGGCGTCTTTGCTGAAGATTCTACCTCAACTATTGCTGAGAACATTGAAATTATTCTACACATTTGGAGGCCATTAATGTATGGCTCTGAGATCACCAAGAAAATGAGTATAAATAGAGAAGAAAAGTGGCACACGTACCACTGATCCCTGATACACTCCAAATTAAAGTGTTCTGTGTAAGAGAGAAGAGGAAGAACCAGGGAGGAGACTGAGAAGAAGGAACCAGTGAGATAGAAAGAAAATCAAGAACATGTGACATCGGGTTAAGTGAAAAGAACATATCCAGGAGTGATAATATGTCAAATGCTACAGAAATCAAGTAAGATAAGATATGAGAATTGACATTGAGTTTAGCAACAATGGACTTCTTTGGTGACTGAAAAGACATGCTGAAGAAAAAATAGGAGAAGAGTTATAGACAGTAAATATGCATCATTCTTTCAAGGTGTTTTGGTGCAAAGGATAAGTGGTCAGAATAACGTAGTCAAGAAAAAGTCTGGCTTTTTTTTTTAAGTTGAAAGAAATACTTTCATGTTTGTATATTTCTTGGAATGATCAAATACAGGGCAATACACTCTCTCTCTCACACACAATAATATAGGAGAGAGCGGAAAAAAATCATTGAAGCGATGACTTTGAAAAGGGAACAGATTAATTAAAGTGATGCGTGTCTACTGTCAATAAAGGATAAAATCTTCATTACTCAAGCTGAAGGATCGGCTTCAGATAGGTGTAAGTCTGACAACAATTCTGTGGGAAAATATATCCTACCTGCTGTTATGGGAAATCCTACAAAGTCACAATGCAAGAAAGTGAAATATAATTCTATAACAGGAATAAAGAGAAAAACCGCACTCTAATCAACTTACATAAGGTAACTCCTTTTATCAACCTGTTCCATTCTCTAGTTCTCAAAGAAACAAGTAATCCATGGGATTTACAATAAACAAACAAAAAACTTAAAAGCTATTTAATATTTTGGTATTCATATTTGGTTCATGTAACTGATTATGTAGATAGCTCACTTCCTTTCTAAACATGCACTAGTTTCTTTTTTGATTAAAACCAGGAAATATACAGGAAATAACTGAAAGTTTTCCCATTGATATTTATTTGTTGAACATCTGTGTGGATAGTACTGCTCATGTTAGGGAAAATGTTGAACTCCTAACCTCAAGACAGATTCTAGTTATGTAAAAAGTTAAAACATAAGATATTTAGATAACAATACAAGGCCATATGCAAGCAAGTACCAAAATAGATAGAGCACATAATAGGTGATTCAGTGTAGAGAGAAACATGTGGGCTGAAATTATCATACAAATTTATCTGAAGGAGGTAGAAATAGTGTTAATGAGTACCTATTTGGTGCTTTTTTTTTTTTTTTTTCTTTAATACTGAAGATGAATAAAAGGAAATTTCTGTCATTGAAAATATTTTGCTCTGGGGGGAAGAGTGAAAAACACAGGTAATTATAAGAGGATATTTTAAATGTATGAAAAAATATGATAGAGATGTATCAAAGATCAGATTGGAGTAGTGAGGTGGGTGTGAGTGCCAGAAGGGTAGACCATGAAGTTTTATGGAATATATAGCCATGCCTACGAGGTATTTAAACCTTTCTTGCCAAGTCTCCCAGGATGAATAGGAGTGAACCAGGTACAGAGATCTGAATCTGTCACTGGTTAAGTTTTAAAAAAATAGTAGAATGACACTTGGGATAACAAGATATATCTATATCTATTGATCTATTATGTAGGCACCTATGGATTTTTGTTTTTAGAGTGTATGCAAACATTTGCAGAGCTCTATGGAAGGGACAACTGTAGGGCAAGATCTAGAACTTCATGCATAGGAATGGGAGATTTGTCTTCTCACTGCTCCTTTTTCCCTGAAGCCGTACTAGGTATGTCCCATCAAGACGTGGAAATCACCTTTATAAAAGTATACTTCTAAGAATGTTAGGCTGGGAAGAGTTAAATATTCACATTAGGATCCATCAGTTATAATTAGAATAACCAATAGGCTAAAGTTGTATTGATGGATAGTTAAGTAAATCATAAATTAAAGCAGCTGGGGGGGGGGTAAGGGATTGCTCAAGCAGGTTTCGTTGTTGGTTTTTAACGTCACTTTTAACTGGTTCAACATCCGGTGAATAATGGAGCCAATATTTGATTATGTGGAAATACAGAAAAAGTTGCCTGGCAAGTGTATACAAGTGTGTTCTATATTCTTGTGATTTAGTTATGCATTTCATATCAATTCAAAAAAAAATTACTCACTTGGACCAAATTTTGAATATATTCACAACTTCTAAAGCAGTAATGTGAAGTAATTAGTTAAAGGTGTCAAATCTGAATACAAGGAAGGAAAAATAACACTCTCAACTAAATAAGCTATTGGCAACATCCACTTAATAATATTTTAAGTCTTCTCAGGAACACTGAATAATGAGGAAGCCATTTCAGCTTTTTGAGTATTTTACTAAAATATGACTTCATATATATTTTTCTTTCATGGAAAAACCTTAATGTATAAAAACATAAGTGGATATGCATGACAGTTTATATGGCAGCACGAAATAAGAATTAAGAAATCTGTTAAAGGCTTTCAATTGAATGTCAATTTCTAGCACCTAAAACTTAGACTTCTATTTTTGTGTTTTTATCAAGGATTCAAACTAATTTTTTGTAATGGCTTTTTAAAATACATTGCAAAAGAGCAATGTATATGAGTTATTGCCAATTCAAATTATTAATTTTCCATATTAATCTTATAAAGTTGTTTTTTCTATAAGTAGGTAATTGTGTCCACTCAAGCTAGTATTGGCTTAGAACTTAAATTCTGATAAGTAGGTTCTTTTTAACAGTAATGTAAAGAGAAGCTCAGAGGGCATGATCTCTTCTGATTAAATTTGGGCCTTATTTTTATACTTTTAACTTAATAACTTTAATTTAATAAAGATTTATACTTTGGACCCATTCAATGGATTTAAATAAAGTGATGATTCTGGTTTCTTAGAGTTCTTTATAAAGTCCCCTCTAACATCTTCTACTATATTTTAATTATTTCCCTCCCAAATCTCCCTGGCTAGAATTGTGATAGATTCATCAAGACATGAAAAACATCTATTTATAGTTTTATTAGGTGATTACAGGATATGGATAAGTTAAGTGAAATCCAGCAATTTCACAAGGAACAGGAATGAGAAATTGAAGTCAATCTGTTATACGATATTTGCACTACTCATGAAGCTACAGTGTTATTTGAAATTGGACTTAGATCATGTAAGTGTTTATTGCAAAATCTAGGGTAACCACTAATTTTTTTAAGTAAATATAATTCATATGCTAAAAGAAGACAAAATGGAAGAAGGTCAAATGCTCTAGTAATCAGAAAAGAAAGAAAAAGAAGAGGAAAACTAAAATAAACAAATTGCAAATATGATAAATAGAAAAGTTACAAATACTGTAAGTATTAATCCAACTATATCAACAATAACTTTAAATATGAGTGGTCTAAACACACCCATAAAAAAATACTGTCCGAGTAGTTAAAAAATGAACTATATGTGCTCTTCAAGAAACTCACTTCAAATATAAAGACGTATATAGGTTAAAAGTAAAGGGATGGAGAAAGATATACCATGGTAACACTAATCAAAAGAAAGCTAGAATAGCTTTATTAATTTTTGTTAAGGTATATTTCAGAACAAGGAAACATGATAGGTAAAGAGAAACAGTGCATACAGGTAAAGTGAATAATTCTCCAAAAACACATACAATAACTAATATATATATATATATATATATATATATATATATATATACACACACACATACACACATAGAAAATGAAAATACATGAGGCAACAACAGATGGAAGAGCAAAGAGAAATAGAGAGAATTATACTATTAGACTTGGGGACTTCAACATGTCTCTTTCAATAATTTATAGGCAAAGACGAAAATTAGTAAGAATACAGTAGGCCTGAACAGCACCAGCAGTCAACTGAATCTCATTGACATTTATAGAGTACTACATCCAACAACAGCAAAATACATATTCTCAAGTTTACATGGAATGTTTACCAAGATAGTTTATGCCTGGGCCATAAACACAGCAACAACTTTAAAAGAATAATCATACAAATTATGATCTCAGATCTTAATGAAATTAGGTATCATTAACAAAAATAGAGCTGGAAAATTCCAAAATATTTTGAGAATGAAACAACACAGTTTTCAGTCATACATAGATCAAAAAAGAAATCTTTAGAGAAAATTTTAAAAATATTTTGAACAAAATGAAATTGAATATACAAGTCAAATTATAGTAGCGGCAAAAGTAGTGATTAGCAGTACATTCATATTATTGAATGGCTATATTAGAAATGAATGAAAAATCTAACATCAATAATCTAAGCTTCTCCCTTAGTAAGCTAGCTAAAGGAGTCCAATTTAAGCATATAGCAAGCAGAAGAAATAATAAAAAATAGAGCAAAAATCAACAAAATTAAAATACTCATTTCATGGACATTAAAAGGATAATAAAGGACTACTACAACAACTATATGCCCACAGATTTGATTACTTAGATGAAATGGACTAATTTATTTAAAGACACAAACTACCAAAACACTGAGAAAAATAATCTAAATAAGATTATATGAATTATAGAAATTGAATCAATAATTAATAATATTACAAAAAGGAATACAGGGCACAAATACATTCTCTGGTGAATTCTTCTAAACATTTAAAAATAAATGATATCAATACTCTAGAAGATCTTCCATGTAGAAGCAGGAGGAAGATTTCCAAACTTAGTCTATGAGACTAGCATTACCCCAACACCAAAAGCAGATAAAGACATTACAAGAAAGGAAAACTACAAACCAATATTTTTCATGAATATAGATGCAAAATCCAAAATAATTTAGCAAATTAAATCCAACAATGTATAAAATATTTATACACCATGAATAAGTGGTATTTACTCCAGTAAGCAAGGCTCAGTCAGTACTCAAAAAATGAATTCATGTAATCCCCCATATAAGCAGAATAAAGAAGAAAAATCATATGATTATGTCAATTGACTCAGGAAAAGCATTTGAAGATTCCAAAACCTCTTCGTGATCAAAACTCTCATCAAACTAGAAATAGAGAGAAACGTCCACATTTGTTAAAGAACATCTACAAATAACCTATAGCTAACATCATACTTAATTGGTAAGAACATATGTAGTGCCCTTATAATATCAGAAACGAGGCTAGGATGTACCCTCTCACCATTTCCATTTAACATTATTTAGAAGTCCGAGGTAGTGCAATGCAACAAAGAAAAAATATAAAACTTATACAATTTGGGAAGGAAGAAATATAACTGGCTTATTTCATAGATGACATGTTTATGTAGAAAACCCAAAGAATCAGCAAAATTTCCTGTAACTAATTAGCAATTATACCAAGTTACTAGGCACAAGGTTAATATACTAAAGTTCATTGTGTTTCCATCTACTAACAACAATTAAATTAAAAGCATAGTACCATTTATATATGAAGTGCTTAGGGATAAATCTAATAATATATGTACAGAATCTATATGTAGAAAAAATTATAATGAAAGAGATCAAAGATTTAAATAAATGGAAGCCTATTTCCATATTCCATGCTCATGGCTTAGAAGACACAATATTATAAAGATGTAAATTTTATCCTAAATGATCTATAGATTGAAAACAATCCCAATCAAAATCTCATCAAGCTATTTTTTGTAGATAAGCAAACAAAGTCTAAAATTATATGAAAAGACAAAAATGAACCTAAACAGCAACAGAATACTGAAGAAAAACAAAGTTGGAGGAATGACACTATCCATACTAACCAACTTCAAAACTTACTATAAAGCTACAGTAATCAAGACAGCATTCTGTGGATGAAAGAATAGGCACATATGACAATAGAACTGAATAGAGAATCCAGAAATAGACTTGCACAGATAAAATTAACTGACTTAACATAGAGGAGCAAAGGCAATCAGTGGACAAAGGCTATTCTTTTCAATAGTGGTGGAATAATTGGAAATGCATATGTCAAAGGAAAAAATAACCAAAAAAAACCCATCTTGACACAGATGTTACAACTTCATAAAAATTAGCTAAAAATGGATCACAGACCTAAATGTAAAATTGAAAAACTATAATGCTTCTAAAATAAAAGAGAAGAAACCTAGGTGAACTCAGATTTAGTGATGAATTTTTTTCATATGTCTTATTTTCTTTATTTTTATTAAAGTTGATTGGGGTGACAATTGTTAGTAAAGTTACATAGGTTTCTGGTGTACAATTCTGTAATAAAACACCAAAAGCAAGATCGATAAAAGAAATAGGTGGACTTTATTAAAATGAATAACTTTTGCTGTGGGAAAAAACGTTGACAACGGAATGAAAAGATAAGGTACAGATTGGGACAAGATATTTATAAAACACCTATCTGATTAAAAAAAAATGTATCCAAAATATACAAAGAACTCAATATTCAACAATGCAAAAACAAAAATAATCCAATTGAAAAATGGGCAAAAGATCTGAACAGACACCTTACCAGTTAAGATACACAGGTAGCAAAAGAGCACTTGTAAAGATGCTCAGATATTCCACATGCTGGCAAGGATGTGGAACAGGAACTCATACTCGTTCCTGGTGCAATGCAAAATGATACAGCCACTTTGGAAGCACTTTGGAAGACAGTTTGGCAGTTCCTTATAAAGTTAACCATATTCTTAGCATATAATTTAAAAATTGCTCTTTTAGGTAGGTACCCAAATGAGTTGCAAATATGTATCAAAAAAAAAAAAAAAAAAGACTACTTGTGAATGTTTATAGCAGTTTTATCTATTAATTTCCCCAAACAGGAAGTTTTATCTATTAATTTCCCCAAACAGGAAGTAACCACCAAGATATCCCTCAAAAACTGAATGGATAAACTGTGGTATATCAATTAAATGAGTACTATTCAGTGATAAAAAGAAATGAGCTATCAATCTACAAAAAGACACAGAGGACTTAATGCATGTAACTCAGTGAAAGAAACCAATCTGAAAAGGCTACAATGTCCTAAGGAATCTAATGTAAGATTATAGTGAATAAATGTGGCTAATTTGGCAACTGAACCAAAATTTTGTGAATTCTGTAACTGCAGGTTTTACTCTACCATATTGCTATACAAGAAGGTGTTAGATTCACCAGGAAATTATGTGCATTTTTTTTAAAATTGTGGAAACCCTATACCAGGGGTGTCCAAACTGCCAAATGTGGCCCGCGATCCATTGTTAATTGGCCCGCAGCAAATTCCAAAAATATATTTAGTTTACTTAAATAAACCAGGTGAGGCAATATGTACTTCACCTTGCATGAGTGGCCGGGCTGTTTATGTATTTTACCACATATGGCCCTTGGTGAAAACCGTTGAAAAAAGTTTGGACACTCCTGCCCTATACCATAGTAGAAATAGGTCTTGGACATAAGTTACTATGGGTTTGCCCTACATATCTGTAGGGTGACCTCTGACACCTTTGAATAATGATGTGGCCCTCAGTACTTGGCTGGTTTCCACTTTGTATCCTCGAGGACCTAGTAAGATACCAGGGAACTATTTTTATTCACTTACATCTTTATCCCCTTATACCTTTTGCATCATTTGTCCTTGTTCAATAACAAGCTGAAGAAAAACCAACTTGAGCAGGGTCTGGCAAATTGCCATTGAAACTTGTGAAAAAATTTCATAAATACGTATTAAATTGGTCTGAAATAAATTGAATTATTTTAAATGAAAAACTGAAGCTGGGCCCTGGGGGACTATAGACCAGTACACATCATGTCCTTAAGTGATAGACTGCAGAATGTATAATACGATTTAGATCCCTGTCCACTTCAGTAAGATTCCTACTTGAAGAATTGCAAAACTGTTTTTATAAAGGAAATCATGCTTGTCTAATCTACTAGTGTCATTCGAGGACATAAATAAATGCAGAAAGGCTTAGACCTTAACATTTCTTTGGCTATTTTCTACACAAAGACAATTTTTATATATACAGATATGGAATTGACAATAATGCTTTACCACAGGGATCTCCTTGAGACATGCAAAACAGAAAGGATAATATAGACTTTTCTTAGACTATTGCTGTGCAAGAGAAGTATAATGTGAGCCACATTAGTCATTTTGAATTTTCTAGTAACCATGTTAAGGAAAAGTTAAGAGAAACAGGTGAAATTATTTAATTACATATTTTATATAACTTAATCTTTATATTCAAAACATCAATATAAAAAGTATGGAGAATAGCTGGGCTTGGGCCAGGAATCCATGTTTTAACAAATTTTCTGGGTGATTTTAATAACCACTAAAACTCGAGAGCCACTGCTTTACAGAAAGATAAACTCAAGATTCATGGGTGAAGGTCCAAGATGGTGGATTAGGTACATGCTATGCCTGCTGCTTCCCAGGGTCACATTGAATTTACAATAAATTATAGAACAATCAATCTAAAAAATCATCTGAAGACTAGCTGAACAAAACCCCTATAACTAAGGATATAAAGAGGAGACCACATCAAGACTGGTCGGAGGGGCAGAGACGCGAAACGGAATAACACCAAACCCACAGATAGTGATTGAACACTGGGAGGGACACCTTGGTGGTGGAAGTCCCATTCCCACACCAGGCTCTCCAGCCCAGAGGTCCTGTGCTGGGAAGAGGAGTCCCCACAACATCTGGCAGTAAAACTCAGCAAGGACTGTCTGTTCATCCCAGTGAGGTGGAAGGCAGCTGGAAACCCAGATATCATCTTAAAGGGCCCACACACAGACTCACTCACTTGCAAATACTCAGCTGGTTTCTGGTGGAGGGGCTGCAACTCAAGAGGCTCCAGAGACATACGGGAAAATACATTGTATGGCTCCAGGGTAAAGACTGGAGGGACAGCTACCATTGTCCCTGTGTGGAACCAGCTTCAGGTGTAGCCTACAGGAGGGTGCCATCTTTTCTATGTTGAATCCTCCCCCAAAGGGCCAAATCTGAGACTGCATAGGTCTAGTAAAATTCTTGTGTGTGCGCCACCTTGGTGACACCATGGGTCCCCACCTCAACCAGTTAGTGCTGCATCACTGAGGGCACTCTCAGCTCCTGGGTGACCAGCCCCACCCCACAAGCTGCCAAAGCCTTTTACAGCAGCAGATGTCCCATGGCAGCCTGGGGAACTTTCGGTGGCTGTCAGTCAGCCACAACTTGTGCTGCAGCCTCTCTTGGGCAGCTCTTAAGGATCTGCAGGAATGAGGTAAACCACGGCTGGACATGGTGTTCTCAGGGTGTTTTGCAAAGTGGCCATGGGCCTGGCACTGGTGCAAAAACTGAAGCTGCATTAACTTTGTAAAAAACACAGCCTACAACCTGTGACTCCCTCGGAGCCTGTCCTGCTAAGCTTGTGCTGCATCATCAGGGACACTCTGAACACTGGGTCAACTGGCCTGGCTCATGCTCTTAAGGAGGCTCTTTCAATAGCTGAGCCTTACAGGTAGCCAACAGGTGGCAACAGGCCGAGGGGGACTCTGGGCCTTTTGCTAAGCTTCCCCAGGCCCAATATTGGTGGCATCCAGCCTCAGTTCACATTGAGGCCAACCACGCATGCCTCCAGGTCCAGCAGAGGCAGCAACCAACCACAAATAGCTTTGTAACTCCTACCAGATAGCCCTAGGCAGATCACAACAAGCAAAGTTGAAATTGGCCTGCACAGGAGCACCCTGAAACAACACACCAGGAGACACCAGAAACAACACACACAGAGGCCAGCTTCAGACCACACCAGATCACTACTCTGTTAGCCCTACTAGCGGCACACCCAAAGGGTAGTCTCAATAGGCATAAGAGCCCACTGGGGTGAATCCCACTCTCAGTGGTCAGCCCCCACACAGCAGCTCATACACTGTGGTTGGAGCCAGTCTTCACAGTCAGTCAGCCTGAGAGTCAATCTCACCAACTGACATGCCAAAAGCAAGCAAGGCTCTACTACAAAAAAAGAATACAAACAACACAGAAACACTCCAGGAACACACACACAAGTGAGCAGGGAGACTGTGCCACTGGACCACACAGGACACCTACTACAAGAGACAGTGAAATAAAGACTGAGACACAGAGATCTACCTAATACATAGAAGCAAACACAGAGCGCCTGCCAGAATGAGGATACAAAAAAACGTGTCCCAAATAAAAAAAAAGGAGAAACCTCCAGAAATAGAACTAAATGAAATGGAAGCAACCAACCTACCAGAGACAGAGTTCAAAACACTAGTTATAAGAATGCTTAACGAACTTAGTGAGAACTTCAACAAAGAGATAATGAGCATAAAGAAGAACATAGAAACCATAAAAAAGGACCAGTCAGAAAAAAAAAAAAAAAAAAAGATTATAATAACTGAAATGAAGGATACACTAGAAAGAATTAACAACAGGTTAGATGAAGCAGAGGATCAAATCAGAAATTTAGAAGACAAAGTATCATAAAATCCAATTGGAACAAGAAAACATAAAAAAAAAAGAAGACTTTAAGGGACCATTGGGAAAACATCAAGCGCACCAACATTCACATCGTAGGGGTACCAGAAGGAGAAGAAATGGAGCAAGGGAATGAGAACCTATTTGAGGAAATAATGACTGTAAACTTCCTTAACCTGGTGAAAGAAATAGACATACAAGCCCAGGAAGTACAGAGAGTCCCAAACAAGATGAACAAAAAAAGTCTCACACCAAGAGACACTATAATTAAAATGGCAAAGGTTAAAGACAAAGAGAGGATCCTAAAAGCAGCAAGAGCAGGGCAGTTACCTACAAGGGAGCTCTCATAAAACTGTCAACTGATTTCTCAACAGAAATGTTGCAGGACAGAAGGGATTGACAGGAAATATTCAAACTAATGAAAAACTATGGCCTAAAACCAAGACTACTCTATCTAGCAAGGCTATCATTTAAAATTGAAGGAGAGAAAAATAGCTTCTCATACAAGAAAAATCTAAAAGAATCCATTACCACCAGGCCAGTATGAACATAGATGAAAAATATCCTCAACAAAATATTAGCACACTGAATTCAGCAAACTTTAAAAATATCATACAACGTAATCAAGTGGGATTATTTACTGGGACGCAAGGTTGGTTCAATATCCTCAAATCAATTAATGTGATACACCACATAAACAAAATGAAAAATAAAAATCATACGGTCATATCAACAGATACAGAAAAAAACAACAACATTTGACAAAATCCAGCATCCATTTATAATAAAAACTCTCAGCAAAGTGGTGTGGCTAAAGAAAACATATCTCAACATTATAAAGGCCATATATGTCAAACACAGAGCTAATGCCGTATTCAATGGAAAAAAGACAAAAGCATTCTTCTTAAGGTCAGGAACAAGACAAGGATGCCCACTTTCGCCACTTTTATTCAATATAGTACTGGAAATCCTAGCCACAACATTGAGACAAGAAAAGAAACAAAAGGCATCCAAGTTGGAAAGGAAGAAATAAAACAGTCGTTATTTGAAAATAACACGATACTATATATAGAGATCCCAAAAGAGTTCACCAAAAACGATTAGAACCGATAAATGAATTTAGTTAAGTAGCAGGATACAAAATTAATATTCAGAAATCAGTTGTATTTTTATTGACCAATAATGTACTATCAGAAAGAGAAATTAAGAAAACAATCTTATTTACAATTGCATCAAAAAACAAAACAAAAAACAAAACAAAACAAACAAACAAAAAACACCTAGGAGTAAATTTAGCCAAGAAAGTTGTAGGGTAGATGTAGTGGAAAATTCGCCTTCATTGGTTGATGTGAGCTTTTGTCTATTAGCTTTTATCTCTTCCTGTATGTGAGGTGATTTCTGTGCTGTGATCAGGGGTGGAGTAAATTCTCCCTTTGGTCTCATTCTCCTAAGCAGGGGAGATATGAGATGAGGTTGCTCTTCTGTCTGTGTTGTGAGGTGATGGTTAGCTTAGGGTTAAAGAAATTCTTGATCAGGGGTTGAGAGAGTTCCTTCTTTGTTCTGTCTGTTTCGTTCACATCAGCAGATGAAGTGAAGAAGTAGCTTAGTTAAATCAGGATGACGTGACAGGCACATGCCAGGCCTTGTTGTTTATCCAGATGAATTGCCCCTTTGGCTGGATGGGCAGCATTCATACCAGTAACTGCAGGATCTCCCAAAACTGGCCATTCCCGGAGTGGGAGGCAGGAACAAGAAACTTGGCTCTAGGGTACATCAGACAAAACATATAAGACAGACCTCAGTAGGCAGTGTAAGTATTATTATTTCATCATTTGGTCATTTGTCATTGGTGATTCTTCATCATTGTAACATTTTGAAGACTTCCAGCAACATGCAGCTTACAACACCAGGGGGTGTCCTGACTTTCAGCTGGGAACCTGGTGAGGGCTGGCTGGTTCCCGACCTCTCCAGTGCTGTTCCCCACAGTTAGCCTTCTTGAGAACTTGTAAGCATCTAGAGAACTTGTATGCAGCTTACAACATCAGAAGACATCTTAACTTCTAACAACAACAATAATGATGACAACAGCAACATTCTTCAGATTGTTAACACCTTGAAAACTTATATGCAGCTTGCAGCTTATAGCATCAGAAGACGCCTTGACTTCTAACAACAACAACAACAACAACAAAGGCAACAGCAGCAGCATTCTTAGAAACTAACAAGCAATGGTGGGGAAGATGCCTGAGTTTTTCTCAACCTGGCAAGGTTTTGATTTACGACTTTTCCGGTGTTGTTCTCCCCCAGTTTCATGAGCTTTTAGCATCTACTGTAATAGTTACTATCTTATAGAGCTTATTACTGCTTTTGGAAACTCCTTACTGATGTTATTTGTGTATCTAGCCAAGTAATTTTTGATCAATAGTAAACATACGTTGGGATCTCTTAAACTTATATGTATGTGTACTCCTTTGACATGACATTGTTATCAATGTATATAGTTTAGACTTAACCACCTTTACTTTCTGACATTAACATGTTCTATTAATTGCCTTTGTGTTTTGCTATTGCATATTGCTAAATAAATTGATTAAATATTAAATAAATTAATTAATTAGCCCCATTTTAGCCTCTGTCCCTCCTCCTTCTTTCCCCCACTTGCCATTACAGAAGCAAAAGACTTGTACTCAGAAAATTATAAGACATCAAAGAGAAAAATTAGAGAAGACACAAATAAATGGAAACATATAATATGCTCACAGATAGGAAGAATAAATATAGTTAAACTGTCCACACTACCAAAAGCAATTTATAGATTCAATGCTATCTTTATCAAAAGACCAATGGCATTTTTCACAGAACTAGAACAAATAGTCCCAAAATTTATAGAGAACCATAAAAGACTCCAAATAGTCATGGCATTCCTGAGAAAGTAAAGCAAAGCTGGAGATATCATGCTACCTGATATCAAAGTATACTACAAAGCCATAGAAATCAAAACAGTATGGTATTGGCATAAAAACCAACACATACATCAATGAAACAGAATAGAGAAACTGGAAATCAATCCATGCTTATATGGTTATTTAAACTATAACAAAGAAAGCAAAAATAATACTGTGGCAAATATAGTCTAGTCAATAAATATTGCTGGAAAACTGGATAGATACATGCAAGAAAATAAAACTGGACCAACTTTTTTGCCATATACAATAATAAACTCAAAATGGATTAAATAACTAAATGTATGACCCAAAACTATAAAACTCCTATAAGGAAATATAGGACATAAAGTCTCACACATTAACGTCAGTCATATTTTTTTCTGCTATATCTCCTCGAGCAAGGGAAACAAAAGAAAAAAAAATGGGACTACATAAAACTAAAAAGTTTTTGCACAGCAAAGTAAACCATCAACAACAAAAAAAGATGTCCTACTGAATGGGAGAAAATATTTGCCAATGATGTTTTCGATAAGGGGTTAATATCCAAAATTTGAAAAAAAAAACTCATAGAACTCAACACCAAAAAAAAAAACCAAACAATTGAATTAATAACAGGGCAGAGGATCTGAATAGACATTTCTCCAAAGAAGACATACAGATGGTCAATAACCATGAAAAGATGCTCAAGGTCTCTAATCATCAGAGAAATGAAAATAAAAACCACAATGACACACTACTGTCAGAATGATTATCATAAGTAAATCAACAAACAACAAGTGTTGGCGAGAGTATGGAGAAAAGGGAGCCCTTATGCACTGTTGGTGGGATTGCAAATTGATGCAGCCACTATGGATAATATTATGGAGGTTTTTCAAAAAACTGAAAATAGAACTACCTTATGACCCATCAATTATACTTCTGAGTATTTATCCAAGGAAACCCAAAACACAAATTCGATAAACATATGCACCCCTTATTGTAGCACTATTCACAATAGTCAATATATGAAAACAACTGAAATGCACATCAGAGGATGAATTGGATAAAGAAATTGTGGTACATTTATACAATGAAATATTATTCTGCCATTAAAAAAGAATGAAATCTTACCATTGGCAACAACATGGTTGGACCTATAGGGTGTTATGCTAAGTGAAATAAGTCAGACTGAGAGAGACAAATACCATATGATCTCACTTAGGTGTGGAATCTAAAGAAAAAAAAAATAATGAACAAACAATACAGAAATAGACTCGTAGATACAGAAAACAAACTGATGTTTGCTAGATTGGAGGGAGTTAGGGGGACGACTAGGAAAGTTAAAGGGATTGGGAAGAACAAATTGGTAGTTACAAATAGTTACAGAGATGCGAAATACAGTATGGGGAATATAGTCAATAATATTGTAAAAACTATGTATAGTGTCAGATGGGTACCAGACTTACCAGGGGGATCACTTCATAAATTATGCAAATGTCTAACCACTATGCTGTACACCTTAAACTAATATAAAATAATATTGAATGTTAACTAATATATATATATATATATATATATATATACACACATACATATATATATATGTATGTGTGTATATATATATATATATATTTTTTTTTTTTTCCTTTTTTTCCCCACAGGATTAAAAAAAAAAAGATTCATGAGGATAGGGCTTGAGCTGGGCTTTCTGTGTGTCAGAGATGGGTTTTCCTCTATTGGATTCAGTATTTAGTTAGGACATTTTTGTCATATATATTTTTAAAGATATTTTTAAAGATTTTAAAAAGCAAGTGGCAAGTTAATTGTTTCCTTTCTAGGCAGGCCTGGTTGAAAGATGACTGAACATATTCCTGGTGGGCTGATAAACATGTGATTCATATTTGCAAAGCTAATCTATACCATCTTTGGCTTTGGTCAAAAATAAAATAAAATAAAAGTTTAAAATATACATATAAAAAGTAAGAATGAAAATTTTTATGGTATTTTTTGTATTAAGTCTTTGAAATCTGGTGTGGTTTTTACAGCACATCTCAATTTGGACTGGTCATATTTTGTGAGTTTATTAGACACTTGTGGCTAGTGGTTGCTGCATTAGAAAGTGCAGGCTTATAGCAATGTCTCAAAGAAGAGGAACAAAACTACTTTTAGTGATACTCACTGGTTTCTCAGATACCTGTGATAACACAACGCATACGGAGCATTCGAGAATACATGTAAAGATGTAGTTAACAGTAAGCTGTTAGATCTAATGTCTCAAATGGGTTCACACACACACACACACATACACACACACACACACACACACACACACACACCAGTTACTTGCTTAACTAGTAATATGATGTATTCTCCATAAAAGTATGTGTTGTATTCACTTCATAGCTCTTAAAATATTTGTTTACCTTTGCTCTTTTGTTTCAGAATAGACAGCCCCTGCTCCAAGATCTCATATTGGTTTAGACAAACATCTTCTGCCTAGGCAATCCCAGCCTGTAGATCTCTCCTGATTTTCTAAACGCTGGCATAATCAAGACGTCAGAAGATCTCTTCTTGTGAAGGATCCTTCAGATCCTGGACCTAGATATTTTTCATCATTTTCTTTATTTCCTACCCAATACCATAAGGAAAACAATAGGATAAAGAATGAAGAAAGAATAAGAAGAAAGAAAGTGAGGGGCAGAGAAGAAGGGGGAATAATAGAAAAGCAAAAGTGAAAGGATTATGGAACAGTGGTAAAGCAAAAGACAAACGGGAAGAAATGAAGGAGGAAGAAAGTGGAGGGAGACTTTCATCTCAGGGAAACTTCTAAGTTTTCTGATAGAAAGGTCAAGTAAGCCCTTTTCCTTAAAAAAAAAAAAAGAATATATATATATATATATATATGTATATTCTTTTTTATATTATATTCTTATTTATATATATTATATATATATTATATATATATATATACCAGTCTTCCCCTCCTCAACCCTTCCTGCTCCTCTCCTTAACCAAGCAGTCAGTTTTTGACAAATTAAACTGTATAGCTACTTTAAACATCATTAACTTTCTTTAAGGAGTTTTGTTTTCAGTTAATTTTATAACAGCATGGATGATGAACATTTGTAATAATGCAAGATAGGCAGTTATCTTTGGTAGACAGTTTTTTGTGGTTATCTGTATAATGTATTACTGTAAATGATTTAAAAAATAAAATTTACTTTGCATAATGAAGAAGTTCAATGAAACGAAAAATTTCTGCTACTAACGAGTTATTATTTGTCACTGGGTCTTAGTTTTCTCATTTCTTAAATTGAGGATAATAAACAACACAGGGTTCTTGTGAGGCCAGACGAAATAATGTAAAGAACTTAAATGCAGTGCCCAGTATGAGCCAAGGCTCAATACTATTCAAATTACTAATGCAGAAGAGCAGGAATTGTTGAATGAAAGAAATGGTCATACCTGCAGAACGTTATTATAAACATACATATGGAATGCTCCTAATAAGGCATGTGTACAGGTGTGGTAGTAGACGAGGGGTAGAGCCTTGCCTATTTAACAATTTACATTTCTTCCTGCTTCTTCAAAAATATCTCAGTTCTGTTTCTGGAAAACCCTAGGTATCTGAGAAGACAAAATTGAAAATGATGTGACTCACATCATCTTTGAAGGATTTTTCTGTTGTTGTTGCTGAAATTCTTAGATTTGACCGTTCTTGAAAAAATCCAGCTATCCCTCACACTAGGAAGAGTGAGACATTCAAGATGTCACATGGTGAAGCTAGCAAGGTGCAGGACAGGCTACTCAACTTCAGGAATGAAGAGAAAGACTTGAGGGAGTAAATAGGATTGTAAGCCAAGAAGCTTTAGCAGCATACTCTAAATAATGATGATGGGTATCCTTGAAGTACTTACAGAGGGAATGGATATTATAAACACAGACCTTTATCCAATTCTGGAAAATATTGAGGAGCCCCTAGCCACTTCAATCACTGTCACTCATAAGATAGATGACTGTGGATGCAGTTGTGTCCACTATTTATAGTTTCTAAGAATCTGTAATATGCACGTTACATACTTCACTGCTCCACTGAAAAACGAGCCTCCTTGTGCTGATGTCCTACGGTCGTTCATTACCTGAAATGCTGCTCAAGCGTTTTATAGCTAATAACAACCATAGGTTCCCTGATCGTAGAGTTATCACTGTTGGCACATTATACAGTGTTCTGGTCTGTTGTGCATAAAATCTACTCTCATATTCTTAGAAAATTTTCATTCTTAATTTTGAAGCAATTTTCTGTATGAAACGTAATTTGTTAAAATTTTAACTAAAACCACGGCAATGCATGTTTCGTAGAGCAGGTCTGGATTACTTAACTGCAGAACAAACCATGTAAGAATTTGATGCACTTTATGCAGTGGTTCTTTATTTGGAAATCCTCATGTGAATATAAGTAAAAAATGATAGAAACCAACAAAACTTTGGGGTAGTGCTTGAAAGAGGCAGTCAAAGATGAAATTAAGGAGAGATGAGAATAATTTTATTGAGCCCACTGATTGCAAAATAACAAAATCACCAACCTTCACTAAAATAAATTCCATATTTATTCCTTAAGAATTCTTTCCTTTAAACCCACAATTTTTTTTCTGGTTTCAGCTTTATATGTTTTGATTAAGTATTTCTTTCCCAAAGTTTTAAAAATATTCCTATGTATTTTCTAATATTTAGCATTCATTTGCTTAATTTCTATTAGGTAGATTTTAAAATGTCAAAAATAAAAATGTGCAAGAGGTAACATTTGCCCCCTGCGTGTCCCCTACCCACGAAATATTGTATCTCCTGAGAAGGAGAAAAGCTGTTAGCTTTTTGCTTACCTTCCAAAGATTTCTTTCTAAATATATATCAATACAAAAGGATTATTCTAAGTGAAAGGTAGAAGTGCTTGTAAAATTTTAGGGTTCTAATTTTTATATTTTCATTATAAATAACAAATTCTCCAAAATCATTTATTAATCATTTCCCCCATTGTCCCATACATGTAGATGTCCATAACTCAGGTTTATATAATTATGTATTAGTCATTTATCAAATGTTACATGTTGAATTATTATAGCGTATGATGTTTCACGATTAAACTCTTCTCCTTCAAAATTGTCTTGCCTATTAGTGGTTCTTTATTCTTTCATAAAAATGTTAGGATCAACTTATCAAGTTTTATGTGGGAAAAAAATCTAAATAGAATTTTTACTATGTAGAAAGGGGAAATTGCCATTTTTATAATATTTGGTATTTCCATTCATAAAAAAAATAGGTCTATCTCTTCTATGCATTCTTTTTTGAAATTCCATATTAATTTTCTCTGTAAGGTTATATTTACCTTCTGTTAATTTTCTTTTTATTAAAGTTTATTGGGGTGACAATTGTTAGTAAAGTTACATAGATTTCAGGTGTACAATTCTGTATTACATCATCTGTTAAATTTATATTTAGTAGTTTTGGGGTTTGTTTGTTTATCTTCTGTCAATCAATATTTAGCTACAAATTTGTCAATGCTGAAGAAAGAACATCTTTTTTAGACTTCTAAACTGAGAAAGAACTGAGCAAAAATTGAGTGCCATGTAAAGATCTCTGAAAGAATTATGTGATGTTTTGTGGATCCTTTATCATAATAGGAATGAATTAGCCCAATCCAGATTATAGGGCATTCTGCATTTGTCTCCAAAAATTCAAGTATCAGAAAAATAAAGGGTGAGGGGATTGCTAAAAAATAAAAGAGAATTAAGTGGCATACCAAAAAGAAGTATAATGAGAGTACTCTACGGATCCTGATTTGAAGAAAATGATAGTAAAAAGACATCTTTGAAACATCTGGAAAAGCTTAAGCATGCATATTACATGGCATTAAAGAATTGTTGATGGCTCAGTTGGTTGGAGTGCATGCTCTCAACAACAAGTTGCCAGATTGACAACTACATGGGATGGTGGGCTGCGCCCCCTGCAACTAGATTGAAAATGGCATCTGGACTTGGAGCTGAGCTGGGCCCTCTGCAACTAAGATCAAAAGGACAACAACTTGGCTTGGACCTGATGGGTCCTGGGAAAAAAACACACTGTTCCCCAATAAAGTCCTGGAAATACACATTGTTTCCCAAAAAGACCTGTTCCCCTTCCCCAATTAAAAAAAAAAAAAAATCGTTAATAGCTTGCTAGTTTATTTAAATTTGTCTTTATTAGGTATACTAACACATACCAAAAAAAAAAAAAAAAACAACTCTGAAAGATGTGAATAGGGATCATAATGAATGTTGTCTTTGAGAGAAAAAATAAGAAATGTGATTGGCCAAATATTAATAATTGTTGAAACTAGGTAAGTGGTACATAGATTTAATTAAAGTAATCCTTCTCTTGTTCTGCATATAATTAGAAATTTTATACAATAAAACAGTTTTTAGCAAAATTCTGCATTCAAATTGTTTTGCAGGTATCTTTAATTTTTGCCCAACTAAAAGAATGAAATTGACTATTGTAACCTATGCATTACAGTATAGCTTTTACAAGAATAAATATCTGGAACCTAACTTAAAAATAGGCAGAGGACATACTCAGAGTCGATAAAAAGAGAAACACATTTTTTCAACATATGGAAAGATGTGGAACTTTATATAAGAAACACTGCTTGAAACCACATTATATATTTGCCTATATGATTCCCAGTAGTAAATACTAGATATCACATAATATTGGCCACAACTGAGGGAAAACATGTATTCTCAGACAATACTGAGGGGGAGTAAACCATTCAATCTCTTTGGAGAGTATTTTAGGACCACATTGTAGGAAATTATCAGACAGAATTGCACATACATGAAACACCATGTGTAGAATAATATCTGTGTGGACAGTGATTGAAATAGAACAAAATTCAGAATAAGTATATATTCATTAGTGAAACACTAATGAATTATTTACTTGTGTACAATGGAATAAAATGTATCAATGAAAAATAATTAGGCCATTATATATAACACTAGGAACTAATTTTCAAGAAATATTCAGTGCAAATGACAAGATAAAAACAATGTGTACAAACTAAATTTGTGAGCAAAGATGTGCGCACGCACGTGTGTGTGTGTGTGTGTGTGTGTGTATGTGTGTGTTTGTGTGTCATGATAGTCTGAAGAAACTGTCGCAGGATGTGAAAGCTCCATTCTGTGCTACCTGACATAATTGGGCAACTCATGATTTAATAAAATATTAAGAATTTTTACCCAGATGTGTATATTTTTTATTTCTGGTGGAAAAAGGGATTATTAGCCAGAAAAATAGAATATTATTGTAGAAAAAGAATAATATTCTGTAAGAAAACTTCTTAAATTCTCCAAAATGGACAATATCGTTTAAAAATCAAAGATATTAGTTATGATTTAAAAGCTGGTATTAATAAGTTATCCAACTGTTCTTTTCTCAGCATGATAGTCCATAAAAGTCAGAAAAATATTTTATTGTTATCCCTATGAATAAACCCAGGTTAACATACTGTATTTTCACACCAGGATATCAGAATAGACAACCTAGGAAATAATTTTCTTTATTCTAGATTTATCAGAAAATCTTCTCAGAGGTAAGAAATACAGAGTGAAGACAGGATTACAGTTTGAACTATTTTAAATACATAACTATAGAATCCTCATTCAAAGAATAATAAATATCTAATAAAGTTTGTGTTTGATTAAGTTTCAAAAATTAAATTTACTGATATACTGGTGCCATAGAGATCAGTGGATTTTTTAAAGCTGTCTAGAAAACTGAATGTCACTATTTAACATAGAGATTTCCTTGACATTTCATAATACCACACAGGTCATAGTTTGGCTTTTTATTAGTATTCATCACTTATGTATAATATTTACCTTTTTATACATATAACATTGTGTATAAAAACCATAAAACATTGTGTATAAAAAACATAGTTTTCATCATTCTAAGAAAGTGAACATTACTTAAAAAATGCAACAATTAAAATACTTCCCAGTTTTATATTTTGTAAGTAGTTTATGATGCGGTGATAGAAATAATAGAACCTTAATCATATGCCTGTGTCTGGCTCAAACAATACTGCAAAATGTTTACACACAACTTATATTCTCCATTTTTAGTAATAACAAGAATTATTGAAAGACAAGAAGAGACTCAATGTCATCATTTTAGTCACTATTATCATTAGTCATTATTCTTTAGTATTCTTTTGGGAACTTAATTATCTGACCTCGTATGTCTCTCCATTTTACTTTTTACTCAATCCCAGAGATTTTCCCACTTTGCTTTCTCCCACCCCCTTAATCTACCACAAATGGATTTCATGTAACCCTCCTTATATTTCCTCCTTTGATTCTAATGTATAAAATAAGCTGCAAAACTGAAACTTTCTGGAGCATTTTGTTAATCTGTTGAGATTTTGCCTTCTGGAAATTGTCGTCAGTTTGGCTCAAATAAACTCATTCAAGTTCTTTACAGGTTCAGATGTTTCCTACATTGATAATAGAGTCACCAACTAAGTTATGCATGGCTGATACAATAATGACAATGAAGAAGGAAGAATAGCTCTTACACATTCTTCTGAAAAAACTGAGAGGTCAGCGTCCCCCACTTGATAAGGTGTGGCATTCGGGGAGAATTCTGCAAAGTCTTAGCGCTTCCCAATCTGATGTCTAAAAGCACTTTAAAAATTACTAATTTGGGGACAAAAGCAACTGAATCAATTATTGAACAATATGAAAGGACACTGATGAGGCACAAAAAGGTTAATAAAAGTTTGCCAAAGGGGGACTGACCAGGCCTGCATCCGCTCCCCAGGAACCACCGAGACTCATCCCCTAGAAATAAATCAAGCTGTCCAAACACCCTTGGAAAGAGTAGATAAAACCCTAACCAGAGTAAGCTGGTTCCTGACACATGCACAAACTGTTGAAACCTGTTCATTGTTTGAACTCTAGCCTCATTATAATACAATTAAAATAAAATGAACATTAAGCCTTGCCTCGCCCCCCATATGTTTTTCTGTATGCATTATGGGTAAGAGCATGTGCAGAAAGTACAAGTTATATAACCAACATATGTCAGTCAAATGACCTCAGTCTATATGTCACATCTGCTGCTGTAAGGAAATTAATCTACCCTTTTTCTATGTAAGGAAAAGCTAACCTAAAGTTAGGTGCAGTTGGCTATTCTAAGACTCTACCCTGGCAACCGACCCTACCCCCACCGGTGTTTCTCTCCTTACTACCTGGGGTAGCCATCTTCTTTAAACACAGGCATTTTCTTTCTGCCCTACCTTCAATAAAACTTGTTCTCTTACTTTTTTGTGAATTTTTTCACCTTTTGCGAATGATCAGGGGTTAGTTCCAATGACATAACAGAAACCTGATGACTCGCAGGCAAAATTTAATGTAATTTTAAAATAAACACACAGTTCTCTTCAAATAGCCAATATCCACATAGTGTTAATGCCTTATGAAGCATTGTTATCCTAATATTAAAGATGCTTGTTCCTCAGTTTAACCTGCATAATGGAATGAGTAAAATGGAGTACATAGGAATTGATTGGATATTGTAGTATCAATCTCTAAGTTATCCCTACAAAGAATTTTGTTATATATTCACAGCAGTAAGGATTTTATTAAAGAAATCTATTAATATTAGCTCTTTCGTGAAACAGATTTGCTGAGACATCAGACTGGAAGTGGTTCAAATCTAGAGAGTTCTTGAAGATTTCCTGCAGAAGCTTGAATTGCTCCAGAACTAACACTGCAGCCTGGGTAATCAGCCAAAGTAATGTACTTTTGCTCCTCTTTATATTCTAAGTGCTTTTGATAAGCCTGGCTGGAGGGGAGAATGAGGAAGAACAGCTGGTTTTATGAAAATTTAATGCATTCATCAACTTGGATATTCACCCAGGCAAAGATTTCAATTCTCGTAGCACATGACTAGGTACTATCATAATATAACTTAAGAAATAGTCAATATCAAATACATGATTTTGTGTGCATATGCACTCTAGCTGAAAATTAGTTTCCATACAATGGATGACAAGAATGTATGTATATAAAACTCATACGCTTGCTTTGAAAAAGAAATGAGGCATTTTGAAATATTACCCGTTGCTTGTCATGCCAAAACCAAAGGTGCCAATAAGAGTGGGGCCGATCAATAAACAAATATAAGTTGAATGATTGTCGATTTTCTCCTCTACAAAATCTTTAATTTGTTCATAAACCCAATCTCTCAAGTTCCTGAACTATCTTCAATTCATATGAAGATTGTATTTTATATAAATATTTGATAAAACCTCGTCAGTTAAAGTTGCAAACCATCAACTCACCCATGAAGAAAACCTAACCATTTGGACATGGTGTCTTTATTTAAGTCCCAAAGAAACACTTTCTTTCACTCCTTCTCACATCATGCGCTGTGCCAAAAATTTTAAACAAACACATAGCAGTGTACTTTTATAAACATTTTCCAAAGAAACATTTGCAAGACTTGCTTTGGAAGTGAGGTTACCATGGAAACAGTTCTGTTGCATCACTAACTGGGAGCATATATTGAGGGTTTTTATAATTCTAGAAAATGCATTTACAGGACAGTGGGATCACACTCTAAAAACTGACATGGAATAATGTAGGATCAAGTGGACTGGTGGGATGCTAGCGGGGCAACATGATTATACTTTTAACAGACTCAACAATTAAGAGGCATTATTCTCTTATTCCCATGTCTGTTGAAAATCCTGCAATACATTTGGCCATTATGATGTTCAGATGTGAAGAAACATGAGAAAGAGAAAAAAAAGATTAGTTCATATGCGTAAATTCTTTTAAATGTGAAAAGGAATATGAAAGTCAAAACTCCAAAAGACAAATGGTAAAATTCACATATTATATTTCCTATTATTTTGCATGTATTTTGAGAGATGAAGGTGTCAGTAGAAATGAAAAAGAGAGCAAAAAGTCAGTGAAGAACAGCTGTTCAATAGTTAAATTACATTGATAAAAATAAAATGTCCCAATATACATGGCCTCTCTGCAAGGGAAGAATGTTACTGTAAGCATGAATATCAGTGGAATGATGTGTATCTAAATTTCAGATACACATGAAAAGGCATCTGAGATAAAGGTAAATGACCCAAAGTTAAGTATAATAATAATTTCAAGTAATCTAAAGTTCATGTGTGTGCGTTCAAAGATTAAAAATATTATATATTTAAGCCTGCATTGATTTAGAAATTAATCTTTACTGCTATTGAGTTTTCTTTAGAAATATTAAGTATGGATTTTAATTTAACTTAGATTAAAATTCATAATTTCTATTTATGAATTATTTGATGTTCTTATAAAAAGTGAAAGCATGTTTTATGAACAAACAAAACATTGTTATTTATATTTTAACACTATATTCTTTGCTATATATATTTAAATATACTTTTGTATATATTTCATTTATTAATCATTTATATATTATCAGTTATAATACTATGTAGCTCCAATTATATTTGAATGTGCATTTTAAGCTTAGGTCAACTATGCAAGTAGTAATCAGACCTTAAAGTCATTCAAATCATTTTAATTCCAGAAAACACAGCATATGTCTCCGTTTCTCAATATGTTTGCATATTTATATATAATTTCCCGATTGGTATATATTTATATAAATGACTCTCTGTTAAGTAAAAAAAAATCAAGTTTTTATGGATCCAGTAACTATTATACAACAGAGCACAGCATAGAGAAAAACACAGAGGCTGTGGAGTTAGATCTTAATTCAAAACCTAGATCTTTCAGAAGCAGCTATATGACTTGTCCAAAAAGTTTCTTTACCTATAAACATAGTGTGTTATTAATAGTAATGAGCTTACACATATTTTTTTTTCCTATAATGCCAGCCATTATTGTAACAAATCACTTATTTTAAGTCATTTAACCCTTGCACCCCTTTGGAATAGGTGTTATATAAATCTCTGCTTTACAGAGAAAGACTTAGGCTTCAAGACTGTGACTGGCTTCGGGTCCTTCAAGAAGAATTGTTTGAGCACAGGAGCTCTGCCTTTACTTATTTTAGACTAGGCTTGTGAAAGATATGCACACAAACACACACATATAATGCTTAGCATGTAGTAGGCATTTAAAGTTGATAAATCTCATAGAACCATATAGGTCAATTTATTTGAATTAAATCAACAGTTATAGAACCTTGTATTATGAAAGGAAGAAAGGAAAGAGGGCCGGAAGGAAGGAAGGAAGGAAGGAAGGAAGGAAGGAAGGAAGGAAGGAAGGAAGGAAGGAAAGAAGGAAGAAGGAAAGAAGGAAAGAAGGAAAAGAGGGAGGGAAGGAGCGTGGGAGGGAGAGAGATAAAAAGATAGTTTAGAAAGAAATAAAATGTTTAAAAATTTCATATAATTTACATTGTATGTCATCTAAACTTCATATGATGTTATTAGTGGGTAATTTTATGTAGGAAGATTATTCCGCCTACAATAATGTTCATAGTATTTTCCTTAAACCATTCCCCGTATAACAGATTGTGTGTTATTATTCACAACTCACTACTCTGCCACTTAAGATAATTTTATATCCTTGCGCTTTGAATGTGACTTGCAATGGCTCATTTACCTGCCCTGTTGATGAGCCTGGCCATAGGATCTTCTTTGGCTAATGGAATGTATGTGATCATGACAAAAGCCAAACCCAAACAGCGTTTTAAGTTCATTTGAGTTTTACCTTCAATTTCCTTCTCTTGAAGAACATATCCAAAGATAGGCTTCTCCTTCAACCTGTTCTATAGAGAAAGGAAATGTAGAGTCAAAAACACAGCTTGGAGTAGAGCCAGTGCTGTCCCACAACCCATATCTAGCTTGACTGAGAAATTCATGTTCATTGGTGAAAACCACAAATGTTTGGAGAGCTGTTTGTTATGCAATATGGCCTAGCAAAATTTACTAATGCACCATGGCAATATTCAACCATTTGTATTCTTGCTTAAAATAGGTCTCTCCTCATGACACATCTCTATATTTGTATATTTTCTATAGCCATTTCTTCAGGCTTTTTCCTCACAAATAAGACTTAAGCAATCTTTTTAAATTAAAGGTTATAGAACCCTTATTTTGCTTCATTAGGTTTGGGGTTGGTCTGGTGTCAGAGATCTTAATAAAACTCCCAGAAGTTTCTGATATTGGTGTTCTGAGAACCTAAGTTTGAGGGGGGAAATGATTGTCATTCTGTTTATTTTCATTATGACATTTATTTCTGGGAAATTTCTATGCTTCGTAAATACAGAATAAAGTGGATTCTGAAAACAATATATTTTTTCTTAAATCAGCATTAACTGTGATTATCATAGGTTTAATAGTAACCATTGACCTTTTAAAGCTAGTTATTTGATTTTTATTATTTTTTTCCTATTATAAAGTTTGCGTGTATGCATATTATATAGAAAAAATAAAAACCATGCTGAAATATATAATATAAAAAGTTAAAACCTTCCATTCCATCCATTCTCTCTATAATTTCACTTTCTCTGTGGAAGCCACTAATAATATTGAGTGAACACTGTTCCCTCATACTTTTTATGTATAATCAAAATCAGTATCTCTCTCACTTTAAGTCTTACTCTACACTACATTATCTCTCTCTCTCTCTTTCTCTCTCAATCATCTGTCTATCTATTTATCTATCTATCTATCTATCTATCTATCTATCTATCTATCTATCTATCTATCATCTATCTATCTATCTATCATCTATCCATCATCATCATCATCATCATCATCTATCTACTTGCCCTTCTGAAACTTTTATTTAAATAGAAAAGATACCCTAAACATACTTATTTAACTTACTTGCACATTTAACAATCAATGTATTGTGAACCTCTTTTCACATTAGTATATGTAGAAAATACCTAATTAAAAAATATTAACATAGAATTATTTTCTGTGGATATTTTGTGGTAAATTCAACCAGACATCTACTGATGCATGTTTGATTTCTATGTCCTCTTCTTACAAATACCACAGTGCAAGTACATGTATGAACCTATGAAGTGCATTTTCTTTTGGGGGAGAGATATTTATTGAACACCACTTTTTGTATCATTAATTTCCCTCTTTTATACATCAACTGGTTCAACATTTGAAAAGTCATTACATCTTCAAAATCTTCTTGGCAAATAGTAGTTTGTGATAAGAGGACTTGCTATTTGAAAAAGAAATTTAAACACTGACTAAACTGATATGTTTGAAGTGTCCCTTATTATACTTAAATGATGAGCTTTGCTCTTTTGATGTGAAGGCAGCAGAGAATAGATTGCAATCATTATGCAAATACAGCTTCTTTTTCCATTACAATCTCAGTATATTCTTTGCACATTTTACTTTCTTGCTGAAATTACTTTTCATTAAAATAAGACTTAATAGTACCCCTTATAACCTACTCTATCAATAAAATCTCTTCAGCATTCTTCTTTTCTTCATTTAAGTTCTGAATGTATTTCTGATGAAGGTTCACTTACATTTTCTAGGAAGCAAGAAGAGGTTTAAGATTTGGGGAGGGAATGTCAGCAGTGAACACATCATAATCCTGATTTGGACTCTACCTACATTTAGGTAATCACCTCAATCTTACTATTTTACCAGATTTAAAAAAAAAAAAAAATAAAAGCAAAAACAAACCAAAAAAACACTTTTTTTCCATTACTGTTGACATTCAATATTATATTAGTTTCAGATGCACAGCATAGTGATTAGACATTTATGTAACTTACAAAGTGATCTCCCAGATAAGTCTAGTACCCATCTGACATCATACATAGTTGCTAAAATATTACTGACCGTCTTCCCTATGCTGTGCTTTACATCCACCCTTGTGACTATCTTGCAACTGCCAATTTGTACTTCTTGATCCGAGTTTTTATTTTCTTTTTCCTGATTATTTATTGGCATTGTTATTTCTTTAATTTCTCCCAGTTTTCTTATATTCATATATCTAATAAACAAAGTGTGAACATATTTTCCTTATATAAAATATTGACTGTATTTTAATAACCTAACTTTTAAGGTATATTTTATCATAGCCTGTTAGTTACATCAGATGCTTGAATGCAAAAAATCAGCAGTCAATAAATAGAATGCATAAAATTGGTCAAATGTATTGTTTTTTCTGAAAGAGTATTCCTGAGATTTAGTGAAATCTTTATGTACTATATTTAGGAGAATTATCTGTTTTTCTTCTACTTTTCTATCTTAGTTTACATAGTAAAAAATCTTGTTTTCTTGTCACACTTGAAGAAGGGGAATTAGTTCTGGCTTTGTCCCTGAATCCTCTTCTTAAAAGCTTCCCAAAAGAGGATATGTGTAATGTTCAGATATGAATAAATCTTGCATCACTTTTTTTTAGTGGGTAGGAATTTGACTTTTATTTTTTTCTTTGATCTAAATTTGATCAAAAAGACAAAACAAATGTTTAATTCTTAATTGTCTTGTCATTTAAAATACATGCCTGTGAGCTGTCTCTCTGTCTCTTCCTTGTAAGATAACCAAGCATGTTCCACTTTGTGGTCAGGGTCCTTTGAGTTCCCATCTCTCTCTCTCTGTGACAGGACATAAAGCAGTTAGCTAGCATTAGCTAGCACTTGTGCACTAGGATCATTGGCAGAGGTGGCAGTACATGCCTGAATTTTTTTCTTTTGGTGACGTTGAGGAGAATGCTTGACCATTAATAATGCTGACACTTACTTAGTTTCCCTTTGGAGGAGAAATGTGTATCGGCACCCCTAATCCCTACTATTTTTATTCCTGGAGAGCAGAAGGTCTGCATGATCTCCAACAGAAGTTCATTGTTTTATACAGTCACAAAAATAGCTGGCCTTCTTACCCTGCACAGCTGCACACTGTGAGAGAAATGTCTAAGTTGCACATAGTAGATACCAGATAATTACTGAATTCAAATTACATAGAATAAATGGTGTATTGTACTATCATATTAATATAGAGAAAAGTGGATATTTAGTAAGGAAACATATTTAATATTTCCAAAATTGTCAGTATGAGGCAACATAACACCTCAAATAATCATTTTGTTGTTTGCAAATCTTTTCCATTCTTTATCTTCCAAACTAATTATATCTTATTTTTACTGATTATCTGTTGATTAGAATTGGTATGCAATGAATATTCTCTTTGTGTGTATGTGTGTGTATACTTGTCCTCTGCACTTCAACCCACAATGTAAATAATATGTGAAGGAGGACATAGATTTTTTGACTTTGGTTTAAAGAATGCCAGTGTAGGGTCGAATCACCCATACCTAAATTGTTTCTCTCTACTCATAGGATGAACAAATCAACCCATTTTAAACATAGTCAAAGACTAATACAACTCTTCTCAATAATCTGTCATGAAATCAACTCTAAATAATGGAAATGGATCAAGTTTTGCTTGTTTACTTGTACTAGGGATGTCAGTTTGAGAAGGGTGCCTGGATGCCAGTATATACCACAATCACCATTGAATATGTATATTTATTTATATATGCGACCCCAACTCAATAATCACTATTGCATAAACATAATTTTGTTGTTACTCCAATCCAAGTATTAGTTTAGTAATCCTTTGAGTGAATTTGTGAGTTCCTATTTTGGCATTAGTTATCAAAGTCAATGAGCCTAACCTACCTATGCAGTTTGGTGCATATTAAATAGATACTCGCAAACTTTTAGTATAATCCTATATTACCATTCTATTTTTATATTTCTGCTATTTTCATCATGCTCTTAATAAGAAAAGAGTAACGGAACAAAACAAAAAAAGATTAGGCTAAGCTAAAGAAGTTTTGTTTTTCTTTTCTGCCTTTGTGACTAATATAAAAGAGCATTTGACATTGTCTATGCACAAATATATCTAAACTAAGTTATCAATGGCCCTAAAAAATGTTATTTGAAACTGAAATTAATTTAGAACATAAGTAAACATGCTTCCTGCAATGGAAACCTAAATCTCTCTTATGATAAAAAGCCCCGTTGTATGTTTCCACTGGTAGAGTTTTCAACTTTGTTACTCAGATTCCAAGAAAAACACAGATTACTAATACATACACACACACACACACACAGACACACAGACACACACACAGAGGCTGCCAAAAAAGAGAAGTATACACATTTTAAGAAAGGAAAACTGTATTAAAATTGTAATAATATATACCTATAACAAAAGAGAATACAAGTCACGTTTGACTTCTGCAATTACAAGAGGTGCTCAAAGTGGTTACCATCAGCGTCCAGACACTTCTGATTATGGTGAACTACTGCTTGAGCAATGTTGACCGAAATGTCCACTTCTATACATCTTTTTTTGGACCCCTTGGTATTTTTGTGTGTGTGTGTGTGTGTGTGTGTGTGTGTGTGTGTGTGTGTGTATTAAAACCCTCAATACACTAAGAAAGAACAAGTTTAAAAATACAACCACAGACACGTTATCAATTATTCTGGATAATGAACAAAGTAGAAAGGTTAAATTCCTTAAATTATATTAGAATAATTTCAGGAAATCGGTTTCCTAAATCATTCTATAATATAGGTTGATGTGGCTACATACAAAAGTAGATTTCTCTTCTTAATATATTTGGTTTTAAAATTTAATTTTCTCATGAAATACACAATTTTATGCCATGTAGTGTACAAATTGGTAATTTTCTTCTTGATTAACTCTTGGAAGATTGTGTTTCTAGGAATGTATCCATTTCTTCTAGATTGTCAAATTTGTTGGCATATATTTTTTGTAGTATTTTCTTAAAGTCCTTTGTATTATTGTGGTGTCATTGTCACTCTCCTTTTTCATTTCTGATTTTATTTATTTGAGTCCTGTCTCTTTTTTTCTTGATGAGTCTGTTTAATGGTTTATCAGTTTTGTATATCTTTTTAAAGGACAAGCTCTTGGTTTAACTGATCTTTCGTATTGTTTTTTTAGCCTCTATTTTGTCTATTTATCTTCTGATCTTCATTATTTCTTTTCTTTACTCACTTCAGACTTTATTTTCTGTTCTTTTTCTAGTTCCTTTAGATGTGTTTAATTGAGACTTTTTTTGTTTGTTTCTTGAGGTAGGTCTGTATTGCTACCAATTTCCCTTAGGATTACTGTCACTGTATTTCAGAGATTTTGGGTCACTGTGTTTGCTTTTTAATCTGTCTCAAGGTTTCTTTTGATTTCTTCCATGATATCATCATTATCCCATTCATTATTTAGTAGCATGTTATTTAGCCTCCATGTGTTTGTGTGTTTTCAGGTTTTTTTGCTTGTTTGCTTTCCTGTAATTGATTTCTAGTTTCATACCATTGTAGTCAGAAAAGACGCTTGATATGATTTCAAACTTCTTAAATGTATTGAGACTTGTTTTGTGGCCTAATATGTGGTCTAGTTTGGAAAATGTACCATGTGCACTTGAAAAGGATGTATATTCTGCTGCTTTGAGGTGAAATGCTCTAAAAATATCAATTAAATCCATCTGGTCTAATGTGTCATTTAAGATTGCTGTTTGCTTGTCGATTTTCTGTCTGGAAGATGTATTCATTGATGTTAATGGAGTGTTAAAGTCCCCTACTATGACTACTGTATTATTGTTAATGTCTCCCATTATGTCTGGCAATTTTTGCTTTATATATTTAGGTGATCCTATGTTAGGTGCATAACAGTTTACAAGGGTTATGCCCACTTGTTATGGGCACTTGCTGGATTTACCCCTTTATCGTTATGAAAAGTCCTTCTTTGTCTCTTGTTTTAACCTCTGTTTTAAAGTCTATTTTGTGTGATATAAGTATCACTACCCGAGATTTTTTAAAAATTTCTATTTGCATGAAATATCTTTTTCCATCCCTTTACTTTAAGTCTGTGTGTGTCTTTCAATTTGAAGTGAGTCGCTTATAGAGAGCATATGTATGGGTTTCATTTTCTTACCCATTCAGCTACTTTTTATCTTTGATTGGAACATTTAATCTATTTACATTTAAAGTGATTATTAATCAGTACATAGTTATTGCTATTTTATTATTCATATTTTGATTTTGTTTTTCTGTCTTAAAGAAGTCACTCTAACATTCCTTATAATACTGGTTTTGTGGTAATGAACTCCTTTAGTTTTTTCTTGTCTGGGAAGCTCTTTATATCTCCTTTCTCTCTTAGTCTTTAAACTTTATCATTTCGATTATGATGTGTCTTATTGTGGGCCTGTTTGGGTTCATCTGGTTTGGGACTCTTTGTGCTGTCTGGACTTGTATGTTTATTTCCTTCACCAGATTTGGGAAGTTTTGCATCATTATTTCTTCAAATAGGTTCTAATACCTTGCTCTCTCTCTTCGCCTTCTGGTACTCCTATGATGCGAATGTTGTTAGCTCAATGTTGTCCCAGAGGTCCCATAAACTATCTTCATTTTTTTTTTTTTTTATTCTACTTTCTTTTGCTGTTTTGATTTGGTGCTTTCTGCTACCTTCCAAATTGTTGATTGGATTCCCTGCTTTATATAATCTGCTGTTGAGTCCTTCTAGTGTATTCTTCATTTCAATTACTATATTTTTCATTTCTGACTGGACTTTTTTTTTTTTATGTTTTCTATGTCCCTTTTGATGTTTACTATCTGTGTGTTGAAGTTCTCACTACATTCCTTGAGCCTCCTTATAACCAGTGTTTTGAATTGTGCATCTGGTAGAATGTTTGCCTCTATTTTGTTTAATTCTTTTTCTGTAGTTTCCTCCTGTTATTTCATTTGGGTTTATTTATTTACTTATTTATTTATTTTTGTCTCCTCAATTTGGCTGCCTCCCTGTGATGGTTTCTATGTATTAGGTAGCTCTGCTACATCTCCCACACTTGGCATGGTGGCCTTATGTTGTAGGTGCCTGTGGGGCCCAGTGGCACAGTCTCCCTGACCATTTGAGCCAGGTTCTCCAAGAGTTTCCCTTGTGTATTTTATGTGTGCCCTCCTATTGTAAATGAGTCTTGATTCCTGTTGGCTCATCAGTGAGTGGGATTGATCCGACGACTGACCGACTATGAGGATTGCCACAACCATAGCACATAAGCTGCTCAGTGTGGGGTGGGGGGGGGCTGACCTCATGGGGCAATATTTGACCCAGTGAGCTCTGGGCCTACCTAGACCACCTTTTGGGTTTGCTTTTTGTGATACTGATCAGGCAGTGCTCTGCTATAGTCCAAAGCCAGCAGCCAGATGTGTCAGTTCTGGGGCCTCTTTGGAAGGGCTCCCATTTAGGCCAATGCCAGCTCCTGCCTGTGACCAGCTGTGATTACCAGGCAGGAGCTACAAAGCATTTGGTGTTGGTCACTAACTCTGCTGGACCTGTGGTGCATGGTATATGCCATGCTGCAAACTGAGGCCAGTTGCCACAAGTACCAGGTCTGGGGTAGCCCAGCAAAAGACACAGGACGCCCTGAACCTACCACTACATGACTGATGTCCATAAGGCTCAGCTGCTGAAAGAACCTCCGGCAGTAAGTGAGTTAGGTGAGGCAGAGCTCAGGCAGTCACACGGTAAGGGTGAAAGTGTTCATAAGGTTGATGTAGATTCATGTACAGCACCAGTTCTGATTCTGGGGCCATTCAAAAATGACACAGAGTACACCGAGGCCAGTACTGCCCTGCTGGGGCGTGCAGACTCCTGAGAGTTTTCCCAAAAAAAATTGCAGTGTGGGCCAATGCTAGCTGATTGCCACAGAAAGAGCCTATGATGGTGTGGGAGTTGGGTCTCAGGGAGTTATGGGGGAGGGGGGCTAGTGGAGTTCACCAACAATGCAGATTCAGATTTAGCCATGTAGGGGGCCTCAACACAGAAAAGATGGTGCCTGGAGGAGAGCTCAACATAGAGACAATGGCACCTGTCCCTCTAGCTCTTGCCCTGAGTCCACACAAATCAGTCTCTGCCTGTATGTCTCTGATGCTGCCCAGTCCTACATACCTCTGCCGGAGCTCAAAGTGTGTGCATGGGAATGAAAGGTCTGTGCCTGGACCCTTAGGAGAACACCTGGGTTTCCAGAAGCCTTTCTTCTTACCCAGACAGAGAGAACCCCCTGTGATTTTCACAGCCTGTGAGTTTCACAGCCATATGTTGTGAGGTTCCCCTCCTGGCAGTGGTGCTCTGAGATGTGCAGTGTGGTATGGAGTGGGAACTTCTCACTCCTCAGGGGTGATCTCCACAGCTGAGATCTCTCCTGATATCAACTGCCACACATGGGTGTGGGGCCAGCCCAATTTGCAACTCTGCCCCTCCTACCAGTCTTGACATAGCTTCTTCTTTACATCCTTAGTTACAGGATTCCTGTTCAGCTAGTCTTCAGATGGTTCTCCAGGTTGGTTGTTTTATAGTTTAGTTGTAATTTTAATGTAGGCATGGTAGGAGGTGAGGACAGCATTTAACTACCCTGCCATCTTGCTGGAACCTCGAAAACAACTCAAGTAATCCAATTAGCAAGTGGCAGAGATGAGTCTAAATCTGGTTCTCTTTTTGTCCAGTCTATTGCTGCCTCAATGATGTAGAATAACCATGAGCTTGGAGGTATTAAAATACAATTGTAATAGGCAAAACAAAATGTAATGGCATAAATAATTTCTTCTATGTCAATTTTCTATCTGTAATCATCTGAATCCTTTCTTTGACCTGTTAGTCAGGTATTCTGGTAATACATTTTCACAAGACATAGTACATTCAAATAATGCTAGGAGCTTTGTAAATCTGTGCCATGTTGTGGAGTATAGTTGTAAATGTTTTGCACATCATAATACTTTCTTTATACACAATATGAAGACACATTGTCATTTGTCAATTTAGATATACAGACTCAGGAGTCACACTCAGTTTGAATTCTGGCTCCACCTGGACAGTTGTGTCACTGTGGACAATTTACTCAGTAACTTTCAACTTAATCCTTCCTATCTGTAAAATAAATGTTATGATAGCACCAATTTAATGTGATTTTTGTGAAGAATAATAGTATAAAAACTGAAAAGAACTTAGCACAGTGTACAAAAAATGCTTAGAGGTAAATGACTTTAAACTCTTAAAAAACAAAAGACAAAAAAACAAACAAACAAACAAAAAAACTACTTTTTTTTTTTTTTTTTTTTTTTTGCATCTAAAGATGTTCTTGAATGTCTTTTGATTACCCAATAGTATATACATGTTTTCAATGTCATAGTATGTGGATATGTGAATACTTGACTCTTCGTTGAATAAGTACAAGTAACATATATTGTTAAATCAATGGCTTCATCTAGATGGGTTAGTCATTGAGTTCATGAGTGTTTGTTTTAGGGGTCATCAGTAGACCTAATTAAAAAGAAGTTGACTGCTTGTCAGTTGCAGTAACTGAAGACCAAAGTCAAATAAAATAAACAAAACAAAAATCCTGATATTTTTAAGAAGGATGTTTTTTTGTTAAGCTCTAATATAACTAACCTAACTCAAATAACATTTTGGATTACCTTTCTAGTGATGAATCTTGAAAGAATCAATTAAATACCAAAACATACATAGTTCGATGATTCCTCAATTTAACATTTTTAAACATTTTAATTATAGGATTAGAGTTTTCCTATTTCCTAAATTCCATTTAAAGGTATTTTAATCCTTCAATTCTTTTGGTATTGTAGAATAAAATAGGGTCATATTCAATCAGTTTCATTAACATTTCTCACTAACAGTATGATTTCTCTGTACAAAATGAAAAAAAAAAATAAAGTAGATAATGCAGTAACTCATTGAGACATCATATGGCATATTCATGTCTGCTCTTCTTAGCTTTGTTCTATATGCCTGTTTTATTATACTTTTCCTTTTTCTTTTCTTTTCTTTTCTTTTCATTTCTTTTCTTGACAATTGACAATTATTCTCTCTTACATCTCATCCAAACTATTTCATTTAATTTGTCTTTATTCTGTATGACATTTTAATCCATGAAATGGAAAAATCTTGTTTGGTGATGTACTTGTGGTTTCAGGGAACATAATGCTTGTGGAAAGATTATGGAGTTTAGTTAATTTTCTTAACTACTCTGTCATATATACTCAGTACTGGAGATGGCTGTTTTTCTCTACATGATAACAAAACACATAAATAGAGGCCACAATGAATGATCACTTATCATTATTTACATGTGCAATGCATTTAGGAAATGTTTGAGGGAAAAGAAAATAGTGATAAGCTATCCTTGGGGCTGAGAGAGAATTCATTAAAAAGGAGAAGGACCTGCTACTTCTCAAATAAGTCTTAGTGAATTCTAGTAGATAAGTCCTATGTAAGAAGCATTGATCCTGGAAGTTAGGGAATGTATTCATGGCTAGAAACCAGGACTTCCTCTATTTAAAAAAAAAAAATTGTTAGCTATGGAAAGTACACTGATGGTCTTCAGGGTTCCCATGAATCAGGCAAGCAACACATTTTCTTCTTTAATTTTAAAATTTCTCATGTAAATAAATTGTTTGTCAATTGCCTGAAGAGATTTATTTATTCCAAACAAAAATATGTGGTATGAGATGCTATTTTAATTCTTATTAATTATTATGTAAGAAAGCCAAATATGTATGCATCAGAAATTAATTTCTTAGCTGAATTCAAATTTGTTTTTGTGTTCTTGCATAATATTGTCATACGTATTGTGTCAGGCAATGGACACATTTTTACAAGAAAAAGTAAACCTGCATAAAAGCTGTGATTTACAGTCCTTGAGTTAAAACAAACAATAGCAAAAAAAAAAAAGTGTTTTCAACCTAATAAAGTAAATATAAAGTAAATTATATAAAAAATATGTGCTTGAGTATAATTTTTCTGGAGATCCCCAAACTTTCACTAAATAGTTTTTCAAAGATTTACATAATGACCAAAATGTTAACAACTCTAGCTGTAAGTGGGCTGTGATCCTGGCTGCCTGCTCTGAGAACCGGAACCTTGACTGTAATTGTCCAGAGTCCCTCAGTCTAGCAGATCTTTTTTACAAATAGCTACAAGTATATATACATATATAGATAATTAAGCATAAATTATTAAATGACTTCAGACCACATCACACCATCACACATAGGTAAAACCAGGATTATTATAACCTCAATCTGATCATGTGTTTTTTAATAACTTTATTGAAATATAACTCACATATCATACAACTCACCCATTTAAAGTGTGTAACTCAATGGTTTTTAGCATATTCACAGATAAGTGTCATCATTACTACAGTCAATATTAGAACATTTTCATAACCTTAAGAAGAAAGCCCATACCCTTTAAGCTATCATTTTCTTATCCCTGAACCCCCCAGCCCTAAGAAATCACAATTCTAATTTTTCTCTATAGATTTGCCTATTTTGGACATTTCATATAAATGGAATCATATACTATATAGTCTTTTGTTTTCATGGTATACTAATCTTGTAGTATGCATTTGTACTTTATTCATAATATTCAATTGTATGGACGTATCACATTTTGTTTATTTATTCATCAGTTGACGTACTTTTGGGCTGTATCCAACTTTGGACTATTATAAGTAATGCTGGTATAGACACTCTTCACAAGTTTTGTGTGGACATATATTTTCATTTATTTTGGCTATATGCATAAGAGTGGGATGCTTCAAAAGCGATTATTAGGAAAGCAAAAACGCAGTCCACAGAGTGAGAAAATATTTTCAAATTATATATCTGAGAAGGGACTTGTATCTAGAACACATAAATGATTCTTATAACTGAATAACAGAAGGACGAATAAGCAAATTTAAAATGGGCAAAGATAGTAATAGACATTTCTCAAAAAATGCACATATATATATATATATATATATATATATATATATATATATATGTATGTATAAATGACCACTAAGCAAAAGCACATGACAAGATGGTTGACTTCATTAGTCATCAGGAAAATGCAAAACTACAATGAGATACCACATAACACCTGCTAGAATGTCTATAATCAAAAAGTCAGATGATAACCAGTATTGACAAGAACATGTTTACTTCAATCAGTAGCCTCATACACTGCTTGTGGAAATGTAAAATGGTGTAACAACTTGGAAAACAATCTGGCAATTCTTCAAACAGTGAAACATGGAGTTACCCTATAATCATGTGTTTTAAAATTATTTTAAACTCTCTATGAAACTAAACTCATGAATTATTCCCAAGAAACTGGGATCTTAGTGAGACGACTATGTCTTCAGGATAATTGGTAAAAAACAGCTCTTATTAGAAATGCTTTTCACCTTTTATAATTTGGTTTTCTAGCATCTAAATAAACTGGATCCCAAAGAATTCACTAGCCAGATTAACTTCTCATTCCTGCATAATTTCTAATGGAAAAAGAAATTGGACATAGATGTTTCAAGATCTGGGTGAAGATAGGTCTGGAGGTAAATAAGAACTGAGGTTGGCTGGAGCTGATTATAATACTCGATTTCCAACAATGGAACAAAATCACATTTAAATGTCCTATTGATTTATATATACACACATATACATATATATACATATATATATACATATATGTGTATATATACGTATATGTGTATATATATGTATATACACATATACGTATATATATGTGTATATATGTATATATATATTTTGCACACATATATATGTGTATATATATATGTATATATATATTTTTTGTTTGTTTGTTTGTTTGTTTGTTTAGTCTTATGTAGTCCATGGCAATCTACCACTGATTCCTTTACAATATTTTTCAGATCTTCTATAACCCAGTGACAGCCTTTACCATTAATTAAAGCACCATTTCAAAAGAAACCTTTTTGGTTTTCTTTACAGCCTCTGTGCTCTCTTAGTCACCATATACAGTTCAGCGTGAATGTTCCTCAAATGTCAATTTGTCTGCTAAACATTCATACAGGCTTTCCAACAATTGAGGAAACTCTACATTTATCTGTCTCTATACTCTAACCATGCAAAGATAATACAGACCTCATACATCACCCTTTAGCTATTTATAATAAAAATAATGCATATGTCATGTCTGCTTTCTTTCATTCAAATTTTTCTCCGAATCTTTCAAAGAAAGATTTAACTGATTATTTTTGGTCTACATTTTTTTTTTCTTTCAAGTAATCCTCGTATGAATCTCTTAGCTGTTCTGTGTCTGATTTTTTTTAATGCACTTGATCTGACAGATCGATAGCAGTGTCAACGGTGACCCCTCTGCTATCCAGTTTACAAAAGTCCATGACCATTATATCTTACTTTAGCATTGTAACATTTGTTACTATAAAGTGATCCTTGGTTATTATACCATTTTTTTTTGCCTTAAATCCTACTTCAGTGGATGTTAAAATTAAATCCTGCCTTTATTTTTTCATGCTTATTTGATATCTATTTTTTAATAGTTTCCAGGGCCATTGTAATTTCTATTTACCCTTTTTCTCTCAGTACTTAAAAACATTTTAATTGGAATTTCAAAAAGATAAAACTGCTACTGATTACTTGCCAAAGTCTGAACCCAGAAAATACCCTAATCTGTTACTTCAGTATGGAGTTTTTATTTCATGGTGTTTTTTTTAACTCTCCACAAACATGTAGCTTTTATATAAAAATGTCAAATATACTACACACTTCTTTATGAAGCATATAATTATATCATAACTTACCAAATGGAAAAAAGGACCCTAAAAATACTTGTCAGAAAATATAAATTTAAGTTGTCTGCACTCCAGGACCTATCAAAAGCTTAGAGAAGAGAGGTTATATTTAGAGAAGGTTGTGTAAAGGTAATGAAGAGTCCTTCCAATGCTCTCTGATTGTAAGGCATGTTCTTTGATTAAGGTGCATCACTGAGCACTGGTTTAGAGCCTCACAGAATCACTTCCTTGGAATAAAATCTAATGGTGAGATTTTGACTTTCATTGGTTATTATAAGGAATTAAAGTAAGAAAAGCGTTGTCAGACTTGTTATAAAATTATTTCAAAAGTCATTTCCTGTAAGCAACATGAAAAAAATGTTCCCAAATGACAGTGAGAAAATTAATTTGCAATCAAATCCTATTAAAAATTGTTTCCCCAGAGATTTGAATTCACTAATGAGAAATTTCTAGCATTCAGTTTCCTTTTTTGTTATGGCTATCCTTAAGTTTGTAGCCAAATTTTATGTTTGGCCCTTGTGCTGGTGAAGGAATATGTGGGTAATGATTGTTGAAAGTTCCGTAAACCAAGCTAAGGGAGGATCTTTGGACATTTGCTATTTGCTTTCTTCATCTGTAAACAAATAGAGGTAAAATGTGTCAGTTGAAAAGATAGAATTGAATTATGTCAGTTGGAAAGCATGACAGACTAAAGCCATTATCTGTTCCTATTAGAGTATTTAAAAAAGGGAAATAAAAGAAATATATGGTATGTTCTTGAGTCTTTATCTTGAACTGTGTAAGGAAAATATTTTAATGCTTGTGGCTTTGTAATAGCTCTGTTGGATAATAGAAAAAGCTCTTTTCTTAGAACCAATTTAAAGGGAAACTTTGTTGTTGTATGTCATCTGTGTTAATATTCTTGCTACAATAGAGGAAGATAGGCCACCTTACAAGAAAGGAACACAAGATACACCATATCCAGAGAGATGTTTGTGTGTGTACCTTCTAAGAAGTTGTATGTTCAATTCTCTCAGAGCTTTGAACTTATTAAAGGCCAGAGATTGTGTGATTAGAAAGCTAAAAAGCAAATTCTGGTAAAATATCGTTACTTAAATTTATTCGGTGTATAATAAAGTCTCTCTGAGAGGTCTGAAATTTCATCACTAACTGACAGGAAAAATATTCTTGGTTAATTTGTTAATGTTGATTAATTTTGAAGCTCTCCCTTTTGTGAATATATAGCTCACTGCTAAAAAGTAGTTTAATAGTTTTATTTTTTTACCATTATGTTTCTTTACTGGATTAACTTTAAAACATGATATACTTTTAAAAGGCGACTTGATAATTCTAAGAATAAATGAACTTTTCTCCCTTAGACTGGAAGAGTCTTTATGAAATATCTTAGATATTATTTGTATCTGCTAATGGCAGAACATAAGAGAAGATCATGGAACTAGGAAGTGGCCAAATGAGAAATATTACATTAAAAATTATGTAGCTAGATATAGATAGACAGGTTTATAGATATTATGTTAAATAAAAAGGACACTCTGTCCACGCCATCATGTTTGTTTATGTGATAGTCTTTGGCAGTGTTTCTGTGGATTTTGTCTACAGCTTTAAAATGTGGCCATAAAGAAGTACGAATCTTCTCTCTATGTCTGAACAAGCCTAATCTGCATTGAAGACAATGTATAATCTCTTACGACAAAAATTAACGAAACAATACTTCATGTGTCAGCTTTTAAACGAGGGTGGTCTAATAACAGAGAAAATCCTGATACCATATAAAGAAGTGCTTTTTGAAGGAATATTTATAGTTAATATCATAGATTGGGGAAATCAGGACAACATCAAATCCAATAACATATTTTATGGGATTCAGGTAAGATGTCTATTATAAACAGGAGAAAAGACCAGCAGTCTATCTCAGGTCAACATTCATTTTTTGTTTTGTTTTGTTTTTCACTTGTTTCCAGGTCTTTCTTTCAAGGAATAAGTGACTTACCCCTAACCTACAGATCACTTCAGACCCCCTATATGATTAACTATCAGAAAAATCAACAACATGCTTTAAAGGGACTATGACCAAAGAGCAGTTAGTAGATGAGCCATTTTTTTTTAAAGCCAGAACTTAATTTAAAAATAAAGTCCACATAATCTGGGGCTAGAAGATTGAGGTATAAAAGTGGAAATTCAGTAAAATTGGGAGATACTGAATTGGTGGCAATCAGATTTCAGTGATGAAACTCTTGTGACTATGTTTGTAAATCAGATTTGAAATCACAGAAGTATTATATATTATGGGGGTTGTAATAATACAGGAGCTCAAAGGACTGACTATTCATGAGAACAATTCTGGTAACGTTCTTATTAAATAAATAAATTAAATACAAACAATAAGGGAAGTCACAAAGGAAGATCTCCTTCCACCTATCATCCAGATCTACTAATGCGAGATATCCCAGTTCTCTACAGGACAAAATTCTCCCTGAAAATCAAAGATATTCACTTCTTATCTGCTCCAAAGTATATGATTCTCTGCAAATAGCTTATAATAGAAACTTGGATACTCAAGACAGATTGGGAACAATTTAAGGTGTTAGTGTTTTGTTCAGCCTCTGTGACACTTGCTCAGTCAGTTTGGAAAGAAGCAAAATAATAGGTAATTGCTTATTGATTTTAGAATAAAACAGAACTTCAAAACTATAATAAGTCTATGGGTTAATTAGTAAACATGCAGGTAATTAGACTTCCGGTTCTGGAACAAGATAATTTGTCCTCAAACAATCTACCCTAAAAGAATAGCCAAAGAAAGTTTTTGAGATGGAAAATAATTATAAAAGAAGAAACTTAGATCATCATAAAGAATGAAATCACAATACAAAAAATAAAAATCCAGGTAAATATAATAGATCATGAGTTTTCTAAATTTTGTTTGCCAGTGGAAGTGAAAATTATAATATCATCTGATTTGGTTCTCAAATATATAGAGGAAATATCTAAGACAATTATTTGTAAATTAGGAAAATGTAACAGGACATATAGGGGCAAAAGTTTTCTACACTTCACTTAAAATGGTGAACATTAGTATATTGTGATAAATTATATATGTATAGTGTAATACATAATTCAACTAATAAGACATCTTTACAAATATATACACTAAGAAACAATACAGATAACTAAAAAATAAATTGTAAAAATGAGAAATATTTATCTTTCAATGTGACCCACGGGTAAACAGAAAAAAAGAAACAGAGTAACCCACAGATAAACGAAGAAAAGAAAACAAAGAAATGAAGAACAAAGGAAACAAATCTAAAAACTAAAATGCCTTCCTCAAGCTCTAACATATCAATAATTGCATTAAGTAAAGGGTCTAAATACACAAACTAAAATACAATGATGAGCAGAGTAGATTAAGAAAACAAACAAACCGTGATCCAACTACATGATGTACACAAGAAACTCACTTCGAATAATGATACAAGTGATATTGATGCAGAATCTGAACTTGTTACACTAAACAAATATTAGATGCATGGCAAAACCTTTTCAACTTGTTGAAAAGTTACATACCAGTTTGTTATATCCCATTTTTTTTTATTGATTGCTTTTAAAAGTATAATATACATACTTAGGGAAGAACTATAGATATATATCCCTTAAGGATCTCTTCTTTTTCTCTTCTTATTAACATGTATTGGGGTGACATTGGTCAACAAAACTACATAGGTTTCAAGTGTAAAATTCATTAATACAACATCTATATATTGCATTATGTATCTCTTAAGGATCTTAAAGCACTGTAACTCCTTTCCTTTCTGTTCATCACGATTAGAATTGTCCAACATTTTGGTTAACTCCTTTTTCTTTCAAATTTAACAGTATCATTAATTATATACAGTAAACATTTGCTTATAATCACTCACATATTTAACCATATTTTCCTCTAATTATTTATTGTATTTCATATTTGCTCAGGGATTGTTTTCCATTTTCTTGATGTACTTCCATTTAGTATAAATTGTTTTATTTCATTTTTATTCTTGAATTACCGATAAACTGGGGATAAAGTTTAATATAAGAATCCTCTTCTCTCTCAAACTTTTGATGATATTCTACTGAATATTCTACTGTCTTCTCGCTTTCATTCCATTTATTGATAATTTTTGTATTCACTTATTATTTATAGGTAAACTGTCTATACATTCTGGATGTTTTAAGATATCTTTGATTTTAACTTTATTCTGTAGTTTTATTATTATGTGTTTTACAATGGATTTCATTTTATTTACATTGCTTCCTGAAACTCTAAATTTAGCCTACCATCATTTCTGGAAATAACTCCCTTCAAATATTGCCTTTTTTCACAGTCTCTCTGTTCTATAATTCTGAGATTCTGATTTCATATCTATTAGTCATTATACTCTCCTTTATATCATTTATCTTTTATTTTATATTTTCTACCATTTTGACTTTATGTTCTAAATTCTGAGAAGTGTCTTTAAATGTAATTTCCATGTTATAAATTAATTCTTTACTGTTTGACTACAGTTTAAAATGTAATTTTTCTCCTTTTTTCTATAGACTTATATTTTTATTAAAGTTCTATTTTCATATATATATATATACATATATATATGTATATATATATATATATATCTTTTGTTTTTCTAGATTTGATTCCATATTTTACATTCTTATACAAAATATTCTTATTTTACCCAATATTTTCAATACTTCATTTTGAATTAGTTATAATCCTAAATAAGATATACTACATTACAACCCCAAACAGACACTTCAAGTCCAACCTCAGTCTCTCATTAATTGTAAATTAATACCTTATCCCACATCTATTTAATTTTTTAGAAAATTTAAAAATTAAAATGGATTTGAAATTTTTATGGTCATTTAGTCACACTGAAAGATAAATATTTATCCGATACCCACTTGATAATTTTTTTTCCAACAGTGAAAGTGGGATTTCTTTCATAAATTATTGATACAGGTTGTTTAATAATTTAACCACATTTGGGATGTGTGTGCATTTGTGTGTGTTTTGGTCAGCCATCCCCAGGGCCAGCTGTAGGTTTGGTTATTCAGTAGGAAGACTCACAGGATTCCGCATATATTTATGCTCATATCTGTGATATATAAGGAAAGCAAAATCATCAAAGGGCAAAGCAAATGGAACAAAACACAGAGAAAACCGTGAAACCGTGTATGAGCTTCTAAGAATCCTCTCCCAGTGGAGTCACATAAAATGTGCTTAATTCCTCCAGTAACTCATTCTAAAACACATATGAAATATTGTCTACTAATTAGATACTCAATGCTCAGAGTTTTTATTGGGGGAAATTTATATAGGCATCATTTGCCTTTCATGTACCATATTTTCAAACTCCTAGTAGGAAAGTAGGTGCTCACCATAAATAACATTTTTTTTTTTTTGGTACGGTTTAGAAAGAATGAGCCATTCTTATTAATTAAGAGAATGTTGGGTATGATTCCATAATTTAAGTTTCTAAACACTTTTTTAAAAAGGCCTACTTTGCAAGCAGATTTTTCTCAAGATAGCAGTCTTAGGTCATCTATATTAACTATTTTGTGCACTGTGTGTGTGCATTCTATGCTCTTCTTGGGTTTACTTCTGCTAACATTATCTGCTGGAGTTTTTTTTATTTTATTTTATTTTTTGCATATGAGCATCTGGGCAAACTATACTCCCACCGTATTTTCATTGTTGTGTATTGTATTTTTAGTAAAGTACATTTTTAATACTTGTGGATAATGGGTATTAGACTACTTTTTTCTTTGTTTATTCTTTGTCAGAAAGTTAGGCTCTGTTACTATTGCAATGAGGGTTTTTTAAAAGCATCTTGATTAAAATAGATTAATTTAAAATCCAGATTGAAATCTGGATTTCAGTAAAATATCTACTTAGAAATAGTTTCTTTATTTTTATATGAAGCCTACTGAAAATTTAAATGGAATTGCAATTGCATTTAATCTACAGATCACTTTGGAGGGAAAGGACATCTTTATAATGCTGAATGTTCTGATTCTTGAACATGATGTATTTCTCTAGTTATGTTGATCTTCTTTATTTCAGCAATCTTTGGAAGTTTTCAGTATAGAGGTCTTGCAAATATTTTCATAAAATTATCTTTAAATGTTTTGTGTTGTTGAATCCTTTTGTAAAGGTCATTTGTTTTTAATTTTAATTTTCAAATATCTGTTGCTATCATATAGACATACAATTGAACTTCACTAATTGATTTTGAATCTTATTAACTTATTAAACCCACATATTAACTCTTATACCTTAGTTCAGCCCCAATTTTTCCATCCAATATCAAATTTGAAAGATAAATTAAGTTGAACTCTTAGTAGTAAAAGCATAAGAAAATTGGAAACATATTTTAAGTATCTTATTAATCTTGGGATATAAGTGATCTCTCAAAGCAAGACAGAAAAAAATTGCAGCTATCTAAAAATAGATAAACATTTAAATATATTCAAATGGTTTAAAAAGTGAATCCATAAATATAATTAAAATATACTGGTAAGATGGAAACTTATTTTAAATGTTAAATCCAGATAGCCAAAAAATAAATACAATGGTTCTCAGGTCAACCCACTGAGATTAATGAGACTGACCAAAAATACATATGATGATATTCTGTTTAATTGCATTAGAAAGAAATGAACATTTTTACACACTGATGAAAAAGGAGTGTCTATTTTTATGACATCAAGCATTTAATACTGTTCACACATTTGTGAATTTATTCTATAATTATAGAGGGTGCCAAAAAATGTATACACATTTTAAGAAAGGAAAAAAAAAAACTGTATTAAAATTGTAATACTCAATATATACCTATAACAAAAGATGAATATGTCATGCGCATACATTTTTATGGCACCCCTGTATAATACCACCATTATATATAAATACGTATGCAAGGCAAAGATTAAACTGTTTATATGCAAATTTGTAGTTTTCCTAGCAAAAATAGCCCATACTATTTTTGTAATTAAAATAAGAAAACCCAGGGAAATATTGAAACCATTCATAGTAATTTCTCAAATAGTAGATTTATAAAAGATGGTATTTCACACAATGGCAAATAAGATATTTTGGTTTTGCTAAGTAGAAAAAGGAGTAAGAAAATTAATTATTTCACATGTACAAATTTAGTTTCACACAGAAATTTAGTTTTGTTTTTTTGTTTTTAATGAAGAGTCTCTTTAATTGTCATAAAATTTTCATACAGGTTTATTCTATCAGAAAATAATTCATAGCCCAGAGGTATATAAAATTTTACTTGCCCTTCTAATTAGTATGGAAACACATTGTTAATTTTTATGAAAAATGTGACATAAGATGATTTTTAGGACACATAATTATCTTCTAGTTATTCAGACATTTTCTATCTTGCTTTAGTAAAAGAGAAATAATTCCTATATATGTAAATAATTGAAATATGGACAGTTTAGCTGCAAATGTCTCTTCTTTAGGCTGCTCAGGTCATCTTTTTTTATTTAATGACTAGGTAATGACCAATGTATTTGAGGTCTCCAGAGAACCCATACGACGAATATCATAATTCTATAAAAACATTTTTATTCTAAGTATTACTAGGAGCAAAAACAGAATTCACAAAACTTCCAGCTGGTAAATGCACAATTTTTGCCTGAAAGATTGACACTTCAGTTTAACTTCTTCTGTTCCACACTCTTTATGAGTATTGGTTCCTTTATTGTGTTTTTTTTTTTTTTTTTTTTTTAGTTAATAGTGGTACATGTGTATCCGTCGTTCAGGTGGTCATTGTATTCATCACTTAAGTTGAAACGATGTGTGAGTCTAAATCAGTGATCATAAGCTTTTAGCTTTAAATGAAATGAGTCACATAATTTCATTTCTCGATGATTCAGTGTAAAGCCACAGAAGTATTTTATAATTACACTGAGTTTTCCTTGCAAATGGTATAAACTAGAGTAACCATATGCCTTAATTATCTGATCTGGATACTCTAGATTTTAAGTTGTTTATATAAAATTGCATGCACTTTCAGGGTTGAGGATTCCCCACCTATGAAATATTAAGAAGTACGGAGCATGATCTATCAATGCAAGTCCGAAGAAGTTTTATGCAAAAAAATAATAGGAATAAGGGCACAAACTGTTAAGTAACTACCCTGAAGTAAATAACACAAACTGCCTATGTTCATTCATCAAAAACATATCTATGGAACACTTTATCAGACAGTTCTAAGGATAGTTCTAAGAGCTAGGATTACACAAGTGAGTAAAACAACCCCAAATCCCCACCTCAAGAAGCTTTCACAAAAATAGGAGAGAAAATAAGAAAAATGAACACACACATAAGAAATATTACTTATATGTGTACATGTATAGTTTTAATTGTTAAGAAAAATAAAGCAAGAAAAGGTAGAAGTGTAGAGTTTAGGTGAAGTTTTTATACTTTTAGGTTGGATTAATCTAACAGAGGTGGACTGTAAGTAAAGACCCAACAGAAATAAGAAAGAAAACGTGACTATGTGGAGAAAGAGAATTCCAGGAAAAGGAAGAGCAAGCACAAAACATCTGAGTAGGTGGCATGCTTAGTACATTCAATAAGTAGTAGTGAGAAAGCCACTGTTTTATGACCAGTGTGAGGAGAGGGAAATGATAAAATACAGTTCATTTATATCCCGCTTGGTAAAGTAAAAATTTTCTTAAAGTGAATAGACTCTCCTTGACTAAACTTTATCAGGCTCCACTAAGCCCCCTTCTCAACTAAGACTCAGTGTTGGGCTACCTTGTCTGCCTTTGCCCTTGCAGAGTCCAGTCTTAGCAAGAATCTGCTAAAACAGATTAGAGCGAATCCTCTCACCCTTGATTTCTGGTCACCACCATATTGGCTCAAATTCTTTATCCCCCACTACCCTCCAGGTGATATTTGATCAACTTGCTTATCTCCAGCAAGAATTCTGTTCCCTGAGCAGAATCTTCCCTACCCTTGAGGTGTTCTCTTAGTAATTTTCCATCCACAGATGCCCTAACCTGCCCTTTAACTGTAATCCCCACTGTTCTTGTAACACCATCTCTCTCCCCATTTGTGATAGTCTTGGTACCTGAGCAAGTCTTGAATAAAGCCTCCTTTAATGTTTTAATAAGTTTCAGAATGTATTTTTTTCTTTAATATGGCCATTACCAATGTTAATGTGTATATTGACTTCAAAAGCTAAAATAACCTGGGATAATCCAGCAAAACCAATACAAATTCATGGAGAAAATGAAAAATAAGATTTAGAAAATATAATAAAACTAACGATATTGGGTTAGTTATGACTCAGTAGCTATACTTCCCAGCATTTTTTATGCATGACATTAATTCAAATTAAAAAGCTGGAAAGGTAAGATATAGGTGACTGTGCAAAAATAGCATTTTTTTAAGATTTGCCACTGACTAAAATAAGTGCTTAGCCCCTTTATAAGGAAAGATATTGGAGGGGTTGTTGCTGAATTATGAAGCTCTCGTGATTGCTACTAGAGGGAAATTAGCTGTTACAAAGGCAGTATTAAGATGGTTCACCACAGGGTTCTGATTTTCAAAGTGGACTCAAACCATGAAGTGAATAGTTCTCAAAAAGAGAAAAAGAAAATAAATAAATAAAGCTCACTCCATTGCTGAACAAAAGGATATCTTACTCACAAAAAATATGGGAGAAAAAAAGTGCTAAACCTAAAAAGGGCGTTAAAAAGCCAAGCAAACAGGAAATAAAAAAAAAAAATATGAATGGGTTAATGGATAAGCAAGAAACAAACATTTCACAAAAGTATTAAATAGGACAAATTTTTTCATTGAAATTAATTGATAGAAAGTGTCGGCAAAGCCTGAGGATTGGTAGTCCATGAATTACAGGCATTAAGAATGCTAAAAGAAGCACCTACGATTTCAGTCCAAAAAAAAATGAAACGAGAGCGGTGTAGAAAACACAGAAGACTGGATGACATAACAGAGATTACTTAGTTGCTTGTGTCCCTAGGTAATGGAGACATCAGTTTGAGGAGCTGGAATTATATAGTTGAATTCCTTTAGACAGCCTTCGTAACTGATGCAGACAGTATGGAACCGTCATCTGTGTATGTGAACGTTTAATTTTAGAGTTTGCATGTTCTTAAAAAGTCTACTGGACTTTATTTAAAATCCTGAATTAAAGAGTTCTGTTTTTGTTCTTATCAACAGTGCCCCGCTCAAAGTGACCTCACCCTGGCAAAATAGTCAACGTTTCGGTTTCCAGAATGAGAAAGCAAGTGAGGCTTTATTTTCTAACACCACTGGCTTACTGTGCTTTTTATCCTAACCTGAAAACAATTGTGTCAATGGTTTTGAACTGTGTGCAGATAACCTGTGCAACTTCATCTCAATCTACTTAGGATCCAGGTAGCACACAGAGTGGGTAATTCAATTAAGCACTTCTATTAATAAGGCTTTGGTGAAAACTTCTGTGGTTTCTTATAAAAATGATTAAAGTCATAATAACTTCTATGTGCTTTTTAAACTATTATGCAATGAAAAACTTTTAACTATTCAAGATGAAAGTTATACTTCCATTTTCTATTATGATCACTCATAGATGGAACCTAAAGGAAGTGAAAAGCGAGATGAAAATGTACATAGATGGCCTGGACCTTTTGCTGTTCTGATTTGCTATAAGGACTTACGAGTATGAGACTCCTCTGACACTCTGGCACTCTTAGTACATTAGGCCACCAGCCTTCCAAAAGGGTGATTGGGAAAATCATATCACTTGGGAGTATAGTTGTTTTCATTTATTTCAGTAAAATTCTATGAGAAATAGCTAGTGGATTCCACTATTACTGCTAGCTGTATGTTCTTACAAATTTTAACCCCAAAGCAATTTCATTTTCCTAAAGGGAATAGGTTTATAATCATGGATAGGGCTCTTAACCAACAACTCATTCCCTCTCAGGACCACTGGCCTTGGGAACAGGTGGGTGTAGTTGATAATCAGAGTTCTGGAAATGATTTTATAGTTTAGTTGGCTTTAACACCACCTAAGGTATATCTAGCACCTGAAAATTCCAAACTTTCTTTGTCCTGCATGCTGTGTCTGGAGTATGTCAAAATTTCCCCTCCTAGCTCTAAGACTTCCTAGTGTTACGGACAATGAAACTCTTTTTTAGCCTCCTCGGTATGAAACCACTGGTCCTGTCAAAAACTAGGCTAACTTTGATGCTATCCTTACTATGGAAGCAGGTCATGGCTTCATTACTGTCTATAGGTCTTTTGTTCAACTCTAAGACTTGATCCTTCTGTGTATAAAATCAGCTCACTTGAAGATCTTGTGGTTTTCCTGAGACTGGGTCAAAGTTCAAATTAAAGGGACTACTCAATATCAAGTTTTAAAACATTTCTTCTGGATGGTGATTACTGAATTAATTCACATGACTTCATAGTTCTGTGTTTAATCAAAATTAATGAATTCATCACCAGTGTGCTGATTTATTTGTGTGATTAGAACTAAAAAGGTCATTCTCATCATTTTCTACCTCTTTTAATCTTGGTTTCTCTATTAAGAAAAGTAGCTTTAATGCCTCTTGAAGAGACATGTTTCTTTCCATTGTATTCTGTGAATCAATTTAATTCTCTATGAATAGATTTTACTTAGCTTTTCAATGAACTTTAAAAGAGTGTACTACAAGGACAGCCGGTGTATATCTATTTTCTCTGAAACAATGTCCTAGACAAGAGTTATATGTCCCCACAGAGCTTTAGGAACATTTCTCTTATTGTATCCGACTGTGTTTAAAAATTACCTCTTTAAGTGCCCATTACCTTCCCCTTTTTTTTTCCACCATTGAGCCAAATTTGTAAGGAAAGAAACCGTCTTACATATTTTATATTCTCTGTGAATAGTGAATGAGAGTACTTAGCGGTTGCTCAATTATATTTATTGCTAAATGGGTGGAATGATTAGTTTACCCAGTTAGATTATAAGCAAATTTATACTTTTCATACCATCTACAATGTTTTTTCTTATGCCAGGAAACATTGGCCTTTCTCATATCTGGATGCTAGTATCACATATAAGTGAAAGGATGAAAGACAATAAATGTATATTTTCTGTTAAAGAGATGGGGAGAAAAGTAAAGTCATACAAATATCATCTTCTTTTATTAATTTTCTATCACTGCTATAACAAATTACTATGATATTGACAGTTTTAAATAGCCCAGATTTATATTCTTATGATTGTTGAGGTCAGAAGTCAAAGTGGGTCTCAAAATCAAGCTGCAGACAGGGTTGTGTTCCTTCTGGGGTCACTAGGATAGCCTTCTGCAGCTTCACAAAGCCATCTGCTTTTCTTTACTACTGGCCCTCTTCCTACATTTTCAGATCCAGACATTTGAGGCTGAGTTCTCCTCACGTTGCACTATGTCTGGGTTTTCACTTTGCTGCAGCCTTCTTCTACTTTTTTAAAGAGCCCTTGTGGTTAGGTTGGATTTATGTGTATAATGTAAAGTACTCTCCACCTCAAAGTCGTCAATTTAATCACATCTGCAAACTTCATTTTGCCATCTAAGGAAACGTATTCACAGGGTCCAGGGAGTAAGACATGGACATCTTCAGGAAGCCACTATTCTGCCTAATACATAACCCATTCCATATTGTAACATAGTCTGTCTCCAGCACGTAATATGTTTGAGGCACAGTCTTCCTTATGACACAGGGGAAGAAGAAATGCTATTTAGTGAGCAGCAGCTATAGTAAGAACTACTCTGTTACTTTCCCGTAGATTATTACAATAAGCTATTACACACTAAATATATACATATATATGGCATTTTCCACATAGCTACCTTTTCACTTATAAGGCACTGGCCACAAAGTCATTACCTAGACAGACAAGCCTCCCCCCTCATGCATGTAGCATTCTAGTGTGTTTATTACATATAATATTTATTACATATGACAAATTTTATTATATGTAAATTTTACTCCAAACCAAAATGATAAGCCTTGGGGACAATGACTAGTAAGGGGCAAAGGGGAGATTTTGGGAAAGAGGTAATATTCTTTTTCTTGGTCAGTAAAGGTTATATTATGTGTTACTTCATACAAATATTTTCATTTGTTTACCTTTATGCCATTTCCTATGTATGCATTACATCTCAATATATTTTCTTAAAAAGTGTACTAAAACATAAAATTTGAGCGGTAGAGATATTTTTTAAACATTAAAATGTTATCAAATAAAATCTAGACTCTTATCTTTAACAGTGAACTTTTCCAAATTTCCATACAACACCATTCAAGATTTTCAATTAAAATAGCACCAGCTATGATGGTCGATTTCTTAGTGATCTGAGAAAAAGAAGGATTTGGGGCTCTGTGTGCAGAATGAGACAAATATTTGAGTTAGACTGACATTGGGCATAGGGCTTTCTAGGGGCAATAAAGTCATATCTGTCAACTGAAATTAACCTACCCAGAGTCTATGATTGTCCATAAAGCCTTCAATCAAATCATAGTGTCTCTTTTTAACTCATTTTATTCTTATGTATATAAATTAATATTCATAATCACCATCGAAATCAGTATTGTCCTTTTTATCAGTATCAGCATTTATTGACTGCCTAACTTTCCAAATGCTTTGTACAGATTAAATAATATCATTTCTATAATTCCAGGGTGACAATATGCCATGTTTCTTAAAGTTGCCTTGTCCATCACATCTTTATAGATCAGACTGTCTTGACCTTGATACCACTGACATTTTGGGGTGGGTAATTCTTTGTTGCAGAAAGGACTGTCCTGTGTAATGTAGGACATTTAGCAGTATCCCTAGCCTTCCCCAAGAGATGATAGCAGCACCTTTATCCACACTGTGACAACCAGTAATGGCCACAGATATTTCTAAATCTCCCCAGGGAAGACGGGATGCAAAATCACCCCTCCACACACACACACACAGACCTTAGGAACTACTGATGTACATTAAAGTAACCACAGACCATTGACAATAAGGTTTCATGAAAAATACATTTCACTTTTAGTCAAAAGATCTGGGCTTGAATCCCATCTTTGCTATTAAAGAAGCTGTATGATCTTGGACAAATTATACAAATGGGTCTTTACTTCATTTGACTTTAATGTGAGAATAATAACATATCAAGTCTTTTTGTGATTGACTTTAATTTTTCAGTTTTAGTATAAAAACCTGTTCATATGTTCCCATTGTACTTAAAGTAAGCCTTTACCTATTACTACTTTATAATAAATCATAGCTGGTACTATTTTAATTGAAAATCTTGAAAGGTGTTGTGTGGAAATTTGAAAAAGTTAATTGTTAAAGATAAGAGTCTACATTTTATTTGATACCATTTTAATGTTTAAAAATATCTCTAGTTAACTTCAACCTAAATTTTATTTGTTAGTAAGCGTTTTAATAAAATACATTGATGTGTAATGCATAGATAGAAAAGGGCGTAAAAGTAAACAAATGAAAATATTTTCACAAAGTAACACATAATATAACCTCTACTGACCAAGAAAAAGAATGTTACCTCTTTCCCCAAATTTTCCTTTTGTCCCTTACTAGTCCCTGTCCCCAACGCTTATCATTTTAGTGGGAGTAAAATTTACATATAATAAAATTTATTATCTTCATTGTTCAATTCTACAAGATTCAACCATTTTATACACCATTGTAATGGTGTAACCATTACCCAAACAAGATATAGAACATTTCTATCACATCAAAAGTTTCCCTCACCCTCTTTCCAGTCAATACCCCTTCCTCATTCAGGCAATCACTTTTTAATTTATATCATCATAGGTGTGTTTGTTGCTCTTTCACTTTATATAAATGAAATAATAGTATATGTTTTTATTGTGTATGCATACATGCGTGTGGCTTTTTTTGCTCAAAACATATTTTTGAGTTTCACCCATTTTGTTGAAAGAGTAACATTTGTTTCATGTTTCCTTGCTGAAATGAATTCTATTAATATACCACAATTTGTTTACCCAGTTGCCACTGGATTTGCATTTTATTATTTCCAGTTTTAAGCTGTTTTTTTTTTTTTTTTTTAAAGAAAAAAAGAAAAGATTGCTTTGAACATTCTTGTGTATGTCTTTCAATGAACATGTATATTTGTGTATTTTGGATAAATGTCTAGAAGTGTGGTTGCTATGCCATATTGTGAAGGTGTGCCAAAGCTGCAGCTAGACAAATTGTAGCAAATTTCTAATCTTTCAGATCTGAATGAAGATCAATGCAGAAGTAAACATGATTATTCTATTGTATGTCATAAACGAAGTTGTAATTTTAAAAAAATGAGAAGGATTTTAAATAACAATAATCCTTATCTTTTCCTAGATACTGGGAATTTTCATAAATAAGCAGACAGGAGTCACAGAACAGAGACTGTCACATCTTTTCTTATATTAAAATATGAATGAAAAATGAGCAATACTTAATTGTCTTCCTGGTAGCATAAAGTATGGTAGACACTTTAAAAGCATTAAAGATAGCTCTTTCGTTCTATAAAATCTCTACGGGGTAAAAGAGAAACAGATGGTGTATTAGTTTCCTGTTGCTACGGTAACAGATTATTGTCAGCTTATTGACTTAAAAGAATGCAAATTTATTACCTTACAGCTCTGTATCAGAAGTTTGTCACATCCCTGGTTCCCATGCTTTTCTCAGCCCATGGTGGCAACACTTGTGTATTTAATGTCAAAGTATGTCAAGGGAGAGCCAAAAAGTACTCTGACGGATCACCTGACATAAACTTCCTATCTCCATTGCATATTAGAGTCCCTGCATCCTCCTAAGGAACAGGGTAAATTACCTCTTCTACAAAAGGGACTTCTTTCCCTGTCTTTTGGCTCTTGGAATTAGAAGCCTAAAGTGACAAATTAGAGGCTATGATTCAAAATTTAATGTAAGTATTTCCCCTACTAGAAGCATTTTCCTTCTAAGGTCTAGGACCCCTAAATGTATAGAGTTATGGAGACAGGTACAAAACCTCATAGACACAGACAACAGTTTAGTGGTTATTAGGAGGTAAGGGGGGAAGCGAGTGGTAGAAGAGGATAAAATGGGTCACATATATGATGATGGAAGAACTGACTCTCGGTGCTGAACACACAATGCAATATACAGGTGGCATATTATAGAACTGTGCACTGAAACCTATATAGTCTTACTAATCAATGCCACCCTAATAAATTTTATAAAAGTATAAAGAAAACAGAAAAAAAAATTATCCAAGTGGACCACTGGAGGGATGGTAAACAGAGTCACTTGAGTTCTTACTCTTGGTTCCTGCCCCCATGTATTCTATTTATTGTAGAAATGAAACAATATACCATTGTTACTTTAAGGGGCTTAAACATCCTAAGGGATAGTGTCACAACTTTGCATTATGTCATCTCTGAGATGCACCTTAGTTGCACCTTTATAAATCTGTTTTATTTCTTTGTCAATCCTAAAGCTTCTGGTGATGTGGTATGTTGTAGGAATAATGGATCCCATAGTCCTGTGTCCCATGCCACACAATCTTTGCTGTAAATTCAATTTATTGTTCTACTGTATTGATTCTGTCTGGGTCTATGCATTAAACACTCAACAATTCTCTAACAGTAGTGCTACCTGAGGCCTTACAGGAAAGAAAAGAAAAAGCAAGTTTACCAAGATAAAATGATGCCCCTTCTAAGATGGTTGGAAACAATGCAATCAATTTACTACTAAGTAATAGTTTACTTCTTTGATAGACAGTGTCATATTGGTCTTTCTCACTGGCAGGTTGAACATTGAGCCAGGACATACATAAATTATGAGCCTATGAAGTTGGACTTAGGCATGACCTCCATCTCTGCCATTATGGCTTCATTAACCCATTGTACTAGCACTGGGATGGCCAATGACATAAGCTTGATGATGTTAATTGGCAAAGTCATTGTATCCAATTGGTTGTTTAGTGTTTCTATGGTGGATGCTTTCTTGTGTTAGCATGCAAGACACAAATCTTTGCATTCCATTCCCATTACAACAGGTCCATCCATATACCTCCACCCCTGACCTTCTTCCAATTATCCAGCATTTCTCTCTCCAATTGCCTAACTAGCTAAGGGGGAGCAGAATATGTCACCCCAGAATGTGACACTTTTGTATGTGGATTATTTCAAGATGAAGACAATCAGAGCCCAATAGACTCAGAAAGAGCTTTTTACCTTCCCCTTAACTGACTACAAGAATTTAGATAAGGAGTCTCTACCAGGAAGAGATCTATTACCAAATATAACTTTTTATATCAGAAAGACTTATAGCATGGCATGGCAAACATTTGTTTACTAAACACTTGCCTTTGTACCTTCTTTTGAAATGTCTTCCTCCCCTTTGGAGCTGCAGACCTACTCCCTTCTCTTTACCTCAGACTGGTATCTAACCCTCAATTACCTGATTGCTGGGGAGTCTCATATTTTTATGGGCTGCCAAGTGCACAAAATTTGTATTTCTCCTATTTATCTGTCTTGTGTCAATTCAGTGATTAGACTCACCAAAGAACCTAGAAGGGAAGAAAAGTTTTCTGTCCCTACATAGTCAAATTATTCACTGTTGTCCATAAGTAATAATCGTAACAATTTTTCTTTTCACCAAAAGGGGATGACCGCAAATTCTGCCTGAATATCTTCCCATTGGAAGAATTTCTCCTCAAATCTCTTTTTCTTAGATATACCAGAGTGAGGCTGCAAAGCATTTTTCAGTTTGTCCCAACATATGAACCACCAATCTGTAAACAGAAAATTATCTTTCCTTCCTTTATCAGCTGATCATAAAGTACCTTACACACAAAATATGCATAGGCAAAGTGGTGGATGACATGAAGTGTCAGCCATATTCTTGTGTAGCTCGCTATGAGTTACCATATCAAATCATAGATTTATCACTTCTATTTTCATAATGTATTATTTCTAGGCCCACGCTAAGTAATGACTTCATGAATCAGGCAGAACTCAGTGCATGAGGGACGATTTGAGCCATATGATTACTAATTCCTACTGATTAGGGATTCCATCTCTACCAGTGCCCAGCAGCAAGGCAAGATACTTTTCTTTAACATTATGTACAATTCTATATGCTATAAATGGTATGAGTTTGCTCTAACACCATAGAAATCTACATTTTGGTTCTCCTATTGGGGTTTCCCAAAAAATCCACTAGACAACTTTTCCTGCCACATATGTCTCATATTTGAGGGTCTTTCAGGTATAATAAACCAAGAGACAGAATTACTTACACCAGAGAGTGGAGCTGCTACACCACATATATATATATATATATATATATATATATATATATATATATATATATATATATGATTATTATTTTTTTCTTAATCCAAGCTCTACAGAAATAAGAAGCTTTTCATGGTACTCAGTAAATGAGCTGGAGCTGCATTTTCCTCTGTAGATGTGCTTTGCCAAAGCTTGAAGAAGCCTATTAGGCACTGTGCTTTCTTCTAAGTTGTATGAAGAGTGAGATGAAATAATTTGTCCTTTATTTTACAAGATGTTCTCTCCAATCCTGAACCACTGCTCATCAAAATCTTCATTAATGTGATACGTCTTTGATTATTTGTAGAGTTAATATTATACCCTTCTTGCTCAGCTAGTTCAAAGGGCATATAACTGAGATAATGGAACAATATACTGTAAAAATCCAGGTGATCCATGTCTTTTTGGGTCACCTAATTGACTTAAGTGAGGACAGAGGGTGGGGCAGTTAATATGGTCCCAGGACAGGATGTAAATAAATATTGTTTTCTATCACATAGGAATTTGAATTGTTTCTGAGATTCCATCGTAATAGAGTTGTAAGATAATACAATGTACCTTAGGCTATGATGATATCCTTTACAGGAAATATTTCAATAAGTTTGCAATAGTCTACCATCACCCTCCAAATCCATTTTGGTTTTGAAGGGGTCAGGCTGGTAAATTAAAGGGATATGATGGCAGTCACTACCACTCATCTTCATCCTTCACGTATTAAAAGATGGCACTAATAGCTGCAATTCTCTGAGATGTTATTTTATTTTTTAAAATTTGCTCTCTCCAGAACAGTGAATCAGTTTTAGATGCTTCTATTTAGACTTCTTGACTACAGTAGCTCTTACTTCACAAGCAAACATGGCTTCTGCAAAGTATCAAGTATTTTCTTTCTTATTATACATTCCTGAATGAGAATAATAACGAGTGAGTGTGCCAGTGGATGGATGTACAGTGTGTCAAACTTTGACAGTATTCCAATTAATTGTCTCCTATATACACCTACTCTAACAGCAAGACCGTAATTATGCTCTGGGACCCAGATATTAATGTAAACAGTCCAGTAGTCTTTGAAATGGTGTTGTCTCTTTGCCCTTAGTATGCCTAGCTAACTACATGTCTATAGGTTGGAAATCCATTACCATGTTCATTACAATGGAATTGTAGAGTCTTCCTTCCTGGGGACCTGAATTCTCTTTCAGTTGATAGGTTTTGGGTTGGATAACCAGCTCATTCTGGAAACTGGGCAATAGACTGATTTTTGCGGGGAAGTTGCCCTCAGCTTCCTGATCATCTACTTATTGCTTTCTTTTGATATTATGGATTTAGCACCACATTTGCTGGCTGCCTAGATAGCTTGCCTCTGGGGATACCACTTCTTTTAACTATCACCATATGTCTCTATGAATTAAAACTTTCCAGCTGCTATTCACCCTCACCTTTCATTACACTTCTCTTTCTTCTGGTAATTAACTGCCACCATTGTGCCTCTGTGATTGCTGGATTCTATATAACTATCAGAGAGCTGAGTTTGGTCTATAATAAAGTCTTCTACCATCACCACTGGCTTTCTCAATTGTGCTGCAGTCACTCAGAAACAAATTCCTTAAAGCATTGATCTTAGCATGGACATACATGGGCAGGTTGTGGGTTCTCTAACCATACAGAGTATATCCATTACAGCACGTCCATGTATCTAAGTCTTCTTAAAAAAACAGTTTCAGTGAGGCATAATTTATGCATAGTAAATTACACATGTTTAAAGTATACAATTTGATAACTTTTAACATATGCATACACCTGTGTGCTGTGTATTAGTTTAATGTGATTTCAAATCCAGCTGTTTATGACTTAAGTGAAGTATTGTAACCCACTTATTTATGACAAAGACCAAAAAAGAGTGGTTTTTAGAAGTAAAATATTAATGATTTTGATAAAAGAAAGTTGTGTCAGGATGTCATCATCGCATCTGTTGTCACTGATAAGCACTCAACAGCTCAGATGCTGAGGGGCCCGACTGGTAGCTTCTGGATTACAAGTGAAGAGGCAACTATGGAAATGGGGTATTTAGACTACAAATACTAAGAGTTGGTGAGACTTATTCAAGAGTTTTGGTCTAGGCAAGGTAACACATCTCTCCAAAGTTCTTGAGACCCTTGTTCTTGCCTGGTCAGCAGTGCTGTTAGTGCTTGCAGCATTCTCAGGAGCAGAAGGGACATCTGTTTCTGCTTGGTGAGGCACTCCTCGTAGGCATTGGCACAGCCATAGAAAGGTCCCTGGAGTCATAATCCTCGGAGCAGCCTAGCCTACCTGCAAACACCAGCACCTTTGTTCCCTAGCAACATTCTCTAGTAACGTGGGATTTTCTTTTTGGCCCAGGTAGCTCAAAGTCAGCTCCCGGTTGGTTAAGCCGACTCTCCCGAGACTCTCCAGAGAAACTCAACTTGTTTAAAAAGTACACCTCAAACTAAATTTGGACTTTATCTCTTTTATCTCCCCTTGACTGGAAAAATAGTGTGATTAATCTGTCATATGTTTAGAATATGTTATTTCCTTATTTGGTTTATCAAGAGATATTATCTTGTGTACTACAGGCTTGTAAAATTATTATAATTCCCACAGCAAACCTGTGTTAAATAAATGTCTGGCAAAGACAAATAAGTCTGAGCATAATTATGCCACCCCAAATACAAACAAGATACTGTGAAACCACCACCACAATTACGATAATAAACATATCCATTACCCCGAAAGCTTTTTATTCCCTTATATAAAACAACCTCCCACTACCTCCACCACCATATCCATCTCCATGCTTCTGCTGATTTGCTTTTTGTTATTAAAAACTTAGCTTGCATTTTTTAAAAATGCATGAAGGCTTTCACAAGGAAAATATGTGGAGTTGAGGATAGATTGTATATCTTTATCACAATAAAGGGTACAGAACTTAGGTACTTGTCAAAACTCATAGAAACGTACATCTAAAAAGAGTGAATTGTATTGTATTCAAATTACACCTCAAGAAGACTTAAAAAAATCAAATATTTAATGAGTTTAAAAAGCATTTCTAATTTAGCCCAAGGTCACACTTACAAAACATTGTAGATTTAGGAACCCAACTCAGCCAGTCCAACTCCAGAGCTCAGTTTTAAACTATTTTAATTGCAATATAAACTTATTTTAATAAAACAAAATATTACTTTAATGTACTCATTTTCAAATGTAGTTCTATAGAAATCAGAAACTTCAAGATTTCTGGAATATCACTGTAGCAGTGATGTCCTTTGAAACTTAAATAAAAGAGCCCCCACACCTCATAAATATAAGAGCTCTGCCAGGTTACTTTCTTGACTTTTCTTTTTTCCCCACCTCATCCAACACAGAAACAACAGCAGTTACATGTAGCTTGGTTTAAACAGCCCTATTTTGTTAAGAATTTAAAAAGTACAAAAATGTATTTGGATAATTATAATTCCATGTTAATTTACGTAAGAGATTATAACTGATAGTAATCAAAGAACACACAATGATAGAATATAGGTATTTAACAAAGTTCCAGAGATTATTGCTCTAACATCTTTAGTTGACACTTAAGGAAATCAAAGTGCATAGAGTTACATGACTTGTTTAATGCTACACAGGTATGTAGTTGAGGAAAAGTCAGAATTAAACCCCAGGTTCTTTGATTCAATCAATGTTCTCTCTTCACTCATATGTTATAATCCTGGTGCTGAAAATCCATGCTATTCAGAGTACTTGAGAACAGACAGAATGATATCTGAACTAAAGCATATGGTTAATTTGTTTGAAGCATTCTTATTTATGTCAATCTATATTTACCTTAGAGGAAATATATACCAGTTGAATTATGAGAAGTTTGGCAGAAGGAAGTAGAATATTAAAAGAATTATTATAAACTCAGCCCTGATAAAGAAATTAGAAACTTTGTAAGAATTATGTTATAATGTATTGGGCAAATCACTTAACCTCATGTCTGCTGTAGACTAAAACTCCATTTACATACCTGTCACCAGACAGGGAAGAGAGACAAGATTTCATTACTAAACTCATGTAAAAGCACAGAAGCATTTATTGTCTTTCTCAGTAGTGAGGTGCTTGTTATATATCAGTTTCTAATTTGTCGTAGTACCTTTGAAGATATCATCCAGAGATTAGAAGCTTATATACATTTGTGGCAATTTACTGAGTATGCCGTCCACCCTAAATTTTGTTTTAGGTAAAGCAATTATGTCTCTATATTGTAGAACGATGGTTTTCAAAATACATTTTGACATTAGTTATTAATGTTATATTAACTTCCTCTCTAGTACTGGAGGTAGGTAGTGAGAAGTGTATGATTTTTAAAATTTGAGAAGATTCAGCTTTACATTAAAGTAAAATAAATAAATAAATAAATAAAAACTTTGGGTAAGAAGGCAATTTATTCAAAATTCACATGCCAACCCCTATTCTTACTGTTGGATGTAACCATAATTTATGTTCTTTCATAATTTATGTTGGTGTTATTTTGAGAAGGGACACATAGCATAGTACTAATTATGATATATTTGCAATTTAAATTATTTTCCCATAACAGCAAAAAAAAAAAAAAAAAATTAGTGCTTATTATGGGTTGAATTGTGTCTGCCAAAGTACTTCAGAAAGTGATTTATTTGGAAACAAAATTACTAGAGTTGTAATTAGTTAAGCTGAAATAATACTGGAGCACAGTAGACCCTTCATCCAACATGACTGCTTTTCTTATCAGAAGACACACAGAGACAGAGACACATGAGGCGACACACTAAGTGACAATGGAGAAAGAGATTTAAGTCCTGCAACTGCAAGCCAAGGGGACAAAGATTGTTGGCAAACCACAAGAAACTAAAGAGACAAGAAAGAATACTCCCTGCAGGTTTCAGTGGGAGCAATGCCCTGCCACCTTCTTGATTTGGGCTTCTAGCTTCCCGAACTGTGAGATAATAAATGTTTGTTCTTTAAACCATCCAGTTTGTGGTACTTTATTATGACAGTCCTAAGGAACTAATGTGGTGCCATTTGTATTCTTCATCAAGACAAATCTAAAGAGTTGTATGTAAGAGAAAGATGATCTTCAATTTTCTAAGTAATCTGGGAACTGAGAGACTGTATTTTGCCTACAAACATTGCTCATGTTTTTATTTTCCATATATTGTAAATATTTGGCATCTTAGAAACTTGTGGACTCAGAGAGGCACTGCTCCTTAAAGAGCTAGCTAATTTCTAGAGACAACAGCTTGCCTGAGAGCATGCCTTTGATTTGCAAACCAAGCAATCCATAGTTCATAATGCTAACCACCTCCTTTTTGGAACTCTCACATACCATACCAATATTCCCCCTGCCCTACATCATCCCAGGGCCAGGTACAAGACAACTAGAGACCACCCCTAAAGCGAGAGCCCACTGAAATTATTCAAACTATTTCATCCCAAACTAATTCAGCACTTCTAACCTGTTTCACTTGTTTCTTCCAGTGAAAACCTCAATGAAGGATCTGGTGCTTGCCTTCTCTTGGCTCCTTCTATCTTCTGATTGACTCAGGTGCTTCCCCCACCCCCAACTTTTTTGGGGAACTGTAAGTAATAAACTCTTCTTTCAAGGAGGTTGTCTCTGTCTGATGGTAGTTCCTGATTAAATGAAATCCGGGTATGTTTTAAAACATGATTTCACTTTTCTGCTGTAAATAAACTTATAGTAGCCCCCCCTTTATTTGAGTTTTCATTTTTTACAGTTTCAGTTACCCATAGTCAACCGAGGTCTGAAAATATTAAAAAGAAAATCCCAGAAATAAACAATTCATAAGTTTTAATTTTGGGGTTGTTCTGAGTATCCTGATGAAATCTTGTGCTATTCCATTCCATTCTGCCAAGGACATAGATCACCCCTTTGTCCATGCCATATAGGCTATGTGACTGTTAGTCACTAAGTAGCTGTCTCAGTTATCAGCCCGACTCTGGGTATCACAATGCTTGTGCTCAAGTAACCTTTATTTTATGTAATAATTGCCCCAGAGCCCAAGAGTAGTGATGCTGACAATTTGGATATGCCAGAGAAACAATACACTGCTTCCTATAAGTGAAAAGGTTAAAGTTTTTGACTTAAAGAGGAAAGAGAAAAAATTGGATGCTAAGGTTGCTAAGATCTATGGTAAGAAAAAAAATCCTCTATTGGTGAAATTGTGAACAAGGAAAAAGAAATTCATGATAGTTTGCTGAAAGAGAGATCACCTTCACATAACATATTGCAGTACATTGTTATAATTGTTCTATTTTATTATTGCTAAATTCTTGTTGTTACTAATTTATAAATTAAACTTTATCATAGGTACGTCTGTATAGGAAAAAAGATAGTATACATAGGCTTTGGCACTATCTGTGGTTTCAGGCGTTTACTGAGGGTCTTGGAATGTGTCCCCACATATAAGGGGGCACTACTGTATTTGATCTTAATACTGATAGAACTAGGGCCAAAATTATATTTCCTTGATAACAACAAATAATAATAATAATAAGGAAATGCTGAATGGTAACATACACTTTATAATTCTATTTTTGCACAAATTTCTATCAATCAGAAGGGCAAAATCCTATTATATTGGAAGCATCCTCAGGATAGAAGACAGACCCTTAGTTTTCCCTGTTTTGTTTTGTTTTAATCTGGACTCTGCCAATAACAAATAGTGAGAATTTTGAATAAATTCATTAAACATCTCTGCACTCACTTTGCCTTTTTAATTTTTTCTTTAGAGCAAGGTTTGCAATTTCATTTATTTTGTTTTTTAAATTGTTTTGTTTTTTTAAGGAGGGCGCAACTCACAGTGGCCCATGTGGAGATTGATCTGACGATGTTGATGTTGTCACCGCCATGCTCTAACCAATGAGCTAGCCAGGAATCTCTCCTCTTTTTTCTAGTCAGTATAATGGCATTTGTTTTCCTTATCTGATAAATTTCTGTGAGTGATGTTTTCTCATGTCTTCACTGTAAGTCTACATTGTGGCAGTCAACTTGTGAGTCCACTAGAGCAGTAGCAAAGATGAATGAGACTTGACACCCACCATTGAAAATAGTGAAAATTTCATGCAAGTGTACCTTGGAGAATTAAAATAATTATATAAATCTAAAGTGTTTTTACCTTCATGATTTTTATTAGTTAATTATTACATTTTTAATAAAATTGATAGCCAATAAAGCATGTAATATAAGATGTACAAGATATAGGATAAGAATAATTGACCAACCATGTTGTATAGAAAGATTTCCCAGAAATCTGGGAAGTTCTGCATTAAATCCAAGCAATAAAAGCGGGGGAGGGGGTGGAAGAACACACTGTGTGCCTAAAAGAAAATGTAGTGGGAGACAAGAGATTAAAGCCCCCTTACCCCCCCCCCCCCACCATATCCAACCAGGAATAGTACACCATACTACTTGCTCCCAGATTTGATTAGCCCTGGATAGAGCCTACCAGGAGCCTTTCCCAGAATCTCTCAAATTTATACCATCTACATTTTCTGCATAAAAGTGTTCCCACTTATCACAGTGCACAAGAAAGTTTTTATTTTCTTTGTGTATTCCAATTTCACAGTTTTTTTCTAAACAATGGAATGTTCTTTTCTCTTACACATAAAGTGTGGATATTGCAAAATGTTACTAAATGTGTGTAATTATGTAGTCACTAAATATGTGTACTAAAATATTAAATATTACTAAAATATTTGTTAAAATTTATAAATAGTATAAAGCTTATTTTGTAATATTAAGTAGAAGAAAAGCTATGAAGTATTTGGTGATATTCTCAGGGATATATGATAACTATATAATAAAATACATTTTAAAAGTTGGTAACAGTGATTTTCTCTGGTGAGATGAGGGCTGATTATTCCCACCTCCACCCCCCCACACCCAATATCTAGATTTTTCATTCTGAGCTATGACTTATGAACTGAAAAAAATATTTTTTTGCAAAATAAATCTATTTATTAAACTGACCTTTTCCAAAGCATTTTATATAGAAGAGTAATAGTCTTAAAATGCGTCTTTTTTACAAATGTAGTTTTTTATTATTTCCCTAAAATTTCATTTTATCCTGAGCATTTAAAAATGTGCTGTGCAGAAGAAGGTACCTTAGGATATTATGATAAACAGAAAAAAAAAAAACCTTTGCTTAGTAAGCTATATTCAAAAAATTGAAGAAAATGTGCAAGGAAAAGTTAGTTAAGCCTGGCATCATTAAGCCTCAGCTTTCTGTTACTGGACTTTCAGATATATATGTAACCTGAATTTTTGAAGTTTCTACCATTTGATTATAACTAATAAGGGTGATATTTGACCAAATCAAGTTTGACTTGATCCTTCTAGTCTATAATGCTGCATATTTATTTCTAGGATATAAACTGTCCTACATTTGAGGAAACAAAATAAATTTCATTTTTAGGAACTGGGCACTTATTTATAATCTTAATATCAGTTTTCCTGTTTAAGGGGTATAATTCTATACCTCACGTAAGAAATTATGTATGCATTTTTTGTATTCCCTCATATGTAACAAATTTCTTTTCTGAATATTACTATCTCTATATAATAAAAAAGCAAACACTATAATTTCAGAATATTTTTAAGTTAATTTATCTTTTAATTTAATTTTGCATCATTACAGTATTTTCCATAAATACTTAAAATTTTCAATCTTTCAATGTGAAGAATGTTTTCTCTATGAATTGCTTTAAAAACATATTAAAACTCAAAATCTATCATAGTAAAATAGATAATTAATTTCATATCTCTTTAGCAAAGAGTAACCTATTTAATATTACCTTGTTGTATGGTAATTGAGTGTACTATCATTATAAAAAAGAAAAACAATTAGCCCAAATTTCGAGCTACTCAATCAGACTTTAGCTATCAATCATATTTCACACAGAAGTTTTCCAATTTTTTCCCTCGGGGTTCAGAAAACTGGGTTTGCGGAGGAGTTCTAGCAGTGCCTTAGGAATATGGGCAGAGAAGGAAGTGGCTCACTTTCTGGCAGGACTGCTGCAGAGTTTCTTTATTGCTTTGCTGGGTTGGGATGAAGGAAGTCTTTAGAGCAGAAGTATGGTTTGGGACACAGCTAGTGTACCTTTCTTGAAGATGTAATCCCAAACCATTTCATATAAGGATAGAATATTTGTGAGTTTTTAAAAAATGCATAGAGTACTAATTAGGTGAGGTCTTAGAGACATCTTTGCCCACACGCCACCTGTTGACAGTGCTACTTACTACTCCCCACAGTCACACAAAATGCGTCCTGAAAACAATCACAAAAGGCTACCTATTTTCTAGGTTAGTGTCAAGAATAAATAGTCTGATAATAGGTCATCTCTTATGCATAAAGCATGATAAGGAAAGAAACACAAAATATGCAAAACTGGCAAGCCACAGTGGGGAGGTACAATACCCTTCATAAGAAGGTAAAAATATAAAGAACTTTCTTGATTCAGGGTTCATCAATCCAGTCATAATTTATGTTCCCACTTTGGCAGTAGTCCTTAGGTTGTAAATTATGAGTTTCCGGGCCAAGACATCACATTCAGTCATTTATTTATTCAATCAACAGAATGTTATTGAATGACTAATGCCCTCTTCCGTTCCATAAACTGAAAACACAATAAGGACAAAATCATAGTTCCTCACTGTAACTATTTTGCTGTGATGTTTGGCAGAGAGTTAACTGTAAAGAATATATTTCCACGTAAGTGTTGTGACCAGTTTAAGTACAAGAGGCTCTGGGAACAAATTAGGGGGAGCAATTTCTAATCCAGTCCTGGGGATCATTCATCTTTCTTTTGCTTAAACAACTTATGATTAAATTGAATTGCAAATCTAGATGATTCAAATTGTTTCATTTTAAATAATGTTAATATTCACTGTTATAACAGTTATGCTGATGAGGACTAGTGTTAGAAAACAAAAATAGAAATTTTTGACCTTAACAAAATAGTGTGGGCCAATGAAATCTGATGTCCCACTCACAGACACTAAGAATTCCTCACCTGTGTAACAATACCAAATGATCCATGAACCTCAAAAACAACCCAAAGATAAATAGAAAGAATGCCCCATGTAAGTACTTTTTCCCCACATTACTAAAACAACAACAACAATAATAATAACAACAATAATAATAATAATGAGAAAATCTTGAAAGCACCCAAAGTAAGAAGAGAAAATACATATGATTCTCACTGGAACCTGTGAAGGCCAGAAAATCATAATAAAACATCTTTAAAGTGCAGGGGAAAAAAAAAAAAGACCATGCAGAATTCTATGCTCAGTAAAAATATCCTGTAAAAATGATTTTTCAATAAAGACATGGTGGATAAGTGAGAGAATTGGTAACCAACAGATCTTCTGTATAAGAAATTTTGAGAAATGATATAAAATGAAATACACATCTAAGAAAGAAAAGAAAGGCTCCAAGAATGATATATGAATAGGTACATTTTAAAAGATTATATTTAGGTATCTTTATTCAGAAATATGATGCAAGTTAACAAAATTTATTGTACATTGCCAAATGAATCTGCACTGAAAAAAAAAATCCAAAAGCAAAGCATGTCAAATGTGCAGCTATCAATCTGCTATCAATAAGAGTATAAAAGAATCCAATAATGTATTCAAGATCTGGCCTTAAGTTTAAGAAACTTCAGCAATTTACAGAATTCTGTCTTGTCACGTGATATCAGAGAAACCAGAAATTGGAACTTTATACAAATGTAACCAAGTGAACAAGAATACCAGTGAATCTTTCTACTATCTTCTTAATCAGAATAGAATAAAAATAAACACACACAACAATGCAGAAGTGCCAAGTCTCTCACATGTGATTTAAAAGTTAAAACTTGAATCTTAAGCCAAATGCATAAGAAACACTTTTGAACTTTGTAACTGGTTTGTGCAGAAAAATACGCTTCTGGATTTCATTTTAAGAGTGTTTAATAAGTACAATTTACTTTTAAATCAAACTTGGGTGTTTTACCTCATGTAATTTTATTAAAAGATCATTAAATTTTAAATACAATACAATAGCATTATAAAATGAGGTTAACATATATTCAAATGAATTATATGACTATAATAGCAAGAAGAATGTGCAGGAAAATGGAAATATAGTCTTGAAAGTGCTACAAATATGAAGATTTTAATATAAAGTGAGAAATAAGAAGTGCGATTTATTAAGTTTAGTGGGATATGGGATAAAACGGTACAATATTAATTCTAAGAGGATACTAATACTTAGTAATACTTAGTAATGTCTAGAGTAACCAGGAAAAGGATAGACAGATACATAGATAGATAGATGATTGATGATAGACAGATAGATATATGGTAGGTAGGTAGATAGATAGATAGATGATTGATGGTAGATAGATGATAGATAGATAGATAGATAGATAGATAGATAGATAGATAGATAGATAGATAGGATAGAGATGAGGCCAATATAGGAAATGCCGTGGAATACTGAAAGAAAGAAAAAATAACTAGAAAGAAGTCAAGAGAGTAGCAACTGAGAAACAAAAGCAGAACAACTAAATGGAAAAACAAAAATGTGATTGTAGCAATAATTACATTACAAATGGACTAAATCCTCCAATTAGAAGGCCAAGAATATCAGACTAGACAAAAAAGCAAGTCTCTGTTATAAACTTTCTACAATAGGTGAAGAAAAGAAAATACCAGGCACTTGATAAAAATGTCAACAGATTTTATTTGATATGCTGAAGTAGGAAAGAGACTTCAGTACAGAACTGAGATCAACTCTGAATATAGCCAAGACAGCTGCGGATTTATTACCAGTGAGTACAGTGAGACAGTCAGTGGAAGGAAAATTACTAGCAAAATATACCAAGGGTAGGGAGATTCTCTAAAAACTAGCATAAAAGGGCTACTGCTAAAGGCAGGTCAAAGACTTAGACATGTATGGAGGGGATGAGGAACTTGATCAATTATCAAGGAAGGGAGGATTCTTGCTAAACCGACTTAGCAGGATTCTTTGCTGAAACTGAGCTGGGCAGGTGAAGGTCAGGGCAGCGCCAAATTTGAGGCCAAGTCAAAAGAGTGCTCAAAGGATATTGAAGTTTGGTCAAGATGGGAGTTTTTGTCATGTGTACTTTAAAATGTAAAAGCAAAAAATAGAATGAAGTTAACAACATTTAAAAGATATATAAATTTAAATAAAAGACCCATAGAAGTTTATGCGATTATAGTAAAGTGATAAAACATAGAGTTTAAGAAATAGAAAACAGTGTTATAAATGCATCAATCGATTAGGAAGGCATAATTTGACAAAAGCTTCAAATTAGGGATAACGAAAAGCAAATAAAGGGGAAAATAAAAACTTACAATTATAGTAAGAGATTTTAACATCCATTTCAGAGTAAGCAATAAAACAAGGAGACAAAATCCAGTAAAGTTATAGGACATATGGATGCTACTATGTCACAAAACTCTAGCAATATCTAGAGTGATCAAGGAAAGGACAGACAAATACATAGATAAACAGATACTATCAACCAGATTGATTTATGTAATATTTATAGACATTGTATATAATAATGAGAAGTGCAGAAATCAATGAAATAAAAAAGAGAATTATGCAAATTTTATAAGCCAAAGTTGTTTTTTTCTAAAAAAAATTGAAGTTAATGCATCCCAATAGATTATAATCAAGAAAAAAAAGCATTACCAATATCAGAAATGCAGTAGGAATAATCCCTATAGATACTATGGAAATTAAGGGATTATAATAAACAATTTATAAAAATACATTCAATAACTCATTTGCAAAGGACATATTTCTTTGCACAATACATGTAGCAAGCATAATTCAAGAACACATTTTAAAAATGAATAGTTATATTTCTGTTAAAGAAACAGAAATTTGATTTAAAGGGAAAAATATAAAATCTCCCCGTGAGGAAAACATATGGCACAGATATTTTCATTGACAAGTGCTAAAAGAAAATGTAGGGACAATTTTAGATAATCTTTTATGCAAATTGATGAAATGAAGAAAAAAAAACCTCTCTAATTCATTGTGAAGTCAGCATAAGCCTTTTACTAAAGTCTGATATATACATTACAAAAATAAAATATAATCCTATATACCTAAAGAAAATAGATGCAAATTCCTAAACAAAATTATATTAAATAAAATCCAGGGATACAAAATTAATAAAATCATGACCCCTTGAGTTTACCCCAGGAATAAAAAGTTATTTAAACATATAAAGTGAATTAATATTTCAAAATAAGAGCTAAATGAACATATACTCATATTAATGGATGAAACAAAATTCAACACGTGCATGATAAAATTAAACATGAATTCAATATTCATGATACAATTGCTGAGAAAATTAAAACGAAAAATTAACCTCCTTAATTTTGTAGAGACCATCTACTAAAATATCAGCTAGCGAGAAGACAGGGTTGAGCATGTTCAGATTACTGTAGGTGGCTGAGGGCAGGGTACTAAACCTCTTCAACTTTCATTTTCTTCATCTTTAAAGTGGGAATTTAAAAGAAAAATCTCACCTCAGGAGGTTATCTGAAGATGAAATGTGTCAGTGCCATACTATATATGTTAACTGAATCAGATTATCAAATACTTAGAGCCCAACATTAGGGAGCCAACGATAACATGTGAAATTTCATGGTGTTGAGCCTAAGAGTCACAAGTGCCCAAAGGTGAAAGCGTGACGTGCTGAACGCAGGTTATGATCCTGCAAAGGCTGCACGGTGCAGGTGCCTTGATCCTCTACTTCATGTCATTTCTCCCACTGTGATATTGTGATTTACAATAAGAACAGAATAAATATATTTGGTCTTCAATCTATTCCAGACACAGAGGTTCTAAAACTCTTGGAAACCTGTAAGTGCTGAGATCAATAAAGGTCTTTCCTATGTTAATGAGGTGACTTTTGGAAAACATCTAGGTGAACTAAGGCTGGAGTCTGGAGCCAACCGTGTGATTAGAGGGTTGTAACTTTCAGTCCCATCCCTACCCCTACCTCCCCAACCTCTGTGGGGAAGAGAAGGGCTTGAGGTTCAGTTTAATGACCAATGACTTAATTAATCATGACAATGCCATGAAGCCTCCATAAAATTCCTAAAAGGATGGGGTTCAGAGAGCTTCCAGGTTGGTGAACACGTGTTCATTAGGGAGAGTGCTACGCAAGGAAAGAGCATGGAAGCTCTTCACCCTTTCCCCACACCTTGCCCTGTGAATCTTTTCCATCTGGCTGTTCCTGAGTTAATATCTTTGTTATAATAAAGTGGTAGTCTAGTAAGTAAAATGAGTTCTGTGAGCCATGTTAGCAAATTAATATGACCCAAGGAGGGAGTTGGAATCTCTGACCTATAGCCAATTGGTCAGAAGGATGGATGACATCTAGGACTTGTGATTGACATCTGGAGGGGACAGGGAGGAATTTTGTAACACTGAGTCCTTAACCTGTGGGATCGGATGCAATCTCCCAGTAGATAGTGTCATAATTGAGTTACCATATTTTACCATGTATAATGTGCACTTTTTTTGCCCAAATTTGTGAGGGAAAAATAAGGATGCATACTATACATGGATAGCACTAATTCTGTACCTATATAAATGTTTTTGATCTCTTTATTTATGCTTATGAGTTAAAAGTGTAACTCTAGAAATCAATAATGATAGCCATATGCAAAATAATACCCTGGAATACGATAATTGGTTTTGTTGAACTTACTATGAAACTTGAAATGACGAAGGGTTCTTGGCCTTCTATGATATGTAAATACTGTAAATTTGTTACCAGTACATAGAATCTCTAATACCTTGTATCTGTTCTTGTGTTTTGTAATTAATTGTTACATAAAATTTCTTGTACCATGATATGTTAAAAAATAAATGCTAAAATTCCTTTATAATATGAAAAACAAGCACCTAAATGTAAACAAATAAAAATTTGAATTAAAAAATAAAAACGGAAGATTTTTTTTTCTTGAAAGTTTGGGCCAAAAACATGGGTGCGCATTACATACAAGAGTATATTATATCCGGCAAAATACAGTAATTTTATTGTGGTATGGGAAAAATAACACACATCGGAACTGGTGTCAAATGGGACCCACTTTTGCTTCCTTTCTCCCCTTTCTCCACATTGTGAACATTCTTTTAATAAAATCCTTATATTTGTAAACTGCCTCAAAACAAAAACAAAAACAAAAAAACAGATAGCATCATGTTAAGGGTAAGCTATTGAATATTTTTATACCATGCTTACGAATTGAAAAATTCAGTAGTGTTAAGATATAAATTCTCCACAAATTGACCAATAAATTCTACACAACCATAACAGGATTATTTTTGGAGAAATTGATAAACTAGCACCAAAGTTCATAGGAAAAATCAATGGACCTGGAATAGCTAAAATGCACATGAAGAGTAAAGTTGAAGGATATACAGAACCCAATTTTAAGACTATAAAACTACAGATATCAAGACAGTGACATAATGGTGAAAGGATATAAGGATCAATGAAACAGTAATGTATCTTGAAATAGTCTCATGTTTATAGTCAATTGATCTTTCAAAAAGCTGGCTAAGGAAATTCAAAGGAGAAAGGATACTTTTTCAACACATGGTGAGGAAAGAATCAGATATCCACAGTAATAATAAAAGAAGCTCAATTTCAACCTCACACCATACTGAAAATTTACCTCTAAATTGATGATAGACCTAAGTGTAAAAGTGAAATCCAAAATACTGCTAGAAGAAAACATAAAAGAAAATATCTGCAAAATAATTATTTGCATAAAAAAACACTTAAAGAGATGAATTCGACTTTGTAAAAATTACAGATTTTCCTTCTTCAAAAATATCCGTAAAGGAAAATAAAAGCAAGCTACAAATTAGAAATATTCAGAATGCAAATATCAAAGGACATGTGTCTACAATATATAACAGACTCCTACCGGTAATTAGTAAAAAGAAAAACAACTCAATAAACACTGAGCAGATGACTTCGACAGACACTTCACAAAAGAAGATAAATCGATGGCCAATATGACGAAAATATAGTCAAAGTATACAAAGTTTCAGTTATGCGAGAGAAAGGCAAATGTTAACATGATTTCACTTATAAATGGAATCTAAAAAAAAATAAATATACAAAATAAAAATAAAAAAAACACATTAAAAAAGTCATAAATACAGAGAACAAACTGTTGGTTGCCAGCTAGGAGGAGCATTTGGGCACTGGGTGAAAAACATGAACGGAGTAAGAAGTACAAATTGGCAGTTACAAAATATTCATGCGGATGCAAAGTATAGCACAGGGAATATAGTCAATAATCTTGTAATAACAATGTATGGCGCCATGTGGGCACTACATTTATCAGGGTGATCACTCCAAAAGTTGTATAAATGTCTAACCACTAAACTATACACCTGAAACTAATGTAATATTGAATATCAACTGTAATTGGAAAACAAAAATTAAAGAAAAGATGACTAAATTCTAGAGATTTATTGTGCCATACAGTGCCTATAATTAATGACATTGTGTTGTATATTTAAGTTCACTAAGAAGGTAAATCTTAGTGTTTCTATCACAAAAAAAATAACAACAATAAAAAGGAGGAAAGAAGACTTTTGGAGATGATGAATGTGTTTATGGCACACATGGTGGTTATAGTTCCACGGGCATATTCTTAACTCCAAACTCATCAAGTTGTATACATTAAATATGCACACTTTTTTAAATGTCAATCATACATCAGTAAAGTGGTTTAAAATATGTTTGAAACCATTAGAGATCAGGAAATTAAAATTAAACGCACTGCAATCTTTATTTCACACATGTTAAAATTGCTAAAATAAAAAGTGTTGGCAAGGACATGGAGCAATTTGACATGTCCTATGCTGCTGATTCGGAGTGTGAAAATTGTACAACTATTTTGGAAACCAGTTTGGCAGTTTATTATAAATTTAGTCATGCAATTACCATATAACTCAGCCATTTCATTGTCAAGTATCTACCTCAGAAACCTATAAATGTATGTCTGCAAAAAGTTTTGTAACAGAATATTTATAACTATTGTATTCATAGTATTCTAACATTACAATCAACTCAAATTCCATCAAAAGGTGAATAGTTCAACAACTTGTTATAAGTTCACCCAAAGGAATACTGTTCAGTGACAAGAATAGATGACCTACTCATATGCACAACAACATGAGTGAATCACATACATTACGTTGACTGAAAGGAGACACAAAAGAGTACATACAATAGGGTTCCACTTATACCAATATTTAGAACTGCCAAAACTAATCTATAGTGATAGAAATCAGATGAATGGTTACCAGGGGCAGAGGGTTGAGTGAAATTGATTGCAGAGAGGTATGAGGCATCTTTCTTTTATCTTGATTGAGGTAGTCATTATACCAGTGTACGAAGGTCTGACAATCAAGTTTGTGAACTTGTTCCAATGCTGTTGCTAACCTTTTTTGATATCAGTGGGATTATTCATTATGAATTTGTACCAACTGTACAAACAGTTAACCAAATCTATTGTTTGGTAGTGCTGAAAAGGCTGCATGAAAAAGATAGACAACCAGAACTTTTCGCCAACAATTCATAGCACTTGCATCACGACAATGCACCAGCCCACACGGCACTGTCTGTGAGGGAGTTTTTAGTCAGTCAACAAATAACTGTATTGGAACACCCTCCCTACTTACCTGATCTGGTCCCCAATGACTTCTTTCTTTACCTGAAGATAAAGTAAATATTGAAAGGAAGACATTTTGATGACATTCAGGACATCAAGATTAATACAAAAACAGCTCTGATGGCCATTCCAAAAAAAGATTCCAAAATTGCTTTGAAGGGTGGACTAGGTGCTGGTGTTGATACATAGCTTCCCAAGGGGAGTACTTCGAAGGTGACCATAGTGATATTCAGCAATGAGGTGTGTAGCACGTTCTAGAATGAGTTTGCAAACTTAATTGTCAGACCTCATATACATTTGTCAAATTTTCCATCAAAAGTTATATAATTTAGTATATGCATATTTTCCTCAATAAAATTGATTATGAATGAAACAGAAAAGTCATATAAAATATTTATTTTCTTTTTATGCAAGACATTAAAGTGAAAATTTGCCTTGAATGGAAAATAGCAAGTACGTTGTATACATTTATTATTTTATTATTTATCTTATTTATTTTAAATTCTTGTCATAATGTAGTCATTCATGTTAAATTTCCCAGCCACCCTTAGTATGTATATTTCCCTTTTTTAATGAAATATAAATGCCTAAGCACAATATTTTTCCTCAGTACATTATTTTTTGGAGGGATAATGACCTACTTTATTCTTCATTTTTTTTAAGCCAAGCAGTAGAAACCACTAAGCATCTTTCCCCATACAAAGCAGAGTTAGTTGCAAGGTATTCCCTCTTAACATGAGTCCTAGAAATAAGAAGCTACAGACCAATAGACAGCTATCCAGAGAACATCAGCGCAAACAATCATTAAAGAGGAGAAATCAGGACATTTTTTCCTATGACAAAATATTAAAAACAAACAAACAAACAAAAACTAGCTTCAAGTGTTTCAAGAGCTTATATGCAAAAATATAGCTTATAGAGGGGGCAAAAGACATGATAAGATCCCATTCAAAATATGGAAAACCTCTCTAATAAGATGTTAAATAAATACAGAGGGTACCAAAAAATGTACACACATTTTAAGAAAAGCAAACTGTATTAAAATTGTAGTACTTAATATATGTCTATAACAAAAGATGAATACAAGTCATGTTTGACTTCTGCAATTACAGGAGGTGCTCAAAGTGGTTCCCATCAGTGTCCAGACACTTCTGATTATGGCGAATTACTGCTTGAGCAACGTTGATGAAAGTCCACTTATATATATATTTTTGACACACCTGGTATATATAATTGTCATTTAATGGCCTTTGCATCATCAAAATGTCTAAGCATTTAGGAGTTGCAATAAAGAAAAGCCATGTAACTTAATAGAAAGACAATGGATTTCAAATTCAAAATAGTAGTACCAAACTCAAGTACTGGCTCAGCAACCATCCCCTAGGTCATTTTCAAGAAGTTATTTACTTCTCTAAGCCTCACCCTCTCATATATAAAATTGTCAAAATTATGTTAGATCGTTGTGAAGACCATAAATAATAAATACAAATACTTTGGCCTTTATTATACCTCATAACAATGTATAAGTGGAGATTTTGACTAAATTATCTCAAAGTCTTTCTCTGAAGATGCTAAGATTCCAGATTTGCTGAGACCAGTGAAAATACTCGTACATGACATTATTAAAATGTAATTGTGTATATGTATATGTATGTATATATGTACATGTATAGATGTATATGTATACATACATATACATATATATGTATGTATACATATATATACATATATATACACACACATACGTGTGTGTGTAAGAAAGAGAGAGAGAGAAAGCGAGAGTCAGAGAAAGACAAATGTTGAATAAATTATGAACAGAGGAATTCCCAAGTGGGAGATGCAGGAGTTCTGTGTCTGTGACATAAGGACTACTTCACTATCAGTTAAGTTTGTAAGAACAAAACATTCAGACATCACCAAGAAAAGCATCATGGAGGAGAATAGCTGTCAAAATGTCCACTAATTTAAAGCTTTTGGTTGCCCACAAATGCAGGAGAGGACAGCATGCAACAGCTTTTCTACCAAGCTCCATTTATTAAAGAATTTGATGAAGATGTCCCTTGCCTCTGAATCATAAGGCTACAGGTTTTAGGTATGCTGTTACATATACATTTTGGCTGTGTTTGTTTTTAAAAGTTTAAAAATCTTTTAAAATTTAAATCAAAAAATGAATATATATTTAAGCATATAATTGGAGAAATGCAGGTTAACTTTATTCATTGAATGAGGGAGTTCCTGTATCCTCTCTGAGACCAGCAGACATTGTGCAAGTTGTGCTATGTGAATATGATACAGTTTCTGACCTGGAGGATTTCATAGTATAGGGATGATTATAAGTCCATAAATGATTGCGTAGGAAGTAATAGTTTGAACTACTAATCATTGAACTTTTTTTCTCACTTTTCATCTATTTGGCTCTTCACCAATCATTCATTAATCATTATTCTTAAAGAAAAATTAACATTTATATAGGAGACCCTATGAACAACAAATACAATGTTTGGTTTTAATTTGTTTGTATATTACTTTGAATATTCTCTTCAGTACAATAAAGGAATATTTAAGTAAATAAGGACTATGACAAAGAATGCATAGAGAGGAGAAATTATAATATTGCTTCATATTCCCTGGAAAATAGACATGAATCTCTAAACTGAAAGAGAGGGAGAAAATGGGATACATCTTAAGAGGAAATGAACTGAAGGAATCTAGAAATGAGGAGTCCTGAGGAAACAGAGATGACCAAGCACAGTTTAGGGCCAAAATCAAAGGGCCTTGTAGAAGTTAAGCTAATACCTGTGGACCATTCATATGAGCACGTGGTTTGTAGATGAGTCAAGTCAACTTCTATTCTATAGAAGGAGCAAAGGACAATTGCAAAAGCAATGCTGCCCTAGTGAAACTTCTTTGTTCTGTCAGTCTTTGCAACCCAAATTCCAGAAAACTAGTAAAACTACTGCAGAATTCTCTTACATTCACAGTTAGAGAGGATAAGAACAAGTGTATAATTCAATGTGTGTATTTTGGTGAGGCTGGGCAGTTATCAAAACATACCTAGTTATAATTGTAATTATACAAAATACTTATATCCTAAAATAGTGTTATGAACCAAAGACCTTGAGTGCAGGAATAAAAAGGGAAATCAAATTGCCTAGAGAAATAACAGTCTGTATTAGAGAAGGTGAAACATGGTAGGACCTTACAAAATGAGCAACTGTCTATTAAGAAGAGACTCGACAAGGGAGGTATGAAAGATCAGAAATTTCAAAAGAACAACATAGAAAAGTACATTTTATATTCAGAAAAGAGTAAGCTTCAACGCTGGATATGCCTGTGTATTATGGATCCATTTATAGTGTCTCTGTCCTGCCACCCAAATTTATTTAATCCTATAGAATACTTTGTTAAAGCAGAATAGATGAACATGGGTAAGGAGAGAGAGAAGTACTGGGAAATGTTATGAGAGAAAAGATTTATAGTATTTCTGTAAATATTGAAGAGGAGTGAAGAGAATCGTCATGGAATAAGGTGTTAATCTGACATTACTGTCTTGAAGGTTCATTTGTACCAGTTGAAGAAAAATTGAAGTGGAGATAGTTTTGACCAAACAATCAGCCACAAATTTCAACTATTAATATTTAAAGACAGAGGGATTTATAAAATTTAAATGAGGTTGACAAAGTAAGTGTATCACAAGCCTAAATTCAGTAGGACATGCATGAATCATCTATTGACACCAATCCTTCATGGCAAAGCAACAAAGAAAGTGAACAGAACAGGATATTTTTGTCATTATTAGCATGAAGACTGAGAATCAGATATAAAAAATTACAGTGATGGAGAAAGATACAATTTAAACAGTGATTGACTGATAATAAAAAAGACAGCTGATATGGATATTGGTCACATTATGTGCCAGCCACTATACTAACTACTTTCACATTCAAATTCATCAGTTATCTAAACTAATGCATGACGTGAGTATTATATCACCTCCACTTCACGGATGAGAAAATAGAGAAAAATTAAATATTATAACTTGCTTAATAAAACAAAAAAAATGAGCAGAAAAACTTGTTTGATATATACAGTCAATAAGTGCTTGCCATAATATTTGTTGTTAGATAGAGACCTCTGATTTTTTGTTCTTATCCAGAATACTACGTTGTATCTCTAAATTTATTTCATAGTTTAAACTATTCTCAAAGGGTGTGATGAATGCCTTAGTATTTTTATTTATTTATACATTCTTTATGATCATATTATATAGTTAAAATAAAATGTGTATGCTAATTATTGAATTTCTTCTAAAATGCCTTCTTTTGGTTTTAAGTTAATTGGCCAGATTTCAAATTATTGGTAGTCAGTATTACATACCTCTAGAGAATACAGTTTAAAAGAATGAAATAATTTAAACTAATATCTAGTGGCATTGATCTTAAACTGTACTTTTGAGAATTAATTCTCAAATAACGGGTATGCTTTGCCTCTTCTAACTTGATGTGTGACCTAGATACAAAAGTTATTGCTCTCTATTTTCCAAAAAAGTAAAACATCACTAGAGATTAATTATGATTTTATTGGTGGATAAACACTTAAAGCATTTTAAATCGCCTCAATGTGCTTCATTCAATTTTTATATCTACCAAACTTGACAAATATGATTGAAACAACTTTGAATCAGAAAGTGTCAATGAACTTGACAGTTGACCTGACACTTAACCTGGATTATCACTTCATGGGACTGAAATTCTTTGATTTTGTTATTTTGTAGCTTCATTAAAATAGTGGCTGTTAGCATTTTTTAAAATCTGAATTTTAATAGTTTCTTTTGCTATAGAATTAAAAGTAGTAAATTTTTAAAAAATAAACATGCATAAATATTTATAAAAGTAACCCACAGACTTATATTCTGGATGCTATCTTTGACATTTCAGTGTGTCCAAATTGTATCTGTGCATGTATTTATATCTACATATATGCACTACATGAATATGGATATATATACACATCTCTCTACATAAAATATCCATAAATATACAGGTATATACATAGGAATGAGCTCATACTACAGAACATGTTTTGTTGTGGGACTTTTTCAAATTAAATAAACAATACCTGCCTCTCCTTATCAATATAACCAAATAGTACAAAGTATATGGAATAAAACTTAACATCATTCCATCCACATTATTGTATTAGTTCAGATAGGTAGTTAGTGATCTTCTGCTATAGCTAACATAATATTAAAAGTTGAAAAAAGATGGTTTCTGTCCTTAAGGATTCAATGTTTCTTCTGAGAAAAGAAAAAGGTATAATAGTATTATTTTCAGATGACATCATTAGGAAAGAACAATGCATGAGAGAAAAAGGAAATGGTTATTTGATGGAGGTGCTGAAAAATATATAGAATTTGGTAAGTGAAATTGAATTGCTGGGATAAACTTTTACAATCAGATAATTGTTACCATTTTAAATAATTATATGAGGTATCACATCCCTAGATTATGTTAGTCTACTTAGGCTGCTATACAAAGTACCATAGACTAGGTGGCTTAAACAGCAGACATTTATTTCTCACAGTTCTGGAGACTAGATTAAGATCTGTAATTCCAAGATCAAGGTGCCAGCAGATTGGTGTATGATGAAGGCCCTCTTTCTGATTTGCAGACTGTCACCTTCTCACTGTCCTCAATGGCAGAGAGAAAAAGCAGTCTTCCTCTCTTTCTCTTATAAAGCCACTAATTCCACCCCACCATTATGACCTCATCTAACCTTAAAAATCTCCCAAAGGCCCCGCTCATTGGAGGTTAGGGCTTCAACATATGAATTGGGAGTATGTACAATTCAGTTCATAGTACAGTTCTCAACAAAACCATCAGAAATTGATTATGTATATGCCTTTCTTCAGAAAATGAAAAAAGAAATGGGGGAAGATACCCCATCCTGTACCAAGTCTACCTTATAATGTTTTTGTGAGGATTAAATCAAATCAGATAAAAGGTGTAAAGCTCTTAACACAAGCCTACCTGTCAAAAATGGTTTGACTTTTATATTATTAACTGCCAAACAATAAGCCAGGAATATCTGATACATTATCTAGATTTGTTTTTCAAAATAATTGCAAATGAGAGCAACCCTCCTTTCAGAGCGAAGAGACCAAGACTCAGAGAAGTAAATACCTTTACAAAGTCATGCAGCATTACAGGGCTAGACATAGGATTAACACCATTGTCTGAAATCTCAGGCTTTGTACCTTAAACCAAGGTACCACATTTTTTGCAGTTATTGGTGATTTATAGTTGCAGTCATATGTCTAATATTTTTACAATTTTAAAAATTATTGGGAAAAAATATATAATGGAGTATGTATAGCCAAAAATGTGTCGCTTTCAAAAAGTGATGATTCACGCTGTACATCAATTTAGGTGAGTTTCAAGGTTACCACGTGGCTATAGCAGGATGCAGGAATGGAAATATAGCACTCTGTGATTATTAAAGTAACTGACATCTTATAGGGTATACCATATTCTTTAGTATCAGGGAAGAAAAAAATCAGATTGAATGAGCCAGAAAATTGACCCATTTCTCCAGAGAAGATGATAGGCTTAACAAAAATGTATAGGGAGATTGAAGCTCATGACTAAGCATAGTGGAAAAGTGGGTAAATGCTTATGGGAATGAAGGCAGTTGAGTGCCAATTAAGGAAACAAAAATTGTAAGGAATACCTAGACCTAGATAAGTTTTTATTAGGACCTGTCTGCTATCGTAAATTATCACCATGACAAATGTACACCCTGACTGAGTTAGGTCTTATAATATGGAAAATTTCTTAAGAGTCTAAGAATGAGGTAAGTTTTATTTCCACCACCCATTAAGAAAAGCAGACCATGGAGTCAAATATCTTACTGGTTACACAATATTAAAATTTCGTAATCACTCCTTGCCTTAGTTACGTTTTGTTTTGCTTTAAATTCACAAAATGAGAAAGTAATAGTATTTACAGTTTGTTCTCTTTCTTAAATGAGATAAAAAAATAAAATGTGCAGAGTGCTGGGTTTTGTACATATTCATCACTTGATGAAACATAGCTTTTATTATTTCTGCTCCTTAACATGCTTCGTTATGTCAGAGTCTTCTTTGTCTCTTTCAATCAATATTTTGAAAATCATACTACATTATGGCTGAGAGGGACTTAATAAAAAACATTCTTGTTCTTAGTCACAAAGCTAAAGCTCCTAGATGGGTTGAGGTTCACCAAGAGAGATAATTTAACATTTTGGGGAAACAGTCCCCTTTGAGAATTTAATGCAATCTATACATGTTGAGCTTGCCAATTGTGGAGATGGTCAATTATTAGGGCAGTGAGCTGAACTGAAAGCAACACCTGAGACGTAATTAATTTACTGTGACAGAGTAAGCAAAGATCAGTAAGATAGGCACTGGCTCCCCAGGGTGGCATTCTCCCTTCCTCAGAACGGAAATGGGAGAGGGTGAGATGGTGGCCAGAATCATCTCACTGCAGAAGAGCCCTGGACAGAGATGCCTGCCATTTTATGGACCCGAGGAGCCAGAAGATGGAGAGAGGGAAGGGCTAGCACTAGAAAAGCACTGAGAGTGGAGAAAAGTGCCTCAGCCAAGGCACCCTGATAAGGAGGCCTCAGAATGAAGGTGCCTGGGATGAAATGCAAATATTCTTATGAGTTTCACTGGTTTCAGTGAGTTTCACTGTGCCTAAGACCTTGCCTGAAACTCCCTCCAGAGGCTAATGTACTGGCTAGATGCCAGGTTTAGCTTGTGAACAGTAGCTTTCCTCCATGAGGCCTGTTAGGCAATGCCATGTGATTGTCTATGGTTAGGCCTGAAAGAGCACACACAGGATTTTGGCCAGGAGTTGGACTTTTCAATATCTACAAACACTTTGTAGTATACTACTTACACTGGATTCTGTTGCATTGTACTTACTGTAAATAAACAAAATACCAGAATCACTTTTATAACAAATTATGTCTTTTCACCCCATGAAAAATTAATGCCTACTTTACAACAAATCCAAACAAACAAACAACAACAAATATATATATATATATATATATATATATATATATATATATATATCACTTTTTTTTTTTTTTCCTGCATAAAAATACATTGAAACAAGATAGATGCAGTTTGGTGTGTGTAAAACATCGACATTTGCTGTGGTCATTTTCATGCTGATATCTACGTCACCCTTGGCCAAAATTAAAGTAGATTTCATTTGTTTCTACAGGTTACAATTGTATGTCCACAAAAATATTCAGTAAAAGTAATAACTAATAATAAGATCTATGTTTTTTGAGAGCTCACTATGTGCCTGGAACTGCCTCAGATTTTTTTTTCCTATGTATTGAGAACACGCAAAAGGTAGAATCAGAAAAGAACTTCATTTTTCCCACTCTGTCTCATATATCTTCAAGCCTACACAGTGCACTATTTCATGCCTGACATTTGGTTTTAAAGGAAATTCCATGCTTTTTTCCCCCCACTCGTATATAATAAAATGGAAATATCCAGACCAGCTTAATCTCAACACTAGACATCATTTAACAGCACTGAAGCTTCTCCCCTCTGCCTGATTGAGATTCCTTTGTGCTGTGCAGCCTACATCAAGGAAGCAGGCTGTGACCGACTTCTCAATTATTCTTCTTAGATATAGGCTACTCCTTCCCCCTTTGTAGGTAGTTAATCTGATACCTACAGGATTGGAATTGAAGATACAGAGATGAGCCAAATGAAGGAAATGTTTTCACTAATTAGCACTAAATAATCTGGATCAGATGTCCTCTAGGTATGGCAGAGTCTTAATGCTAATCTGATTTGTTTTTCTCTTTTGCTTCTTTTCTAATTGTTTTATTCTTTTCTTATATTTTTATTTATTAATTGGGAGATTTTACAGTCTCCTTAAGGGAGCCTCTTTAGGTGCCTCTGCTAATAGCTTCCTTGATAGATCAATGACTATTCTCTAGCTGGCCATCTCAATGCCTCATCCCCACCCCAAATAGAAATACGTCTGCCACACACACACACACACTATTGCATACAATGAACTACAAGCAGCATCTTATTGCTGAGGTCACCTTATGCAAGGCATAAATCACTCATAGTCAGAGTTAATTTCAAAAGGCCCCAGTGTGGCTCCTGTGACTCACAGAGTATACAAGGGAAATTGGCACCTTTCATGAATGGAAAGAAGCAAAGCTGGCTCCCTGCAGAGCCCTTCTTCTTCACTCCTCCACCAAACCTCAGCAGCTCTTAGCCTTTGTGTTTCTCAGGAAGGGTGAAAACTCACAATGTGTTACAGGACACATGCAAGCTAACTAACTGGTCATTACGAATCCCCTTTTTGTACTGATTTAAATTGAGGGGAAAGTTGCCCTATCCACTCCCCCGTGTGCGTGATAGGCAGACAATCACAGTGAACCAATAGCCCTCTCTACAGAAATTCCTCCCTCTTTTAACTGTAGCTTTTTAAACCCTCAATGTTGAGCATGCACATAGGTGGGCTAGCTCATCACTTTGGAATGTGCAGGTTTGAGCAATATGTGTTGTTTACTCAGGATTTGTTGTTTCAGCTATAAATGATTGAGAAAGGGGAAAACTTGAGCTTTTAGTTGTATAAATGTAAGGAAACAACAGATGATTCTTTACTGCTTTCTGGGCCTGGTGATAAAATGCTTATTTACAAATCCCCAATCTTTCCCAAGATGCTTTCAGTTGAATTTTAGTGGTATCACTTCTTTTGTCTTCAACAAAAAACACAAAAGTCATTTTTGTTCAGATGTGTCATTCTGTAAGGAGGAAAAAGAAAAATCTAAGGTACTTTGGGAAGATTTAACCTTCAAAGGAATTTTGCAGGATTTGAAATTGCCTTCAGATATCTATGTAAAAATTATAAGACTTTTTGACTTCATTCCAGTATGTAGAAGTATTCCCTCCAATATTGAAGAATCTTCATATTACTTCTTTAAACTTCTTTCCTTCTGAGAATGTCAGACAAAAATTCATGGTATTTTAGTAGCATACATGGCATTGCTAGTAGGTCTTATATAAATAAAAAGACATTCATTATTAATATGGTAAAAGTTTTTGCCTTATAGTTTAAAGACTATCATGTTTTCCCACCCATCTGTTTTGAGAGTTGAGTTTCCTTTTCTTCCTCTGTCTTAGAAAAAAGGAAGAGAGAGAAAGAAGGGAGGGAAGGAGGAAGGAAGGAAGGAGGAAACTTTAAAATTCAACTTGTTCTTTGTGACTAGTCCCTAGTAATTTTATTGTGTAAAAAGGAATGTTATTGCCTATCTCTATTTCATGAGGGGGGAAAAATCTCTCAAAAAAAACATTCTAACTTTAATTCCAGTTTAATTAACATATATAATGGCATAACTTATGAACCTACTTTGAAAGTCTTCAATCAATATATATTGGTGTAGAGTGAATTTTGCTGAACTCTAGATCTCATCTCAAAATTAGATGTGTTGCCAAACATTACAAATGGATCCTCTGAATATAAAGTCTACTGATTTGTTTTCCATGCTAGCTTTAGGTGGCTCTATCAGTTGGCTACTGATGTTTAACAAACTTAGCAGCTTTAAACAATACTGTTTTTAAGCTTCTGTGGATAGAGAATTCAGGAATGGCATAGCTGCATACTTCTGTCCCAGAGTTTCTCAAAAGGTTATAACTGGGATGTCTGCCAGAACTACTGTCATCTGAAGGTTTGACTGGGGCTGAGAAATATGCTACCAAGATAGGTCACTCATGTGTCTATTGGCATAAGGCCTTAGTTCCTCTCTAATCATTGGCAGGAAGTCTCAGATTTAAGAGAGCAAGATGAAAACAACAGTGTTGGTTTCTCTGACCTAACCTCAGAAATTACACTTCATCATTTATACAATAGCCTGGTGGTTACATAGGTCAGCCCTATTTAATATGACAAGAGTCTACACAAAAGAATTCAAACCAAGAGGCAGGGATCATTGAGGGCCATGTTGGAGCCTAACCACTACAGTCTGCCTTCAGATTCCCAAAGATGATTCATGTTCTTTCTCACATGCAAAATTAGTTTATCCACTTTCATAGACCAAAAACTTCTATCTCATTACAGAAGCAAATCAAAATCTAGAATCTCCTCAGGTTCAGGAGCAAATGTTGATCCTCTGGATCCTCTGGAAACCTATGAACTAAAGAGACAGTTTATCAACCTCTCCCCACAAAATACAATGGTGGAAGACGTTATAGACATAAAATATTTAGGAACATCTCTTCTAAATTAAAAGACAAATCATTGGATTGTGTGTCTCCCACCACAAAGAAAGAAGCTCAATTCCTGGTGGGCCTTTGTGAGTTCTAGAGATAGTATTATTACACACCTAGAAAACATTTCTGGCCAATATAATGGTCCTACAAAGGGTTATAAGTGGGGCCGAGAGCAGGAATTTTCTGTGTAGCAGATCCAGGCTGTGATGCAAGAAGCTCTGCCTTTTGGACCTTTGAATCTGGTAAATATCTTGGTTTTGGTAATATCAGTGGTAAAAAAAAAGATATTATATGGACCATGAAACAAGATTCATAGGAGAATCACAACCCAGAACACTGGGGTTCTGAAGCAAGTTCATTACATCTGCTGCAGAAAACTGAATGCTTTTGTAAAACAACTCCTGACATACACCTTTTTCCTGATGGAGACAGCATGGCTGACCATGGGACACCACGTGACCACACATCCAAAACTTCTCATTAAGAAATAAGTCTTTTAAGTCATAAAAATCATAAGGGAAAACACACTTAGCATTTTAAGTGAACCAACTTTTCAACATAAGCAGAGATACAAGGTACAAACACTTGAGTAGTGAAGTAGCCAGCCTTCAAGATAGTCCCAGTGGTCTCCACCTTCTGTATTTCAGACCTTGTGTGATCCCGTCCCACATTATATCATGGTGGGCCTGTGTCAACAGTAGAACTTTGTAGAATTGATGATGTGTCACTTTGAAGATAGAGTTATAAAAGACACTGTGACATCTATTTCTGTTACATGCACTCTTTCTCTCCTAGATCACTAGCTCTAAGGAAATCTAGTCCTCATCTTGCTGTCAGCCCGATGGATAGACTCACATGGTGAGTAACTGATGCCTGCCAACATGCATGTGATTGGAGTGGATTCTTCACTCCCAGTCAAGTCTTCAGAAACTGTGGCCCCAGACAATATTGCAACCTTATGAGTGACTCTGAACTAGATATACTTGGCTAAACTTCTTCCTTCATGTGAGGCATAAACACAGGTTGAAAATATTTAAACTAATGAAACAGTCACTGAAGAAGACACATTTCTAAATTTATCTCCTCACACCAAACTGCCTGTGAGTTATGCATGCACAGTATGTTGTATGCATATGACTAGTTCTGTTGTTCATATCTGAAGTTCTGTTCCACACAGGCTACTAAACTTAGAAAATATTTGTGTTCTTAACTTGGAAAATAATATGTCGATGCTGATTCATGTATAATAACAAAATCAAATGTGACTTTTAGTCTAATTTTGTGGAATTCTGATTGTTCTTTTGCCAACTATTCCTGGGGTGTTTATCCCCACAGCATATACCTACTTTTGCCTACGTTATAGAAATACCCTGATTTTCTAAATGAACCGTCATTGGTTTCTTTCATCTGAGAAAATCATGAGCCCTTTTTATGATTCTAAAGCAATACACTTTAATTTTATATACTTTGAAAAATACTCAGTAATATAATGAAAGAAGTTACAACCACAATTTTAACTCCCAGAAATAAACACCACAACATTTTGTTTTCTTCTTCATATATTTGATATACGTGACTACCTGGGTAGATGAAAAAAATGGCAGATGGACAGATAGAATAACTAGGGGGTACTACATTAATCCAAGATAGTTTAATCTAAATTTCCCTAAATTTCCCCATTTCAGGTTTGATTTTTTCTTTATTTGATTATCAAATCAAATGCCTAGAATCTCTATCTTAGGTTCAATAAACAATTCAATATTTTCTCCTTGATTTGGGATGGTTAACATTAGATGATTTTTTTCCTTGACATATCTTGCTCTAAACCCCTTGTTTTGCCTAAGGAATTTTAAGTAGTGGATTTCTAAAAGGTTCAATAATCTTTCACCATGCGTGATTTTCCAATACAGCTTTTGCTTTTCTTCAGTGATTAAGTCTCTCATTCAGTGACACTTTTTGTTATGTCAATCATTACTCTAACTTTTACTGAATAATTAAAAAGTAATTCTAAAAACTTTATTATGCTAGAGACTGTGCAAAGCATTTGAAATGCAGAGGTGAGACAGAAAACAAAGTTTCCTTTAATAATTAAGTTAAAGTCTAGCTCTCTGAGGTAGTGGGTATAGGTGGAAGTTTGCTAGAATCAGCCCTTTGGCCTTTTACAAAATATTTGAATATTGAGCAACATAGCTTTATGGTAATGTAAGTATGGGAACTTAATTACTCGGATAACTTGCGGTGTGAAAGTAATTATCTCAACCAATTTGAATTCATCACAAACAATTGGATCTACTAGTTCAAGGCAATAATTTAAAATGTGTTAATATCTCCATAAGAAAATTAAAAAAATATATGTTAACTATTGATCCAGAGATCTGCATGTGCTTGAGAAACATATTACCATTTAATTTAATTTTCTTTCTAAATATTGAATCAGAGGGTTTGCAAGATATGCCTGCTTATTTCTTTAGGGCAATAGTCATCTGTTTAATGAAGTTTTTACATTCAATATCTAAGTTAAAGATGTATTCCTTGTTGGTCTACATCTAGATATATATATTTATCAAGCTGTGAGCACAAGAATCAGACAGTGAGAGGATACCTGAGGATAAACTCAAATTTGGGTAACCAATCATTAATTCACTGTGATGTTTATTTGCCTTTTGCCTTTTATCAATTGCCTTTCTTACTTGGTAAGTATTATTTAAGGTTCATATGAGCAGAAAATCTGAATGCTTTCTTTGTAACAATATAAATACAACCAGATGTGCAGGGGTAAAGATAACAATGGACTGTAAAGGAATTCATAGGATGTAGCAGATGGCCATTAGAACCATCTACATTTTATGCTCTGAGAAACAAATAAGATGAAAAATCTACTAAACCAAGTGAACGATCTGAAAATATAAATCATGGTGAATGTTTGCAGAAAATGTTATGTATTAGTGTTTTATGTTTAGTTAAGTCATTTATTTCCGTGAAATATACCTAAGTTGGTCATAGCTAATTCCATAAAGATTTTAAAATGCCCATTACTCTATATCCAAAGTCATTGGATTTATGAATATTTTAAATTGTAATTACTTAGTTTCTATTGGATTGTGCTTTAAGATTCAAATTAGATTGGTTGTCAATTTAACATTTCATTTGACCCAGTGATTACTGTGGAATAAGTGAAAAAGCATTCGTGGTTATTGCAAATGAATTTAGTTTAAAAAAATATTTTCTACTGACTGTTTAACATGATAAGATACAGGAGTACCCAAAAAATTTCACATTTACCTTTAGCACATCAACAGAACACAAGAATAAAGCAATAAATAGTCCCAATACCTTTTAAATACAAAGATAGAAAATCATGTAAAGAATGTGTATATTTATTCATTTATTCTAGAATTTGAAATATATTTATTCAGCACACGGTATGTGCCAGATATGGTGCTAAGTTCTGGAGATGAAAAGGTGTAGAAAAGCAAATGGACTCCTGCTCTAAATAATCTTATAGATTACCACGGAAAATAAGCACCAATTGTACAATCACACTTATGAATACTTAAGTATATACTGAGGTAAATGCTCTGTATGAAACATGTATGATTCACTGAAACCTTATAACAAAGAAATTTACCCAGATATTAGAGTTTAGGAGAGGCGATTGTAAACTATATGATGCTTAATATGTTACAGACATTTAGGAGTTAATTAAAAAGTAGATAAACTCTGTGGTGAAGACCAGCTATTTGAAAAGCCAAGGTGACAGGAACCCTGAGCACAAGGAGAGGAGGGGTACAAGCTTAACTAAAAGAGGTAAAGCAGAGTCTAGAGAATGCAAATGAATAGATTAGAAATAACGTATATCCAATGGAGGATTTTCTAAAAAAAAATTTTTCACTAAAAAATTGGGGTAGGGCATAATTTGAATTAATTTTTGTGTTTCGTAACTTTCATTATGATGTAACTTACATACAGTAAACTGCACTCTTTTCAGATGTACAATTCTATTAATTTTGATCATTGCGTACAGTCATGTAAAAAATCGACCAGTATGCTTGCTGGAAATCTCAACCTCTTCTCTAGTATATGGGACTCTGGTCTGAAAACTGGTGCACATCTGGAAACTGGGCAAGGGATGTGACTTTTGAACTGAGACAATTGTCCTTAGTCTCCTGGTTATTTGTCCTTGATTTCATCTGATGGCAAAAGCTAAGCAGTACTCTTATTGGCTGGCCTTTGTGACACCACTTTGTATTAACTATCTCTGTGTGTCAGTTTCCCTTGGATGCCATTCTGACCTTTTGACATATTACTACTGTGTCTACTTGGTTCTCAGCAGTTGAGTATTACTAAGTGTTCACTGTTTTTCAGGGCCCTATCATCTCTATTGTAAGTCTAGTTATGTAACAGCTTCTCTCACCTTCAGCTCTGACACAAGACAACCACTCATTACTGAGTGTTTAGTGAGTGTTAATGCCTCTCACCAGCTCAGTCTTTATGGCCTTGATAAACAGTGTAACTTTTGAGCCTTACTGCTAAACATAATCTGTTGGGTCATGTTGTATATGTCCTACAGCATCATACCTCCTTCAGCTTTTTTGAGCTCTTTATCTGCTCTCTGCCACAGCAATTCTGGCATTTCACCTTTGCTCAATAGGGACATCTCTCTTTTCATGTTCTGGGAGCCATTCCAGTAGCTGGTTTGGACCATCTTCTGAGGTCCTTACCATGGTGCTAAAATATATCTTAATCGAGTGCTCCCAAATCAATAAACTCTCTCCTATGCAAACCCATGTTCTGTCCCTTTGTTCAAAAATCTTTGGAATTTAGTAACATCTATACTTTCTCAGGTCCTTAGAATATATTCTGGCCAATGTCTCAGCTCTGTTTAAGGTGTATTCTCTTTTCCTCCCTTATCCGGTTTAGCACGACCTTGGCCGGGTTGTGCTGTGAATTAACCCTGGTTATGGGTTAGTGGAGGGGAGTGATGGGCGTATCCTGAGAAGGGCACATGGTGCCCTGCAGGTGACAGGTCTCTGTACTGTTTTCAAAAACACTGGGAGTGCCAGCTCTTAATAGGAAGACGTGGACCATTTTAGCAGGGTCAAAACGTTAAAAGAGATCTGACGGGGTTAAGATGTTCAATAAAATTTACCATATGTCCATTCCAAATGTCAGGGTTCCATTTTTTGTTTTTTCTTTTTTCCTGAAACAGAGCTCTGACCTAAAGAGCTGCACATTTAACATTCTGCACGTTTAACATTCTATGCTATGCCACCGCTCTGTTATGTCCTGGGACTAGTCCTTGGCTCTGACCTTCCATTGCTGGAGATGGGAACTCTTTCTCACCTACTAGGAAAGTCTTCTGGCTTTACACTTGGCCTTCCATACTTTGGTAATTGCCTGTAACTTTTCAGTATCTTTTTCAGAGTATTAATGCTTACTATCAATTCAAAATCATTGCCTGTATAATTATTATTCACCATAATTTTCAGACACCCAACAAATCAAACCAACTAGTGCATTTTCTCCTATACAGTATGCCATCCTGATTCACCATCCATGGTTTTTAACAGTTGGACTGCTTTATTATTCCAGGGGCTTCCCATGTTCCATTTACTACCATAGATATAATCCTCATTGCCAGGTTGACAGTAAGTAATCCATCTCCAAAACATCATTATACTCTGCGTTCTCTGAACACGCTCAGTATAATTGGTCACAGATTGATTTCTCAAGAAGGAGATACTCAGATGGTGATTTGTACACAGAGTATCTGTTAGTGATCCACACATGTGGGATGGAGGATGAGAAGGATTAGCAAGGGTGAAAAAGCAATTTGCCGTGCTGGCCTAGAAAAACATTGCTCAAACCAATAGGGAAGTCTGGAGCACAAATGGCCCTTCAGCATTACCCTACTTTGGGCTACAACGGCTGGACCATTATACCTCCCTCATCAGGCATTGACTATAGGCTGCCCCAGGAGGGTTCTCCTCTTCAGCTGGGCAGCTCTTTGCAGCTGACTCAGATCTACAGGTACTAATAGTAAGTTGTCAGTGGATGTGTAGGGCAACAAATTATGGCTTGAAGGGGAAACTGGTAGGTGCATCTTTGTATTCATTACACAGATTAGTCCCTATAACATGTCCATTTAGTAACCTGGAAGTCATATCAACAGCAAATATCTAAATTGAAGTAGACAGATAGGAAAGAAAAACAAACAATTGCACAAGAAGAAATTAGGGCACATTAAAAATGTAATTTGAGTGTAATGCCAGTTCCAGAAAAAAAGGAGAGATTAGAGTAAAAGCAATATTTGAAGTAATCATCACTGAAACTGTTCAAAACAAAACAAAAGAAAAAAAAAAATACACCAAAGCACAAATTCAGGAAGCTCAGCAAAGCCCATGGAGAATAAATATAATTAAAGCACATCTACACATATCCTGGTGAAACTACTGAAGAACAGGGCAAAGTGGAAATCTTAAAAGTAACCAGAGAAAAAAAGACAATACGTTCTGGGAGCAAAAATAAGAATAAAAACTGATTTTTACCAGAAATGATGAAACCCTGAAAACGTGGAATGTGTTATTAGGTTGTTGAAAGAATAACTGCCAACCTAGTTTATAGATAGTAAATACATATCCTTTCACAGTGAAAGTGAAACAAAGACATTTTCAAATAAATGAAAGCTGAGGCTGAGACTATTTGTTGTCAACAGGGCTTGCATTACAAGGAAAAACATTCCTCCAGATGAATTTCAAATCTAAATCTTGAGTAGAAAACAAGAAACTTTTTAGAAGAAACATAGAAGGACAAATTATAGACCACGAAGAAGAAAAGGATTTCTTTTTAAAATTATGTTAGATGATATGGATAGTAAGAACTTATGTTTGTCAAAAGATAACGCAGAGAGAGTGAAAAAGTAAGTTACAAAATAGAAGACATATGTATTAATGCATATAATAAGGGCATATATCTGGCATATTGTAAAATAGCTACCAGTCAGTATCGAAGAAACTGAAAAACCTGATTAAAAAAGCAAAATTAAAAGTCTTACTCAGGCAATTCTTTCACAGGGATATCCAAATGACCAATAAATATATGAAAAGCTGTGTAATTTTATTGGGTACAGGAAAATGCAAATTAAAATACAAGGCAATACCAATTCTTAGGAAAATGTGGGCCAATTGCATATATTCACTATGGGTGTAATTGTAAACAATTATTATTCCTTTGGATACCTGTATCTGTCAGTGTCTATTAAAGCTAAACATATACATACCATATGAATTTGGAAATTATACTCCAAGGATTATGTTCAACAAAACGCATATATATGCACTCCAAATTCATGTACAAGTACATGAATTTCATAACAGTGCCCCTTGTAATAGTAAAAAATTGGATACTACCCAATCAAAAAAACATCAAAACTACAACAGATAAATAAATGGTGGTGTTTTCACACAATATAATAATAACTATACAGGAATTACAATGAATTAACTAATGTTATATGCAACAATATGATTAACTTTAACAAATAGCACGTTAAACAAAACTAATCAGACACAAACAGTACATACTGTATGATTATATTCACACAAAGTTCAAATATAGGTATGATTAATATTGTCATTGTTATTGTTACCAATAAATGGAGGGTGAGTAGTATCTAAAAGGGGGCTTCTTGCAGACTGAAATGTTTTGGGTTATTTTCCCCCTTGGGGCTGTGGTCATGTAACATGCTGTTTTCATGAAATTCCATTATGCTATTTATGATATTTGCAACTTTCAGTGGTATATTATATTCAATAAAAAAATAAAAAAGAGACTACAGAATGAATAACTATGAATGTGTAAAAAATATTGAATGCAGTTTCTTGAACTAGAAGATAAAAGGAGCATTTAAAAAATATATATGCACTCACAAAAAGAAAAAAGAAATACAAAATAACTGAAATGTTATATGTGGATTATACATTATAAGTGATTCTTAAATTTTTTGCTGAGGTTTTTAAATTAAAATTTCCAAATTCTCTATCATGAACAAACTTTTCTTCTCAAATAAGAACAGAATGCTTTTAAAATTTCAGTTAAACATTGGCAACTATGCGGTGTGGGTAAGAGAAGTTATCTCAGATGACAAATCATGCCTACTTTACCTCAAAATTTTTATTTCACCAAAAAAAAACACACCTCCTATTGTCAATTTTTGTTGTTGCAATTATTCTACTAAAATTAATTGTTGGTAGAAAGACAACAAAGGTTTCATATGACATGTGAAATGTCGTTGCAGTCACTGATTTCAGAAATGAGTGGAGTTTGCATCTTTAAAATTTGCATTTGTCTTTCTATCAGCCCAGAGCATTTACCTGATATATACTGAGACCATTCTCTCTTTATTAGTCTCCCAGCTAGACTGCTCTTACTATCTCTGTCTGAAGTTATGCTTAACTGCCTAGAGTTTTGCATCAGGATTCTCCGAGGGTTTCATCTTCCCTCTGTCATGGTTATTGCTTCCACTTTAGCTGCTACATTAGAACTGTTATGTAATCTTATTATATTTTTTCCTTCTAAATTACTTGTGTAGATTGCATGAACTACATGCACTCATATGGTGCACTCTTGTGCGGCACACACACACACACACACACACCTAAAAACAAGTGAAAAATAAAATAAAATCACACTAAATATTAGTATGAGTATTAATATTGTGAGGTTGATAGCCAGAATGCCTGGAATTGCATTCCATCTCTAACACTTGCAACTGTCTGACCTTTGACACGTTATATAACTCATCTATTCCTCATATTTCTTATCTGTAAAAATGAAATAAAAATGGTAACTATGAAATTGTGTTCTTGTGAGGACTCCAGGATTTAATTTACATAAAGCAATCGGAACAGGGTCTAGCACAGCCAAAGCATCATAATGGTGATGTTTCCATGTTATTATGAACATAATTAGTGTTGCTATTTTTTCTTCCAATTTTTTTTTATTCTGTGTTTCATAGTTGACAACACAATAAATATTTTATTCTCTATCCTTATTTTAAACTTAGCATTTATTTCAGAAGTTTTCTCAAGTCATTAATTTGGCCTCTTATTTGTTACAAATTATGTTTTTTTGTGAGGTGCCATAATTGCCTTAAATTTTTCCTATTGTTAGATATCTAGGTCTTTCTTTCTTTATTTATTAAATTTATTGGTGTGACAATTGTTAGTAACATAGGTTACAGTGTACATTTCTATAATACATCATCTATATATCACATAATTAAATAATGCTGCAATTATGTTTGTATAAAATTTTTATACGTATTTCAAGTATTTTTTTTCAAAGTAGATTCAAATAAATGGATTACTACACTCAAAGACAGCACATTTAAAATTACATCATACCTGATGTAGAAAAATATATTTAATGAACGCATAGGTTTCACAGCAAACAGTGGTGTCATATACCTTTATGTAACAATGAAAATGTTCTATAATCAGCTCAGTCAAACACAATGACCACTAGCCATAGGTGTCTATTGAACTCTTAAATGTGGTTAGTGTGACCAAGAAACTGAATTTAAATAGCTGGATGCAGGTAGTGGCTATGGACAACACAGTGAGCATTTCTGTGCAACATCTGTCCAAATTGCTCAGATCACCAAAGAAAACTCCCTGCTCCTCTCTGCTAGTACTCCTGACAGGTGACAACATTGCCCTAAGAACCCTAATTTTATTAATCCTATATTTTTAAAATGGCTTACCACATTTTTATGATGCTTAGGTTTGCTTGTTTTTGATCTCTGTAGAAATATCATCTTTACCCATTTTTTTTTGTTGGTTTATACAATATTTCTAAGATTTGTCCTAGTTATTACATAGTAGAAGTTTATTCATTCTCAGAGCTTACAGTATTCCATCTCATGCTTTTACCACAATGTATTTGTCTATTAGACAATCAAAAGACATTTAATTTGTTTAAGTTCTTTTACTGTTATTCTATGAGAGATTGTGTGCATTTCTCCTGGGGCACATTTTTCAAGAGTAGGATATACAATTGAGAATTAAACTAGTGGGTCATAATATATACATGTTCAACTGTATTATGTTAAATTGCATTTCAAAATGATTTTATCAATTACTATTTCTACCAGAAACTTAACTGAATTACTTAGGTTCCATTCTTTCAGCAACATATTGTATTGGAAGTCTTTTTTATTTCAAATAAGAGTGGTAAAATAGTTACTAATTATGGACTTAATTGTATATTTCTGATTATTAATAAGACTGAACATCTTTTCATGTTATTAGCCATTAATATTTTGTCTTTGGTGAAATGCCTGTTCATACCTTTTGTTTATTTTTTTCTGTTGGTTTGATCATTTTATATATACTTGAGAATTCTTTATATACTTTCAGTTCAATAAAAGTTTGATTATATACATTGTAGATAGTTTTCCTAATTTGTTGTTTGTGTGCCAGATGTTTCATGGTAACTTTTGACAAATTCAAATTCTTCATTGATAAATGACATTTATCATTTATTTTCTTTGATGATGATTAGTTCTTGGATCCTGTCTACAAATTCCTTTCATTTCTATACACCATCAGCTATAATCCTCTAAGCTGTTTGTGTACTTCAATTTTTTCCATTTCACATTTAAATCTTTAATTTTAAATTTATTGTTCTGTAAGTGTTGCAGTAAGAATTCAATTTCATGTTCCCCTGACAACCCAGCTATCTCTTAATCACTCCTTCCTTTTTCCAGTGGTTTATAATGCCACTTCTGCTAAAACAATTTTTCACATATACATGGGTCCATCTCTTGCTCTGTATCCTGTTCCATGGGTTAACTTTTCTATTGCTGTGTAATTATTGAAATTTTAATCACAATAACTAGAATAAGTTATGACAGCTGTGAAGGAAACAACATCACCTATTTTCCTTCTCTGGCAGCTTCTTGCCTTTCTCAGTCCTTTGCTCTACCACATTACTTGTATAACCATATATCAAGTTATTTAATAATTACAAGTGGGATTTTGTTTTGGAATTATGATTCATATCAAATAAGTTCACTCCCTGGGGACATCATTCTGTCTCTGCCATGTTTTATATGACAATAATAATACCAGGAATATTTTGCACACATACAAAATACCAAGAACATAACATTGTTTAAGTTTCGTTTCATCCCCGAGTCTATAACCATAAACAATCAACAGAGGATAACCTGGAAACTCAACCGTGTTAATAACATGTTCCATAGCCACATAGCTAGTAAGTGAGAAAACTCACATTTAAACCCATGTTTATCTGACAGGAAGGTGAAAATGTGGTTAAATTGGGAGCTTAAGGAGGAAAACTATGGTGATATGGCATCTCAGTATTGGTTTGTGTGGTAGGCTGAAAAAATAGCCTCCTCAAGAATATCCACAGAGCCTGCTAAAAAGATTGGGAGATTATACTGTATATTTGTATGGGATCCATGTAATCATAAGGGTCCTCACTTAAGAGACACAAGAGATCAGTGATAGCAGGAAGTGGAATGATGAAAGCAAGAAGTCGGAGTGATGCAACGATGGGGTCACGATGCAGCCTCTAGGTGCATCTGGAAGTTGGCCTCCAGAGGCTTGTAGAACAGTCTATAAGAAGTTGAAAGGAATAAGGAAATGAAGTCTTACCTTAGAGCCTCCGGCCAGAATCAGTCATGCCGACACCTTGAGAGTAGAGCAGTGAAAGTACGCAATTTTGGACTTGAGACCTCCAGAACTGTAAGATAAGAAATGAATTGGTTTGTTAAACCAATATGTTTATGGTCATTTGTTACATTAACAATAGCAAATAACACAGTTTGCTTTACTTAAATAAACACACCAAGAATACCACGTCACAGTTCAGCTGTAGATCAGGAAAGACCCTTTTTGTTTCCCTAACTAACATGTTACTACACAGTTTAGTAATGGACCCTTGTTACTCAGAAGTTGTCTCCTTTGGGAAACTTATACGGTGGGATTTAAATATCATCTAGTCATTCCAGATGAAGCATTTCTCCTTGGTTCATTCCCATTTCAAAACATTTTTTTTTTTTTTTTCCTTCACAGCCTGTTGAGCTGCATTATGCCGGAACTTCCTCAGCTTTGCTGCCACTGCAACTGAATGGTAGGAATATCAACACTAGTGGTAGCCAAGTCTTAAAACAAACAAACAAACAAGCAACATTTAAACTGTTATATGGAATACAGCCAACACTCCCACGAGTCTGCACATGAACATAGATCTATCAGCCTTGGTCACCACAAAGCCAATAAATTGAAGCTTTGGCTATATATTCTCTATCATCAAATCATCTGCAATTAAAAAAATGGATATTCCACAAATGCTAAATATTCCAGATTTTTTCTGTTATTTTATAGAATCAATCCCTAATTAAAAACTGAATTATAAAATATATATCAGATGAAGTAAGAGAGACGTGATGTGGTAAGTTTATAGCTACATCAATAAAATGTGAAATCTTTGATGATTTGAGCAATGTTTTCTCATGTGTTGAGCTTTTTCTTAAATCTATTGATTGCCAATACTACTTATAAATTCTAGGAGACATGTTTAAACAATCAATTGAACTGTCACAATTGCAATATTTATTGGAAAAGTTGAGAAAATATATTGGGAAGGATTATAATATATATACGACATACATAGATTTTTAAATTATCTTGTATATATCACCTACCACCTCAGAGTTAGAGAAAGAGCATCTCTTTGACAGTGGGGGAAAGAAAAAAAAAAGCTAATGAAAATTGCTACATTAGTTACTTTTAATTATTTTATTTCACAAAAAGTAGTCATTTCAAAGTCCAAATTGCCCACTCATGCATTTGTTTTTTTCCCTTTTAAGAGCTTGTCATTTCCAATCCTTTATTCCAAATTCTGTTCTATATATCAGGAAAGGCTTCATCATCTTCTTCATTTTCATCATCTTCACCATGGAAGGCAGAAGGCAGAAGGGTGTCTGCTCATTAGACCGAAACTTAGAGCCACATTAGCCTTTGCAATTAAATCCCTCATCAATCCTCCTGTCAGTATCCCCTTGCCATCAGGAAACATTCCACCATTAATCTGTTCTATCGGCAGGAATGTATGAAGCTGCTCCTAGACACCTGATATTTCTTGTTATCCTGTTTAATGCCAAATGTAGGGCTTCAAGACACACACAGAGGGAAGACGATGTGAAGACACAGGGAGAACGCCATCTATAAGCCAAGGAACACCTGAGGCTCCCAGAAGCTGAGAGACAGGACACAGAACAGATTCTCACAGCCCTCAGAGAGAACCAACCCCTGCCGAGGGCTCAATTTTGGACTTCTAGACTCCAGATCTGTGAGACAATGTATGTTTGTTGCTTGAGCCACTCAGTTGGTGGTTATTGCAGCTCCAGGAAACCAGCATAGCCACTCTGACAGCAACTTCTCCATTCAGCTCAGATTGTCATTTTCCACAAAAACTGTTCAGAAGTCAGATGGACTTGAACTTGGTTCAATTATTTGGAGATGATTAAACATGAATTAAGCCACAAAATAGGAAGTTTTGGTGAGGATATGGAGAAATTGGAACACTGACACATTACTGGTGGAAAGGTAAAGGTATATTTACACAGAAAACAGCTGGAGGGGTTCCTCTAAATTTTAACATAGAATTTCCATATGGCCCAGCAATTTCACTCCTAAGTTTATACCCAAAACAACTGAAAGCGAGGACTCAAACAGATACTTGTGCACTAATGTTCACTGCAGCATCATTCATAATAGCCAAAAGATGGAAACATTCCAACTGTCCATCAACAGATGATAAACAAAGTGCTATCTATGCATACAATGGAATATTATTCGGCCATAAAAAGGAATGCAATTCTGAAACATGTTACAACATGGAAAAACCTTGCAAATCTTATGCTTATGCTAAGCGAAATAAGGCAAACACAAAAGGACACATATGCATGATTCCACTTATATGAAATATCTAGAATAGGCAAATGCACAGGCTCAAAACATAGATTAGAGGTTACCAGGGACTGGGAGGAGGGAGGATGGGTGTGCATTTCTTACTGAATTTAGTGTTTCTGTCTGAGGTGATGGAAAGTTTTGAAAATTGACAATGTGATTGTGGCACAACATCGTGCAGGTAAGTATTGCAACTGAATTGTACACTTAAAAATGGCAAATTTTATATATATATTTACTACAGTAAAATAATAACGAAAGAAAGAATGAAAAACAAATGTGGGGTTTCAGTGAAAGATGTACAATTCTTGAGATAAAACTCTAGGAAAGAGACGCCAGTTACTGTGTTCACATAATTCCCTTCCAGCTCCACCCTAAACATGATTTTGACATAGGATAGTGCAGGTGTGCTCTACCTTACCAAAACTTTACATGGGCAAATATGTTTTGGAATTCAGAATGTAGTGAGTATTCAAAAGCACTCTTTAATCAAGTACACTAGTATTTATGCAATAAAATGTATGAATATTCATGCTAAGTGCTTTTTAGGGCTCCTTCAGTTTTGAAAGTATGGATAAGAGACTGCAGACCCATAGTTTCTGAGCCTTTGCCCTTTATCTAATCCTCACACAAGCTTCTACTTTTAGTGCCTACTTGTTTCATGTCACACTGCTATATATAATTTACCCTTTATTAGTTCTCCAAATTCTTATTGAATTTTGCTTAATGCAGCCTGGTATTTACAAAAGTACTTTATTCCAGGTGTTTTTTGTTTGTTTGTTTGTTTGTTTTGTTTTTTGTTTTTTTCAGCTTGACCTTTACTCTGAATATCAAACACATACACACATACACACACACACATACATCATGAATATACGCATTTTTATAGTCGTTCTTTCCTGTGGTGACAAAGATTATATCTTTTCACTGTAATACTTTCAAAGATAGCCATAGGACATACTTTGACCAATAAAATGTGAGCAGAAGTCATACAGGGTCATTTTGGGTAGAAGTTTGTAAAGCTAGCTCATGATACGCTGCATTCTCTTTCCTCTGTGATCCTGAAAGCATGTGTCAAAACAGAGCCTCAGAAACATGGATACATAAGGAGCTGCTTGAACACAGCTCCTTTCTGACCCATAGTAGTAAACCTGAGATACTTAGCTTGTATTTTACTGTGGAATACCCTAGCCTAGACTGACCGAGACAAATATTTATGAACATAATCTAATAAGGAAATTCTAAACATATGTAAAATACAGTAAATTGCATATAAAACTTGTTCAATTGTCAGTGAGATTACACACATGGCACCAATTCAAAAATTGTATGTTAGATCTTTTAAAAACAAAAAATATATGTAGATATAACTACTTCTTATTCTTTTCATTTCACAGATGTAGTTGTTATTTATAAGTGTGGTATCCATTCCCTGTTCATCATCTTATTATTTACTATTTATGACCATTAAATAATATCTATGTCAGCTTTGATCTTGAATTTCAAGCAGGCTTCAGCCATTCGTTCTCAAACCCTGTCATCCCCCGTTGAAAATATGAAGCCCAATTAAATGGTGCTTTTCGTACTCTTGATCCCAAACTACAGTGGACAGCCAGAAACAAGATTATTGACAATGTCAGTGAACCCTCTGACAAGGCTATCTCGCGTTCTCTTTGTGATCTTGCTTGGGGAGCTCCAAGAGTTCCTATTCAGGCAGAGAGATCTTTGGTACCACAACAAAATTCATAAATCCTCAATATTCTGCCAAGGCATTTCCATCATTCTCACCTTCTTAACTTTAGGCAAATTTTGCATTCCAGTATCAATAATCCATCTGATCAGTATATCAGGAGAAGTTTGAGATATGCTTGCCTGGAAGTTAATCCTTAACACAGGGGAGAGTGCTTTTATATTAAAATATTCTTCGCCATCCGGCTTTATATTCTATACTCCTAATGTTGGTTCAAAACCTCATGCTCCACATACATATGTACACTAGGTCTTGCAATTATTTCAAAGTAACTACTGTTTTCTCTTGGAACACAGACTAAACTCTTCCTCTCCAGTTAATTGTCTCAATGCAATAAGGAGAGGAAGCAGGAGAAGGCTCAGAGTAGTTCCAGCATTATCTTGCAAAGCGTCTACCACAGGTGGTATCTTTGCTGGGTTTTTCACATAAGTTGAGGTTGTAACAGTCGAACTGGAGGTTGGGTGGAGGGTGTTCCCTGTGTCAATATTGCTCAAAGGCAAATGTGGTTTCAAGATTTTGGAGATCATCTAAACCAGTGTCCTTGTCCCAGAGCTCATGTTTCCATTCCTTTCTCATCAAGATGTGGACTTTTGTATAAGGAGTCTGTTGCTGATGCAAAATAAGTCTCCTTTGCAGCTCTGCCACATTTGGAATGAAACCTGGGACTAATTTTTAGCACAAATTATATTATAACTGTACGAGACGAAGATGTCTTCAAAGTTACCCTGGAGGGCTTTCGAGTGATTTTACTTAATACCCAATTGACCTGAGCCTGTCATTTTCTTTTTCCAAGACTTCTAAAGCAGTTAAGGAAAGCCAGCTAATTCCACACATCTTTAAATAACATCCAAGTGCCTTAGTTATCTCATAGCCCAAAGCTTTATCAGCTTTATCTTCCACATAAATCTTGTTTCATATTAATACCTGTGTGAGTTTTAGTAATTGTATGCCACCATATGCAAGTATTATCACCAGCCTACTTACACCAGAAACGGGGTCCTTGTTTCTGTCTGTCCTATAAGTGTTTCGTTTCTAGAGTGCCATCCTTGGGATCTGTTTCCAGGACTACTACCAGTGCCAACAGTTTTAGCTTGAGTTCTCTGTGCTACCTACCACTTGTCTTTGCAAAAGCAACTGGAGGACGACAAGCCACTATATGGGTCATTACTGAGGTCAGTATTGCAGGCAACTGGTGCTCAGTTCTTTCATGAGCCTGTGAAGGAACCTAGAGAATGACTCTCAGAATTACTCAACAATGAACTGACTGGGGGGAACATTTTGCTTTGGCTCCTGTCCCTATCCCCACATTGGTTGAGCACTGCCTAAGGAGACATAACTACCATGCGTTAGTGTGGGTTATTGATAGTCAGCCATGCATAACTATGGGAAAAGAGAGCCAGTTTTAGCTTGAGGCTAGACACCTGTAACATATGTTGAATCCTGCACAAAAATTGTCATCCACTGACCAAAAAATGATCAAAGGTGATATTACCAAAAGAGAAGTAGGACACAAGAAATATCCTATACAGAAATTTGTTTGGCAATATACATGTTTTCCCTGGTTTTCAAAAAGCAAATATTCAAGTACAATTTATTAAAATATACATAAAAATAAATAGACACCTACATAATTAATTAATTAAATAAAAATTAGTATGGGAAAACCAAACACATGGAATGAAATTAGAAATATAAATCTATCTTTATTTTTATTAATTGATTTTTCTGAATTCCAGGCCAGTGCTGGACATTAAGTCTATACAAACAGATGACTTGGTATCCTAGTAAGATACTCAGTGTTTTACACGACATTGGAAGAAGAATAACCTTCAAGGCTCTCTCCCTTTCCCTGTCTGATCTTGTTTAGACAGCTTAGTTCATTTTCTAGCACACCATTGTTTCAATTTAGTTATTAGGTGATAGATGCCATTCTACAGTGGCTAGACATCTCTACAGCAGGATTGCTGGAGCCAGGGCCAAACTGAGCTCTGATATGTTTAATAATATGCCAATATCTAAACAATCTCTTTGCCATATATATTACCTTACAAATTCCATTCATTTTCACTTAATCTAAAGAAAGTTCAGACGTCTCTTTACTATTGGATGGAGGAAAAAGACAAAGGAGTTTTAAAAGAGCAGTATATGAATGAAAGATATATTAATTAAGCAGAAAATATTCTTAAAAAGATAATTTACTCTTCATCTTCCATTTGCAATAGAATACAGGCTAAAGAATTGTTAAAGATAATTTCAGTTTTGTACTTTCTCTTTCTGATTAAATTTCATGTCCCCATTCTAGTAAGTTATTCTCTCATTAGTTTCACATTTACATCATTGGTAATAAGAGTAGCAACAATTTCCTAAGTACCTATTATGAAGCCATTCATAGTGTTTCATAACAGTGATGTTTAAGTCAGATGCTAATTTATGTTCAGTTTAAAAAGCAGGAACGGAATAGGAGGGAAGGAAAGGAGAAAGGAAGGAAGGAAATCAAATATATAGGCCCAGGTACATATTCAGTAAAATAAAGATGTCCATAGCACTAATCCGTGTATTTTTACATATTGCCATGTTTCATAAATTCTGCAATAATTTTGATGCATACCTAGTTTGATAATAACACTAAATGCTTTATCTTTAGTCATTAGAATAATTATTTAAAATAAAGTTTTTATTTAAAAAACAGCTTTTTTTGCTGAAAAAATGAAGTGTTAAAAACTGAGGATAATTAACATTTTTAACATCACTCTACAAAAACTCATACTCCTGACTCAAATCTATATAGCTGCTAGCTTGTGCAATATCTATAGGTCATTAAATTTTTGAAGAATTAATATTTATTACAGAATCCTCAATATTTATTATAATCATCTTTCTCTATTATATATATATATATATATATATATACACACACACACGTGTGTGTGTATCATGAGACACAAATTTAAAATACAGACATTTTTCAAAAGAGCAAAAAGAATTCACAAGATTAAAATCATAATACCTTGAGAAACTGGATAATCTTCAAAGATGAGTGAAAATAGTAGAAAATTGAAAAGCGCTTGATAGGTTTAGCATTTAAAAAGCTCTAAAAAAAGATGTCATGGCTGTGTGTGATGTCAGAGGGGTAGTGGATGGGGGAGGGGAGGTGTCATTGTGCGAGGGATATAAATGATAAATGTCTATTACATTGTTTTGTGCACCTGAAACTAATTAAAAAAAAGTTAAAAAAAAAAAAAAAAAAAAGAGTGAAACACAAAAAGGAAAGTAAGCCTTAATGCTCCACTGTACATGTAAGAATGGGAAGGGGTATAAAGGAACTAATATCAATAGTGTAATTTACAAAGTGCCAGACTCCCCAAGGTGTTTAAATGTATTATATTCTCTAATTCTAACAATACTTCCACATTGTCTGTCAATAAAGCACTCTATCAGTCAACTAAAAAATAAATAAATAAATAAATAAATAAATAAATAAATAAATAAATAAAATAGATGAAAGGATGAAAATATGGATGGATGCAGAACTATATGTAGATATTTCTGAAGTAATGTTGTAGGCAGACACATTTGGAGCAGGTGAATAAAAGTCAGCTGCGTTTAGATTTCTTTTTTTAAAGAAGGATGAATAATAGTGATATGCACAGGATGATGGAATGCTTTCATACTTCAATACAGACAAACAATTGACATTTTGGAGGGAGCACCCATCAGAAGAAAGGAGATAAGAAGGCTTTCCTACCCAACACAAAGGGAACTGTTAAGTGGGCAAAGAAATAAACCATAGTCAACCTACAGGGCAAGATTTTAAACATATGCTGAGTCACCTTTTAATTATCATCTCATATACATATTTATTTGTATTTTTAGGTCCAGATTCTGTGCATGTTGAAGTTACTTACATGGGCAGAAATAGAAGGAAATAAGATCAATGAAGTTTTGGTAAATGAGTAGACAACAAATGTGAGCATAATGAATAAAATAGTATGCTAGCAATTAAAAATAAGAATGTTCAGAAGGTTCTATTAACTATATTATTTTGGTTTCATTTTAGTTCATATGTCCATTTTGCCGTAGTTTCTCTTTCCCTATGTATCTTTAAACCCCACTGATATTTATTTGCTATTTTACATTGTTTCCCTAACTATGACATGAAAAAAATTAAATAGTACAAAATGGAAGAGATTTTAATAACATTAAATATGTTATGTACTGTTGCAACCGAGTGAAATAAGAATATAGAAATTAAAGTGAGATACTTAGCCACATGAATGGCCAAACCAAAAGGATATATAATATATAAAGTTCTGAGATCCAAGTGTTTATTAAATTATTCATAACAGAAGTTTTCATTAAAAATTATGCTCACTTTCTTCATTTTAAAAGTAGCACAAGCACACATGCATGGCTAACAATATGATTCTGAAAATATAAATTACATGATTTTTTTAATTGAAAAGAAAAATATTTGCAAATTACCCAGAGATAGTCACTATTTGCACAATAAAATATAATTTAAATTAAATTTTTGCACAATAAAATATAATTTAAATTAAATTTTTCCAGGAAAAAAACTGAATGCTAGAAAAAATGCCAACTATAGAAAGAAGAAAAATTACTTTATAACAAGAGATAAGATCTGGTGAAAACCTCTCTGAAGTTTATATTATATGTTTAAAAAGTAATGTCATTATATGTATATATATTTAACCATTTTTGTATAGGCCTAAATATGACTTGTGACATAGTGAAATTTAATTAACCAGTTCATTAAAATAAGCCATATTATAATACCTTAGTTCATTTTCATGATGGTATTTTAAGAGGTATTAACAGGAAAAGATAACCTATAATTCTAATCTCTTATAGAAATTATAAATCATATTCATAAAAAACTCCTCCTACAGTGAAATTTCATGTTAGATTATAATATTAAATACATTATACATAAAAAATAATGCATAAAATAAAGTAATTTCTGCTGAATTATCTGAGCAATGAAGGTCTGGCTTTCATGTTTTAGAAAACACCATTTTTATACTTGATCAATACCTTCAATCATGCTACATTTCAGCTTTATATTTGAAACATTATTTTCTTACATAACCTTTTTTGTTGTTTCAGAGCATCTATTTAACTTTCCTAATTCCAGTAAAATTTTTATTTGTCATCAAAAGTTTTTAATGTGTAACGACATTTGTGCCTTTTCCCCTTCCTTCTGGACATTTTGTGAGCCCTGTCATTTTGAAGACTAAAGTGTCTTCCTTTACAATAAATGTATTTATTTTATTTAATTACTTATGCTCCTACTTATGGACTTTATTTTTATCAGCATTTTATCATCTCTATCTGTCTGAGTTATTTCTACTGGGTAACAAATTAGGCCAAAATTTACTTTAAAACAACAAACATTTATTATCGCAGTTTCTGTCTTTACTTGATGCCTCTAGAAGTGACATCCAGGTTTTGCCATATTCTCCTCTGTATAATGAGTAATTAGGTCTCACTCATACTGTAGGAGTGGGGAATACATGAATAGCAACAGGCGAATTAGTATTACATATAAACGGTAACTGCAGGTTTATTTTGATTTTATTATTATAAAATAATATATATATTAACAAACTATTTTATTTTAAGAAATAATGGCTCTAAACTTATCCATTTTACCAATAGAAACCTCAGGCAACATCTTTAACTTCATTTTGTGTTACAGATTACACTGTTGGTGGGAATACAGATTGGTGCAGATACTATGGAAGGCAGTGCGGAGGTTTCTTAAAAAAATTAAGAATAGAATTACCATATGATCCAGCAATCCCTCTCTAAAAAATCTTAAAACATTTATTCATAAAGACATATGTGCTCCAATGTTCATTGTAGCTTTATTTACGGTGGCCAAGACATGGAAACAACAAAAGTGTCCTTCGATAGATGACTAGATAAAGAAGTTGTGGTATATATACACAATGGAATACTATTTGGCCATAAAAAAAACATGAAATAGGACCATTTGCGACAACATGGATGGACCTCGATTATAATGCTAATTGAAATAAGTCAGACAGAAAAAGGAGAGAACCATACGATTTCACTGATATGTTGTATATAAAACTGAAAACAACGAAAGAACAAGACAAACAAATGAAGAAACAAAAACTCATAGACACAGACAATAGTTTAGTAGTTACGAGAGGGGAAGGGGGAAGGGGGTGGTGGATGAGGATAAAGAAGATCAAATATGTGGTGATGGAAGGAGAACTGACTCTGGGTGGTGAACACACAATGTGGTATATATATATATATATATATATATATATATATATATATATATATATATATATATGTATTACAGAATTGTACACCTGAAATGTATGTAACTTTACTAACAATTGACACCCCAATAAACTTTAATAATTAAATAGGTCTGATATCAAGGTTTTTTTTCCAAAAACTTTGGATTATCCTCTTTATGACATATTATAGTTTATTTAAAAAAATATACCAAACATTTCTTCTGCTACTTCCTACCAAATTCCATCCCTTATTCATACAAGAATTCAAAATCTAGTCTCTTTCTAATCACTGTTTGATGATTCATGCACTTAATATCCTTCATGATCAGTCTAACATTGTATATGGAGCTAGATGTTTATTGGATTTAAATACAGATGTCACAGCAAGATATTTATTAAAATACTCATCAGTTATATCACTGAAAACATAATAGTAGATAGTACTAATGTTGGATTTCAACAAACACACGAATATACACAAACACATATATTTAGTGATAGAAAAGTATGATATGTTGTAACAGAAAGGATTGTAAGAACACAATAAAACACAATGCAAGATGCTAGTGGTTTTCGTTATTCCACTATTCGCTTCTTTGACAAAATGATATTGAACTCTGAACAAACACCTCTATGAGATAATTCAGGGTTCATAAACATAGTTTTTAATATCTACTATTATAAGCCATTAATTCAGAAATCTCTACAGGTTAAAATTTTATGCAGTTTTATACTTTTTATTAAGAAAAATAAATCTGTACATGAGAGTTCTTGATGTACTGCAACAGGGACTTTATACAGAGACAAGTACTGGGTAAAATGTATATAATTAATTGCTGAAGAATACTGTGTAAAAAGAAATTTCATCTTAGACAATATTTTTATGTAATGAAAATGCATTTATTCTGAATGGTTTTCTGAAAATGACAAGACATTAAAATATCTCAACTATACTGTATGGTAGGAAAGGTATTATATTTGAAATCACAAGAACTATCATAAACTTTGTTGCCTAACTGATCCCCATGGTCCTGTTCCTTAAGAACATTACTGAATTTCAATTCTCTGTGCTCTCTAGGAGGAATGATGATATTATTTATTTTTTTCAATATTTGAATGCAACAGCAAATGAGCCATTATATGTTAATGTATCAAATAGTACTCTATTTGGTACACAATATGTATATGTATTGTTATCATTTAAAATATTTATTATCCAATATGCAGAATATATCTTTCTGAGTATGACAAAGTTGTGATAGTTTGGTCTAAAATAGTTGAGAGAATAAAGTATCTTCTAGATAAAGAATGTAGATTGAATACATCCATCTAATTTTTCTCCCCCTAAACCCTTAAAAGAATTGTAAAAAAAAAAAAAAAAAAAAAAAAAATGCCACAAAGGTAAGTGAAAAGGAATACAATAACAACCAAATTTTGGAAGCTAGAAGCCGATAGATTTGTATTCCTGATTTACTAAGTCCCTGAAACTCAAATCCTTACCATCAGTCAAGAAAGCTCAGACCTGCATTACCTACAATTCATAATCCTTAACAGGTTAAAGAAATGTGGGAAAGGTGTGCTAAAATAGAGAAGAGAGGTTGAAAGGTGATTTAGAAGTAATTTGATATCTAGATGCACTAGCACTTTAGTGAATGAGAAATTTCTTCTCCTTTACAGGGCAGCAGAGTCTCTGAACTGAAAGTCACCACTAATAGTTGAGAGCATGAATTTTGAATGGAAATAATTACATCTATAAATACTGAATGCTGAGACTTTCACACATCTGTACCTTATCTGCCAGATCTCTGACCCCCAGGCAAGCGATTGGTAGAGAGTTCTCTGAAGAAACTGACTAGCCCAAAAGACCTAAAGACAACTGACATCAGGGTTCCCCAGCAAATTCTACAGGGAAATGCTAAATCTACACTGATCACTCAATTAACGTTCTCATGAGATTGAAGTCAGCAACTTCTCCTGCATTCTAAAACTGGGCAGACATCCAGAGACTGAAATAAGTAAATTGAATAAAGGCACAGTAGAAGAAATAAAGACATAGAAGAAATAAAATCAACAAATTTATCATTAATTTCTCAAAGATATGATGCAAGATACATTTTCCTGGATTTTTTAAAAGGAATATTTAGAGAAATAAAAATATGAAAGCAGAAGTGAGAATTTCAGTAAAAGAAAAATGTTTCTCATTTGTTTGTCTTGTTCATAGACACAGACAGTAATTTAGTGGTTACCAGAGGGTAAAAGGGGAGGAGGGTGGTAGATGAGGGTAAAGGGGATCAAATCTATGGTGATGGAAGGAGAACTGACTATGGATGGTGAACACACAATGTGATTTATAGATGATGTAGTACAGAATTGTACACCTGAAATCTGTATAACTTTACTAACAATTGTCACCCCAATAAACTTTAATTGAAAAAAGAAAAGTCTTTTCCACTTCCATTAAATTAAATCACCTTCCATAATAATAAACTATTAATTTAAAAAAAAAGAAAAATGGAGCTGGACAAATTATCTAGAGAGAGAGAAAAAAAATACCAAAATAAAGAAATAGGAAACTAAATATAAAAGATAGGAGCAATAAATGTGTCAGAAGGTCCAATATCCATAACAGAGAACAAAAATATAATTAACTGAATTATTGTAGAAAATGTCCCAGTACTAAGGACAAATATACAGCACACTTAAAAATTACACTTAAATTCATTTATTTATTAATTTGTTGTGTCATTCAATAACTATATTAGGTGCTTCATATATAATATGGACTCTTCAGGACACTTGAGGTACAACAGTGAAAACAAAACAACAAACAATCTACAAAATAATCTATAAATAAAATTAAAATACACAAATAAAATCATGGAACTTAGCTATTTAGCAAAGTGAAACAAACAATAAATAAATAAGGAAAATATACATTATATTATGTTAAATTGATTAAAGAAGGAGGCAGTTATTGTTTCTTTGTAGTATAATTTGAAGTTAGGGAGTATGATACCTCCAGACTTCTTTTTTCTTAGAATTGTTTTGGGTATTTGGCATCTTTTGCGATTTCATACAAATCTGATGATTTTTCAATTTTATTTCTCGAAAAAATGCCATAGGAATTTTTATGGGGATTGTATTAAATCTATTTATTGTTTTGGGTAATAGGACATTTTAACTATGTTGATTCTTCTAATCCATGAACATAAAATATCTTTCTCTCTCTTTGTGTCTTCTTCAATTTCTTTTAATAATGTCTTATAGTTTTTGGTGTATAGGTCCTTCACATGTTTTGTTAAGTTTATTTCTAGGTATTTCATTTTGGGGGTTGCAATTATAAAATGATTTTTGTTTACATTTTTTTCTGAAATTTTATTGTTAGCATATAGGAATAAAATAGATTTCTGTATACTGATTTGTATCCTGCAACTTTACTGTTTATGAATATTTTCACATTTCTTGTAGTAAAAATCCTGATTTCACTTGATATTTTCTTAAATGCTACATGTTTTAAAACTTGGTGTAGTTTGGTCAAAATAATGGGAAACTATGAACAATTCTGTGAATTTTATAAGTATAGAAAAGGCATTGAGATTTTAACTGATATATCTTTAAGAAGCAAAATCCATAATCCTGAATTGCTTGGCTATGACTTATTTGTTTATTGTTTCTAATAGTTTTTTTGGTGGAATCTTTAGGATTTTCTATATAAAGAATCATGTTATCTGCAAAAAGTGACAATTTAACTTCTTTATCCCCAATTTGGTTTCCTTTTATTTCTTTCTCTTGCCTGATTGCTCTGGCTAGGACTTCCAATACTGTGGTGAATAACAGTGGTGATAGGGAGTATCTCAGTATTGTTCCTGATCTTAAAGGAAAAGCTTTCAAGTTTTTGTCACTAAGTAAGACATTAGCTGAGGGTTTGTTATAATGGCCTTTATTATGTTGAGGTACTTTCCCTTTATACATCTTTATAAGTGTTTGAATCATAAATGGATGTTGTATCTTATCAAATGCTTTTTCTGTACCTATTGATAAGATAATATAATTTTTACCCTTTATTTTGTTTATGTAGTGTATCACATTGATCAATTTGCATATGTGGGAGGTCCCAAAAAACTAAGAATAGAATTACCATACAACTCAGTAATTCTTCTTCTGGGTATCTACCCAAAAAATCTGAAAACACTTAGTCATAGAGATATATGTATTCCAATGTTCATTGCAGCATTATTCACAGTGGCCAAGACATGGAAACAACCAAAATGTCTTTTGAAAGATGATTAAATAAAGAAGATGTGGTACATATACACAATGGAATACTATTCTGCCATAAGAAAGATGAAATACTGCCATTTGCAACAACATGGATGGATCTTGAGATTATTATGCTAAGTGAATAAGTCAGACAGAAAAAGTTGAGAACCATGTGACTTCACCATCATATGTGGGATATAAAACTGAAAGAATGAGAAAGAGACAATACTTAAATTGTGCAGTTGAGAAATTTCCTAATATTACAAAGTCATAAATGTAGAAGATAGCATGAAATCAGGGGGGAAAAGACCATATACAAGCACATCATCATGTAATTGTTGAAAATAAAAACAAAGAGATAAATTTTAAATCTTGGTAGAAAAACGGAGTTTCTCTTCATAGCAGTAATATGACTGATAATTCTAGTCTCAAAAGAATAATTAAATCCAAAGCTTAACGGATGATGTATTAAAGTATAGAAAGAAAATGACTGGAAACAAAGAAATCTATTAATACACATTAAAAATATCATCAGAAAATGAAGGTGATCTAGTAGTCAAAGAAAATGCAGCTACCAAGATCCCAATTTTTTCAAATACTCTCCAACAACAATACAGAGAAATAAGAATGGAATAATAAAGAAAAATGCAGAAATTAAAAATGTAGCAAGTGAACACAAAGCAGAGGATCATAAAAGATAGATATTGGTCTTTGAAAAAAACATGAAATTACTAAGCCCCTTGTAAGACTAATAAAAAAAACGAATAGCAATACACAAATTGAAAATAGCAATAGTAAGAAAAAAGGGTATTATAAACAATTTTATGCAAATGAAAGTTTAGATGAAACAAATTAATAGAAAAAACACTATTAACACTGACATAAGATGAAATAGAAAATATGAAGCGTTCTGTATCTATTGGTATTGATTTCCCAGGGCTGCCATAACAAATTCCCACAAACACAGTGGCTTAGACAACAGAAACTTATTCTCTCACTGTTCCAGATTGCAGAAGTCCTTAACGTGTTGGTAAAGCCACACTCCCTCAAAAGGCTCTTGGGGAGAATCACTTCTTACCTCTTTCACCTTCTAGTTGCTCTAGGTGTTCCTTGGAAAGCGGCTGCATAATGTCATACTCTGTCCCCATCTTCACATGGCCTTCTCCATCTATCTTTCCTGTGTTTCTCTTATAAGGACAATTGTCATTTGATTAAGCCCTCCCACAATAATCCAGGATGATCTCAGGATCCTTATCTTAATTACATCTGCAAAGAACCTTTCCTAAATAAGATTACATTCACAGGCTCTAGTACGTGGTTTGTTTTTTTCCATTTAACACAACATACAATTAAATAAATTGGAACCATAATTACAAGTTTTCCACAAACCAACTCTAGACTCATATGACAACAAGATAACATTCTACCACATATTTAATAAAAATGAATATAATTAAAATGCAAAAAACTAAATTGACAAAATTATTTCAGAGATTAGAGAAACGGCAATATCCCTTAACGCATTTCGTAAGGCCAATATATTCAGATATAAAATATGCCAAGAAACATATAACAAATGGAATTATAGATCAGTTTCACTTATGAACATAATTGAAAAATATCTTTACTAAGTTATACTAAACTGATTGAGCAGCATACAAAGGGAATGACATAGCATGTTTAAGTTGACTCTTTCAGAAATGCAAAGTTGTTTAAAATTTTAAAATAATTAAAAAGAAAATTTATGTGATCCTGTCACGGAGGAAAAAAAAAATCCACTAACAATTTAAAAATAAATAAAACTTGCCAAAAAAAGAAATAGAAATGATTTTTTCAGGTTACGATTAATAATCTAATAACCATAACATCATGGTAAAGATTATGCCTTTCAGATTATGAAGGACTTTATAGTATATGCTATCACTACTTTTGCTTGACACCCATCCAAAGTTCTGTCTCTTACTGTAAGACAAGATAAATAGAAAAAGGATGTAAGAATTTGAATGAAGTAAAACCTTCATTGTTTGCATATGACATGATTTTGAATGTTGAAATGTTATAACAAATCTACATTAGAATATCAGACCTAACACATTTAGCATGGTGCCTGAATACCAAGTCAATATGTAAAACTAAACTTAATTTCTACATAAGAGAGCAAATAACAAATTAAATATGTTTCAAAAATTAAATTACAATAGCAACAAAAAGTAGTCCTTTAAAAAATGTAATAAAATATAGAGAGGAGATCACCACAACACACAAAGTCAGCAAAATTACTGTCAGAAGTTAGGGAAGGATACATCGAGCACACCATGAACCAAAACTACATGCATTAGCGGGGGAAATATCATAAAATAAGGTAGAGACAAAAAAAAAATTGCTAAAAGATGCATTTATAATGATGCATCAGAACATTTTAAACTATGCAAAAATACTCTTTCAATATTTTTGTCATGTAATTTTAGTATTATCAGGGGAATGATATATACTAAGTGTATTGGTTACTCGTAACGTAGACAGAAATGAGATGTACACTTGAACAAATTAAAATCTTTTAATGACAACTCTATTGAAAAAAATTTGATTTATAATATTAAACATTTGGAAAGTTGGAGCCTTTTTATTTATAAAGTTGTATTTCGGAGTTATAAGTATGCAACTAAAGAGTACACTGAGATATAACATGTGGACATGTGTGTAGGTTATTCTAGTGGAGTGAATATTAAATGTGAAGAGAATTGAATATGGTATCAAGTTATATGAAGTTTATCAGCACAGTTGAGGAGATAAAATCTGTAAGGGTAACTGATTCAGTTTTCCAACATTTCCCAAATGCTGAGAACTCTGATGAGTGTTTGTGATGAGGGTCCATAAAGAAGGACATTCCTGGATGAGCATACTGCTAGGAAAGAAGTGTTGTATGAGTTATCCAAGTGTTCTTCACAAAATCTATTGAATGTTCCATTCATGTATAATACATGGTTTGATGTAATCACATAAAATATATCACACATTATTATTCAATTTCAAAATGTAGGACAATTATACATATCTTAACCTTATTACATACCTAGGCTTCTTTTTTGCCATATTATAAATATTATCTCCTATATCCCCAAAATAATCCAATTAGGTTCTATTCCTAAATCCCATTTCACAGATGAGGAAACTGTGATACAGGTGGTTAAGTGATTTGATCAAGATCACACAATTAACAAGTGGCAAAGTCCAAATTTTAATCCACATAGTCTATGGGGCCGGTCAGGTGGCTCAGGCAGTTGGAGCTCCGTGCTCCTAAAGTCGAAGGCTGCTGGTTCAATTCCCACATGAGCCAGTGGGCTCTCAACCACGAGGTTGCTGGTTCGACTGCCACAAGGGATGGTGGGCTGCATCCCCTGCAACTAACAATGGTAACTGGACCTGGAGGTGAATGGCACCCTCTACAACTACGATTGAAAGGACAACAACTTGAGTTGGAAAAAAACCTGGAAATACACACTGTTTCCCAACAAAGTCCTGCCGATAAGGTCTTGTTCCCCTTCCCCAATAAAATCTTAAAGAAAGAAAAAAAGAAATCCACATATTCTAGTTTGTTGATATCATGAAGTTAGAGTTTATAAGGAAATGTTGCAAGAGAACTTTCAGAAATGTCCACATTCACCAAGATGTCAAAATTTGGGAGCCAGATATAAAATTCCAGGTTAAACAGGATCAAAAGAAAACAGGGCTTGCTCAAACATGAAACAAGCCTAGCTGACGTCATAAGAATTTATAGTGACATAAAAACAGATCAACAAATTATGGGTGGTGGCAGAATGCTTTTGAAAACTTGTTCAGTTTCCAGAACCCTGATTTTCTTTTTTTGAGTATTTCTTTTCTTTTTTTTAATTAAAACGTATTGGGATGACAACAGTGAGTAAAATTACGTAGGTGTCAAGTGTACGATTCTGTAATACATCATCTATATGTCACATTGTGACTTTTTTAACTTGAAGAATAGTATTTGTGAGCCGTAGTGTAGAGTGGATCCTAAATCGGGTTCTAGCAGATAACATTGTCAACCAGTGCAGTAGGTTGTATTTGTTGACCCACTACTACGGTTTAGTTTCTAGAAGGCCCTTCTTTGTGGGGAAATTACATGTCTGTACTATGCTGAATTCAGAAGGTGCCATGTGATTTGCTCTGAACGATCAAATGTGGTATAACCTTCTGGGCAGAATATTTAAGAATTAATTCATACTTGGCTTTGTCACTTTTTTTGTGTCACAAGGTAGCTGGTGAGTTTTTTTGCAAACATGTGTGTTATAATATAGCTTATCTGACGGATACTGTTAAGAGAGCAATAAATATGCATTTTTCACCTTGGTAGTAGTGACAACAAAATGAACAACAATAAAAACAGCCTCTGTCCTCAAAATGCTTACATATCATCGGTGTTATAGGAGCCAATAAAGTGACATAGTTTCCTGGAATATCAAGGAAAGAATTAGGGACTAACTTTCACTAATGATGATATCAGAAAAGGAAACAAAAGTTTTAAACAAACAGAAAATACGGGCAGATCCCACAGTTGCCTTAAGTCTTTCTTAGACCAGGTCAGCTGGTAATAAAGTACATGAACCTTTGGGACTGCATATTGAATATTAAAGGCAGGTCATTCTAGTAATTTGAACTTTCATGCAACATAAACACTTCTATGCCATTGAATACAATGGAGAATATTGTTGTTTTAATGGTGTTTGATATAATGTGTGTAATTACAAGTACAACACATTGTCCTTCCTTAACCCAGTCCATCTTATTTGGTATCCTTCCCAATCCATCAATGCTAATTTACAAGTCAAAGAGAATCACTGAACCTTTTAAAAGTGGATAAATACAATGTGGGTTATGTGACATGCTTCCTATGCTGACATAATTACACAGCAATTGATCAATAGGGTGAATGGATCTGCTATATTCTTTTCATTTATCAGGAGAAACAAACAGGGCAGTAGCTGGATGGGAATATGGAATAAAAGAGGTTTGTGTTTTCATTAGAAGAGAACTTTCAGAATACTTTTATGCTGATGGGAATGATTTTGTACGTACTGAAAATTTGATTATGGAAATCTCAGAGAATAGTTAAAGCTGTCACCCTAAACAGGCATGGGGAAATGGTCTCTTGTGCCCAAGTTGATGGATAAAGGACATACTATTCCATCCATAGTAGCAGCAATGAAGGCCAACTATGCAGGCACCGATAAATGCATGTAAGATGAGTTGTTCTTATAGGTTACATTCTACTTACATACATATATTTTAAAGTAATAGAAAGGACGATCGTCAGCTGAGTGTCACAACAAGAAAAGAGAATAAAATAAAAAAATTCCAGGAGATAACAAACACATGAAAAAGTAGGGCTAGTTGGCAGCACTAGGGACTATGTGTGAAGTTGATCATCATGATACTGAATTCATAAAAAATTGTCCCAGTAATCTGTAGCTGGCTCAGAAATTAGGCATGAGAGGTGCTATGTACCCTGATACAATTTATTCTATATTCTTGTAGAGAAGGCAGGAAGAATGACCTAGCAACGAGACTGAGGAGTAGAGATGATGCTGGCCCCCAACTCAGTGGTATGAAGCAGACAGAAAAGGAAAATATGAAAACTGTACCTAGGAGCAGTTACATGACAAGTAGTGTCCTCAAAGGATTGCTAGATTTTAACATAAGCGTAATCAGTGTCAATCTTTAAAAGGATGACACAGTAGTTAGTATTTTCAAACAAGATCCTTTTAACCCCATGGATTTTTGTGCTGCTCCTGAAAGTAATATCACATACAATGAACCAAAGGCAGCCTAGAACATATGATGGTTATGATAAGGGGCTCTGGAAGAAGAAAGGCTGGGTATGGTTTTCGTTATTGCATATGACCAATGTGTGATCTTGAAAACATCACTTAATGTCATTGTGACTGGGCTTTGGAGAATATGCTTTAGAGTCTAAAGTTTTAAAGGAACATCTCTATGTATTCCAGAACCAGCTTCTTTTGGTAGCTCCGTCGTCATCTTATATATGGGAGATCTCAAAGGAGGATTTCTTTATGTGGAACATGGCAGGGGAGGACCAAAGTTTCCCATAAAAATAACTTTCACATTCTAAGGCAATCACATAGCCTAACAATGGCAGTGAGATCTGATGCTGCTTAATGATGTTCTTTTACAGGGATGTAACTGAATATTTTGAGAACAAAAAGACTCTGCCTCCCCTAGTGAGATTATTTCAGAATACTGAAGTCATTTGATAAGAAAAATCCTCATAACTCAAGGTTCTCTGAGGTAAGCCACAGCAACGCTGTTAAATCTTCTCTTCCCAGCAGTGTTAGTCATCAAAAGTCACTGCCGTGTTGTACGAATGAGCAAAACACCCAGTGCAGAACAAAGAACAACACATTTATTGGAGAAAATTCCTCATTGGGATCAAAGAAAGTTAGAATTTGGGGGACATGGAAATACTGAGGCATAATTCCAATTTTCTCCAAAGTTCTTTACCTAGTGTATTTATTTTTTCTTCTTTTCATGGCTTATTCTCTGCTATCATTTAATAATACCTCTGGGTGTGTCTATTGCTGTGATATACCTTAAAGTGTTTTAAGACAGGATAAACAAAATAATAAACATTATATAGTGTACTTAATTTTAATTGAAAAGGAAAAGTATAGTGTTATAAACACAAACACAATAAACTTAAAAGAGTAAGTATATGAAAAAAATTATTTGTTCTACTGAGGTATATTTTTATGTTTGTTTTTATTCAGCATAGAATATGGCCATTCAAAACATTTATAAGTCTGACTCCATAAGCCAAAAAAGAAATGCCTTTTTTATTTTCCATATATCCCTAAACTTTAGCAAGCAATTACTATTTCCCCTGCAAGAAAATAATTATATTTCTATTCTTTCATATGTATTTAAGGGTCACCATCCACCTAACTACCTAAGCCAAGAATTTGGTGCCATTTTTATTCTGAAATACACTTACCAGTGGTAAAAATAATCCACAACTACTACTGATTTTTTTTTTTTCTACAAAAGGCTTCTATTTATTTCTTTTGTTTTTTATGTTTTGTTTTGTTTTTTGTTCTTGTTTTCATTACAGTTTATTGGGGTGACAATGGTTAGTAAAGTTATATAGGTTTCAAGTGTACAATTCTGTAATAGATCATTTATATATCACATTTATATATCACCACCCAGAGTCAGTTCCCCTTCCATCACCACATATTTGATCCCTTTTCCCCTCATCTACTGGCTTCTATCTCTTTCAAACCCAACCCTAACTGCTTTATTTCAAACTCTTACCTGGATGATTAAAAGTGCCCCTTAGATGATTTTCCTGTCTCCAGTTTTGTTCTCCTGCTTCCAACAGACATCCTGTTCATAAAGTACTATAAAATACAAATCCTGTGTTTAAAGCTTGCTCACTGTTTTTAAAATGTTATGCAAAATGCTGTGTGATTTCTCCTTTATTATATTTTACACTTGATACTTAATAATGTCCCTTATGTTTTTCTCGGTACTTCTTATTGGCCTCAACATACCTTCTTCCTGGAATGCCCTACCCCTGTTATCCTCACCCTCTAACACACATCTCACCAGTCTACTTCATCTTCCATATCACAACTTAGCATCATTTTCTCCAGAAATTTTGAATAAATAAGTTAGAAGAAACATCTTCTCTAGTACCATACCATGAACAAACTAAAAGAAAATGATCAGTCTATCTCTACCACAGAAATCTCCTTAAATCCCAGTTCTGTTGTAGAACGCTTTCAAGCAGAAAACATAAACTAGATAAGGTAGGAAGCAGTAGGTGTACATAGGATTTGAACCTTAAAGCTGCAGGTGGGCTATGGGAATATGCACAGATCACTGATTTTATATACTGTGAAGGATTTTTCATATCTTTAAATAATGACTTTTGGCATAAAAGTGACATTAGCTACAGACTTACAATCACAATCACTTTCAGCAGCTACAAACTGTATCCAGTGAATTGTTTCATTTTATATCTATAGTTATACTATTTTATTAGTTAATGTGCCATTTAAATATACAACAACCAAAGTGTTAACTCTTTTACATGTGAGGATAGAAATAGTCTTCCAATGCTGTTTTAAGTTACTATATCAAATTTCAGCCATCTGTGGTACCTTTTCACTTTTAACTGTTCTTTTAAAATGACAGTGATCAAAATATATATTTTTAAGAGAATTTTCATTTTGTTTCTTAGTTTGACTTAATAATAGAAACAATTTGATGGGTACCCAAAATTAAGGAAGTCAGTTGGTTGTTGATTATTGTTAACTTTAAAGAAACTGACTAGAGACTCCATTTCTGAAAAAAGGGCACCTAATCAGAATATTGTACTACTAGTGCCTGGTTTCTAGTGTTCTTCAGAGCCTTATTAATGATTCTTATTATAAAAATCAGCTTTTTAACAGTTTTATTTAAAATAATTCCAAAATGAATATTTAACAGTTTTAAATGACTAGGATGTTCTTTGTTCATTGATATGTGTATTGACCTAAAATACTAAAAAGTGAAAGGTCTGTTCTTTCTTTCTTTGTCTCTGATCTCAATCCATCCCAAGAAAATCAAACAGAAAATGTAGGGTCTTTTTCTAATAAGGAAACAACAATGAGCATTACTGTAATGTAACTTAAGTAGCTCTTCAGCATCGTTTAAATTTGTGTTCCTGTGCCCCAAGCCTCAAAAGACTAATTAATGATACTGAAAAGAATAAGTTGGCTGATGTTTTAAAAACATATTTTATAAAACATGAAAACTTTGGTTGATGGGGTTAAGTGGATTCAAATCACTATTTTGTAGCCACTAATCTCTTCATGATTCCATCTAAAAAATATATATGTATTGTGCACTTAATATGTCCAGCAAATGGTGTTAGCATCAGGTAACTAGAGTGATTATAGAGACAAAGCCTTTGTCTCTAACTAAATTACTTCTAGTGAGGATGAAATTTATTAACCAAACACTAATGCAAAAAATATATTTAAAAAGTACATTAAATGCCAGGTAGGAAAAGAGTTGAGTGTCATGAATGTAACTATCAGAGACATTTGACCTAGTCAAGGCAATCAGGGAAAGTTTCCCTAAGGAAATGATATTTAAATGAAGAACTAGAGGAGGCAAATAATAGAAAATGGATAGGGCCACATTAAGTAGATGGAAAAATATATAGTGTTTTGGAGACTAGAGGAAAGCCCGATATAGACACACATGGGAAGTGAGGATGGTGAGTAAACTATGGGCTAAGTCATTCTTATAAGTCATATTTAAAAACTTTTTCCTGGGAGCAATAATAAAATATGATCTGATAGTTATTGATTTTTGGTGGCCCAGGATCCTTTCTCCATAATTCTGGCAACAGCCCCATTTTTTGTTTGTAAATCCCCTTATCAGTCCACCAGGCTCAACAGGTATTATTTTCTTGACAAGCATAAGATATGCATATACCCCTGGCAAATCAACCATACCCATCACAGCACAACCTTTTTCTTGAACCTCTGGAAAGAGGAATTTTTCTCACTTTTTTTCCTGATGCAAACACAGAGAAGTATAAGATTGATCTGCTAATGCCATTTTGTACATGTGAGTATAAGAATGAAGTCTATAGGAAAAGAAGAAAAGAACAAAGAGTTGGAGAATAACTAGGGTCTGATGGCATTGTAATATCTCAATTCAAGCTTCGTGTTTTTTTGTTTTTTTAAGTTTCTTTATAATATTTGAATTATATTAGCCAAAATCCCTTTTTCCATTAGGGCTATTTTGTTCCCCCCACACACACATTTGTAAGGAGATCTGAAGTAGAAAAAAAAAAAAGTATGGTAAAATATCAATCAGGAGAGTGAAATGATAAACTTTGATTTTTAATTAAAAACTAGATACAATTTGAAGAATACGTTAGAGAGAGAAAAAACTGCATTGTGGTATGATTTTTGTAGTGAACAGATAAGTTGTATAAATAAACTATGAAAATGACAGTGCAGACGGAATATTATTATGTTTAAGAAGCAAAGTATGTAAGACATTGAATTATATTGCTCAAGAACTAAAATGACGATGAAAACTCCTAGATTTCATGCCTGTGCAAATTCATGGATATTCATTTTATAATTGTGGAACAATAGGAAAAATATACGGACTAGCTTTTGAATTAAATTTTAAATGTGTTGAATATGCCCTTGACAACGTGGTAAGAGGAGTTGATGGAAAAAACAAACAAACACACAAACTGGTATTTATATATACATTTTGAAGCCACTGGAATATTATATATACATATATATATATATATATATGTATATATAATATACATATATATATTTTGAAGTCATTTGAGTTTAAAAAAAATTAAGGTGATGAGGGCACTGAAAAAATCAAGACAATGATCTTAAACTTAAGAAGATAGTATTCGAGATAGAAAATCTCTATATAAAAGAATGATAATAGTTAGAAAGGTACACTAGTGTAATGACTTTTGGTTTAGGGAAAAAGTGCTACAGAACTCAGAGGTAATTACTAAACATTATTGTGCTCCACTAGGTACTATTCAAAACTTTGTGTGCCTCTCTCTGTTCTTCATTGAGTCTTTTGATAACATAATATGGATATTTCAGGAAAACAAAGCAGAGATGATAAAAAAGTTAACCCTTCTTCATTTGCTAACAGTGTGGTCACCTGACAGAGGTCAGATTGACCCACCCCCCAATTTTGTACCAATGTTGAAACTAACGACAATCACTCATGCACAAAAAGGTTATGAAAGGTTTACTACTCACACAATGGGGCTCTCTGGAGATCAGAGCAGGCTTCCCAAGCAGATCGAAAAAGTGCTTGAGAAATTCAGGAAAGGAGAGTGATTTGGAATTTTATGATATTTCATGGTGACGCAGGGTGAGGGATCTTGCACAGGCCTGGACTTGCATGATTTGAACATCTGGTGAGAATTAAAGAATATAGAACTTGTACTCTCTTGTAAGTTTGCCCAGAAGTAGAGCAGAAAGGGAAGGGAAAATGCAGTGGCTTGAAAGCTGTCAGCAGTCAAACATCAAAAAATGGAGTCAGACTCCATCACGAATATGTAATACAATGACCACACTATTTTCTACCCTACCCTAAGCTCTCCACTTAAAGATAGGAAACTTGAACAGTCCACATAACACTAAGCTCTGGAAGTGGAATTTCTTATTTAGTAATGGGAATCAATTTCAGAGGAGGTGCTTCGCAACTGTATAGGAAGACTTTGTTAGTAATTTTCATGGTACTGTTTTGGCAGAAGGAGATAAGGGAGTTTTATAGACTGAAAGTGTGTGTACTTCCAAAATTCATATTTGGAAGCCTCCACCTCCAAAGTGATAGTATTTGAAGGTGGGGCCTTTGGGAAGTAAATATATATTGTGGATGGAACACTCATGTTTAGGATTAATGCCCTTATAAGAAGAGAGAAGATTAAAATCATTTCAAGTATATTTTTACCACAATGAAATGAAACTAGAAATCTACAATCACTAAGAAAATGTGAAAATTCACAAATATGTAGAACTAAACAATACACTCTATTTGTCACTCCTTAATTCAATTTTGAATATGAACTATGTAGAGTAGGTCATTATTTGATCTGAGAAGCAGACACTCATATCCCTTGATATTTTTTAATTTTATTAAATTTATTGGTGTGACACTGGTTAGTAAAATTATATAGGTTTCAAGTGTAAACAATACACTCTTACACAAACATTTGTTGAAAGATGGAATCAAAATTGAGCTTTAATAATATTAAGAGAGAGATGAAAATGAAAACACAATATACAAAAACTTATGGGATACAACAAAATCAGTACAAAGAAGGACGTTTACAGTAATATATGCCTACATTAAAAAAGAAGACAGATCTCAAGTAACCGAAATTTACACCTTAAGGAACTAGAAAAAGAACAAACTAAGCCTAAATTAGCAGAAGAAGGACATTATAAGGAGTACAGCAGAAATAAGTGAAGTGTAAACCACAAAAATAATAGAAAAAAATCAAAGAAATTAAAATTTGTTTTTTTAACAGTTAAACAAAATCATGAAGCCCTTAACTAGATTAAGAAGAAAAAAAGACTCAAATAAATAAAATCAGAAATGAGAAGGGAGACATTACAACAGATGTCTCAGAAATAAAAACGATCGTAAGATTATTATGAACAATTATACACAAAACTGGATAATCTGAAAGAAATGGATAAATTCCTTGAAACATACAACTTATCAAAATAAAATTAAGAAGAAACAGAAAGAGTGAACAGACCAATAACAAAGAAGGAGATTTATCAGTAATTTAAAACTTCTGAACAAGGAAAAGTCCAGGAGCAGAAGGATTCATGGGTAAATTCTACCAAATATTCAAAGAATTAATACCAATCCTTATTAAATTCTTCCAAAAACCAGAAGAGTGAGGCTTCCCAAATTTCTAAGTCCAACATCATCCAGATATTGGATGATAAAGCCACAACAAGAAATAAGACCACAGACCAATATACCTGATGAACATAGATACAAAAATTTTCAATATAATACTAGCAACCCGAGTCCCACCATGACCAAGTGGGATTTATCCCTGGAATACAAGTTTCAACATACACAAATCAATCAATGTGATATACCACATTAACAGAATAAAGCATACAAATCACATGAAGGTTTCAAAAGATACAGAAAATGTGTTTGGTGAAATTCAATCCCTTTACATAATAAAAATTCTCAAAAAACTAGGAATAGAAGGACAGTGTCTCAATATAATAAAGGCCATATATAAACAGCCCAGAGCTAACATTATATTCAACAAAGCAAAATTGAAAACCTTTTTTCTAAGATCAGGAACAAGGCAAGAATGCCCACTCTAGGCAATTTTATTCAACTTAATACTGGATGTCATAGCCAGAGCAAGTAAGCAAGGAAAAAAAAAAAAAAAGAAAGAAAGAAAAGAAAAAGAAAAAGCCATCCCAATTGGAGAGAAAAAAGTAAAATAGTCCCTGTTTGCAGATAACATATTATATATATATATAGAAAACCCTAAAGACTTCATAAAGAAACTTAGAAATAATAAATAAATTTCATAGAATTATAAGATACACAATCAACATACAAAAATTGATTTTTCAATATTATAAAAATTACCTATCTGAAGGAAAATAATCTGACTTGCAATAGCATGAAAAAATGAAAAAGACTTGGGGGGCTGGATGGCTCAGTTGGTTAGAGTGCAAGCTCTTAACAACAAGGTTTCTGGTTCAATTCTCACATGGGATGGTGGGCTGCACCCCCTGCAACTAAGATTGAAAACAACAACTGGACTTGGAGCTGAGCTGCGCCCTCCACAACTAGATTGAAGGACAACGACTTGTCTTGGAACTAATGGGCCCTGGAAAAACGCACTGTTCCCCAACATTTCCCAATTAAAAAATTAAAAAGCTTAAAAATAAACAGAACTACAGAGGTGAAAAACTTTATACTGAAAATCTCAAAACACTGACGAAGAAAATTAAACGAGACAGAAACAAATGGGAAGGCATTCTATATTCAGGAATTAGAAGACTTAATATTGTTAAAATATCCATACTACTCAAAGCAATCTATGGTTTGAATGTAATTTCTATCAAAATCAAAATGGAATTTTTTACAGAAATGGAAAAAAAAAATTAAATTCATAATAAACCACAAAAGACCTCCACTATCCAAAGCTCTCTTGAGCAAGTAGAACAAAACTGAAAGTATCACATTTCCTGATTTCAAAATATATTACAAGCTATAGTAACAAAAACAGTATGATATTGGCATAAAGACAGACATATAAAAAATGTAACAAAATAGAGAGTCCATAAATAATTACACACATCTACAGTGAATTGATCTTTGACAAGGGTACCAAAAACACACAGCAAGGAAAGGATAGTCCCTTCAAAAAAAAGTATTGAAAAGCTACATATACACATCCAGAGAATAAAACTAAACCCTTATTTCACACCATATACAAAAATCAATTCAAAATGGGTTAACAGTTTAACCGTAAGATCTGCAATTGTACAACGACTAGAAAATATAGGAAAAATACTTGGGATTGGTCTTGGCAAAATTTTTTTGAATCTCACATCAAAAGCATAGGCAAAAAAGCTAAAATAGGGATTGCATCAAACTAAAAAGCTTCTGCTCAACAAATGAAACAGAGTGAAAAGACAGCCTTTGGGATGGGAGAAAATAGTTGCAAATCCAATATCTGATAAAGGATTAATATACAAAATATATAAGGAACTCATATACTCAAAATAAATAAATAAATAACCCTATTAAAATACTTTAAAACTTGTATAGACATTTTTTAAAAGAAGACATACAAGTGATCACTAATCATCATGGAAATGCAAATCAAAACTGCAAGATATTTCCTTCCACTTGTCGGAATGGCTATTATGAAAAAACAAAAGATAACACTTGTTGGCAAGAGTGTGGAGAAAAGAGAACACTTGTGCACTGTTGGTGGGAATGTAAATTGGTACAGCCATTATGGAAAATAGTATGGAAGTTTCTCTAAAAGTTAAAAATAGAACTACCATGTGATCTAGCAATTCTACTCCTGAGTATATGTCCAAAGAAAATGAAATAAAGATTTCAAAGAGCTACCTACACTTCAGTGTTCATTGCAAAACTGAATATAATGAATGTAATTATTCATTATAGCCATGATTGCAAACAACCTAAATATCTGGTGATGAATGAATAAAGAAAATGTTGCATACGTTTACATTTATATCTGTATAGACATAGATATGTGGTTGAGACACCTTTCTCCAAACAACGTGGATTGCTAAAGAAATTGTGTACAGTGAAGAAAAAAACTGATGCCAAACAGAGTTAACTGTTTTAGTAGCTTAATTCCATACGTGCTTTTTTCCTCATTGGTACAATTTCAAAAATGTCCAGTCTTGTGAAGAATATATTTACACCCTCCCATAAGGAAATTACCTAAGATTTCACCTAGTTTCTGCATTCAACACCAAAGCCAGGATGACTGAGTGACCTCGGATAGTGCCCCCAGTCTGATGACCGTGATAAAACATTAGTTATCCATCTTGCAAAACATCAGATGTTTAATCATAGACATAGAAGGTAACAACTTTAGTAAAATTAGCCCCTGTTGGAAAACAGAATAAGGCAGTACATTCACTGTTTGCTAGTCCATGCTCCTTATTCCATTCTCCGATAAGTAATACCAATTATGACGCTAGCAGTCCTATGAGAGCCTCTGTAGATAATCTGGCAATCCCCGTTCCTGCTGTCTGGGGTGATAATTATTTCCCAATGCCCTTTGGGGCCAGGATAACTAAAAAATGCATCATCCTATCTGGAGCTTTTTTGAGAGTGAAAGGAAAACTATTTAAAATATCTTTGGTAAAACAAAAGTAAACATGATTATCTCTAGCAACAATATATAATAACATTATTTATGGTCCTGATTCTAGATTATGAGAAAATCTACCTTTATTACTGAAAGTAGGTAAGATAATTGATGATGACTTTATGTGTGTCTTGTATTTCCTCTCTTCTTGCAATTTAGTGTGATTTTCCTTAATCATTCTTCTTTCAAATGCTCCAATTAACCTGTAATTTCTGAAATGCATATATTAAATCTTTTTGTATTGAGTAATTCTGTTTCATTGATTGGTATCTAGAATTAAGTATCTTTATTTATTATGGATTTTTTCTAATTTCTATTTTTCATTTCTTCAGGTTTTTCTTTCAATTATATCTTTTTTTTTTTTTTTAATATGGTCTGTTTACTATCTTTTGCCTTTCCATCCTTATGCTTTTTCCTTCAAATAGTGTGAATAGTTTGCAGATGGCAAACTATATGCACCCCAATGTTCATTGCAACACTATTTACAATGGCCAAGATATGGAAATAACACAAGTGCCCATCAATAGATGATTAGATAAACAAATTGTGTAACAGAAATACAATGGAATATTACTCAGTCATAAAAAAGAACAAAATCTTACCATTTGAGACTACATGATTGAACCTAGAAGGTGTTATGCTAAATGAAATAAGTTAGATTGAGAAAGACAAATATCATATGATCTGGCTTATATGTGGAATATAAAGAACAAAATAAATTAACAAACAAAACAGACATACATTCATAGATACAGAGAACAAACTAATGGTTGTCAGAGGGGAGGGAGGTGGGGGAACTGGGTGAAAAAGACATATATATATGTATATACATATATATATATATAAATTACTAATTACAAAATATATATGTATATATATACAAATTAGTAATTACAAAATCATCATGGGTATGTAAAGTACAGAATAGAGAATATAGTCAATGTTGCAGCAACTATGTATAGTACCAGGTAGGTACTAGACCAACTGGGAGTCACTGCATAAATTATATAAATGTCTGGCCACTATGCTGTACATTTGAAACTGATAGAAAATAATATTGAATGTCAACTGTAACTTTAAAAACTAAATAACTTTTAAAAAAGAAAAGCAACACTTTTAAAATTCATCCTGCCTATATAACCTTCTCTTTCTCATAATTCTTGGATTAAATTTTTAATATTTTAATTTCTTCTTATACTTACATTTGCATCTTTGCGTTAAAAAAGTGAGGAGAGCACCACAGTTATTTCATAATCCTCTTTCTTCCACTGTTCCTCAGTTATGGCTTGTCTTATTAGCAAATTTAAATGGACTCAATGTTCAGTATTTATTCTTTTACCTTGCCTTTTTGTCTGGAGCTATATTTCCAAAAACAAACTGTGCTACATTCTCTGAGTTCTAGCTCATTTGAAAAGTGACTATGTGATTTTTCTGACTGTATAATTCTTGATGCAAACTGTATTTATCTGAGGTCTTTATATATGTGTGTGTGTATGTACAGTCCTTTTCATATTGACTGTTTTAAGACAGTGGTATCTCCATTTTTTTTCCTAAGAAACTTTCTTTTATATTTTCCTGAGTAGTGTGCTTTTGCTCTTTCTTTTTTAAAGTCTATTGTCTCATAGGATACATCTCAGGTTGACATTTAAATGCTCTATAATTAATTGTTTTAGGAGTTACATATTTGCTCAATCACTGTTCTTTAAAATATGAAATACGCAAGGTGGCTTGGTATCAAGAGCATTTCAGCTTCATTCAGATTCTCTGCCAATGATCTTCATTCAGATACTGACAAACATCAAATAATACTGGTTTTAGGTAGTCTTGTTTTAGAACACTTGTTTTAATAAAAATAACGATCCCAGACAAATATTTTCTCTTTTCCATGAATATCAGTAGGTTATATAAGTGAGACCTTGATCCAACCAAAATAATCTTAAGTTTGAATTTTAAATACTATCTTGTTCTTTGCTCTTCCAAAGGATCCAATTTTCTTATGCAAATGTATCGATATCAGTTTTAGGTTTTAGAAATGAGCATTCTAAAAAACAAATCACAAATGATTCTCTCTCACCTTTTATCTAGGATTGTGGTGATTCATGTAAGTGTTGTTTTGATAACAACTAACATGCTATTTGAAGCCACCACTAAAAAGACACCAATGGATTGCATAACTTCTCAAATTACACATAGTGTCACTTTGTTACTCAAATTCAAGAGATTTGGTGCATGGTAATAGAAATGTGTACAATCCTTATCTTAAATGAGTAGCCAGATATTTGTCATCATTATTATACAAACACATATCTTTTGAGCCTCTCTTTAAATCCAAGTATCTGTTTTTTATAAAAATGTATTTGATTAATTGAGAATTAATTAATTAAATAATTAATTTGGGGAATTAAAGTAGTTTTTGTTGCAAATGTCCCAATCTGTCAGTCAATTTTCCCTCTTTGACTTTCCATTCACATATGTGTTCTTACCTGGTTTGTTTTTTTTTAATTTGTTTGTTGCTAAATTTCTCTACGATTATTACTTTTCAAAGCTGTAGTTACTCCATTGCCTTAAGGTCTATCCATATTTTAAATGAGCAAAATAATATTGTTTGTTTTGATTCCTGATAAATCAAAGGTATTGAGTCAATATAAAAGGCTTCCTTTTGTGTGTGTATACATTGTTTTTTCCAACGAAATAAAAAAAAAATAGTCAGGAATGTGCTTAAAGAGGTTTTTTCTTAAAGAAAAAACACAATTCATTATATAAAATATTTATTTTTTGAATATGCACCTTATACGTAGTCCCTTTGTTTTAAAGTTCTGTTTCTAGAGAGTTAATAACTTGTGCTCATTCAAAAGCTTGCTAGTATGCACTCTTTACTTCCCAGGAAGAGCTCCGTGTTCAATTTAGTCATGACTTATTTACAGTACTTTGTAATCCATTTCATATGAATTCCTAGAATTTTGCCAGGACAGGGTCTATCTTGGATTGCTATTTTTCTTGTAAAATTTTCAGATGCTCAAGCATGGCCTGTCAAGGAGAATCATTACAAACATTCTCTCCTCCATTGGTTTTTGAAAAGGTTTTCTGCCTTATAGTATCTGGCATACAGGATTATTATTATTGAAATTAAACACAGAATAATGTATCTATAACCCCATGAATCAACAGTTTATCTCTGGATTATTAAACTGTCAACAGTATATAACATTGGGAATCATTCTAAATTATTTACTGTAAAGTTAAGGGAAGGAAGTAAAACTGTTTTCTATTACCTTTTTTTTTCTTTAACTTCCAGCAGAAAACAAAATCTTGTAAAATAAAACAGAGAACTGTTGACAACTGTTAACCGTCAGGCATGACAAAAAGTTATCATCTCTATCATGCATTTTCTAGTCATTGATCACATTCTATGTTAAAATAAATAAGTCAGTTGCAACCAATGCCTTTTTTCCTAAAATAATCTATTTTGTAAGAAGAACTGATTTGATTTTAATTCTCTGCCCTTAGTGGATTTATTGCTGTTGTTTTGCAGTCAAATTCTCTGCCCCTTGCTCCTGTTTTGAATCATGCATTTTATTTTTATTGTCAAATGTTTTCTGAGTGAAACTTGTACACATAACACAAAACTACATACACAGGAGTAACTGACAGAAAATATGCAGCTAGAAATTAAAAGTTTATCCCACTCTCTATTTTTGGGAGATCTATATTTTATTATGTGGTCTTTGAGTCACATAGCTCAAGAATTGAACAGTTATTCCATTTTATAACCATGGGAACTTAATACATATTATCAATCATTTTAAACTTCAGTTCCATTATATATATAAAAAAGGAAAAAGACATTTGTCATGAAAGGTTGATGCAGGGATTAAGTAAAATTACACACACACACAGAGTACAAACAATGTGTATGTCACAAAAAAGTACCACAATAAAGGGTATTAATTTTAATATTATCAACTATTCCAACTAATTTATAAGTGATTTTTACCTAAGTATGAAATATATCTCTGTCACTTGCAAATTAACATATAATACAATATATGCTGCCACTGATTAAAATAATACTAAACAAATGATATTACTACCACAGCTAATTAGATTTTAAAATAAGCTATATTTGTTTCAATATTTACCTTAATTGTGATAACTAAGTTGTCAAAAGACGTCTATATACACGTAAATACACACACATATATATGCTATATATATGTTTAGCATGCATATTAGTTTATTTTGTGTGTGTGTCTTTTGAAGAAATAGCTGGTTAATTATCTCAGTGAAATTTTGCTTTTTCCACTTCTGATATATAGTCTAGAGTAATCATTTTTGCAAATTTCTTTGTAATTAGAAGCGCATTTTCACCAATTTTGCACCAATGAGACATAAACTGTAAGTGTGTTGTGGATGCTTGGGAAATATTTTGCTTTTCTTTTTCTGGGAAATCCCCCTGCTTTGAGCGGCATAAGTGATCTTGTGCCAATGAAGTACAATGCTAACGGAACTCCCTGCTTCCGTTTGCTTTATTACCTGTGAAACTCTAATTGATTAAACCATATGCTATTTTTTCCATTTGCACCTGAAAGTATTACTGATTAATGACATATTGTGCAAAATGTGCAAGGCTTACCTTACCATTAAATAATCCATATAATTACATATTTTTTATATATAGCAATATGGGAATTCTAAACTCACCAAGTTAAATATTTAATCTTTTTGTCCTATATTGGAGAAATAATGTATATTTCTCCAATATAGGACAAAGTATATTGGAGAAATAATGAAAGTCAAGGAGGTAAGTTAAACTTAATCACCACATTACTATTAAACTAACATAACTCCCAGGATAATAGATTTTTGCAAACCATGTCTTTGATTTATCCAGGAATATCAGATCTCCTTCCTTATAATACTTTACACTAAAGTATTAATTTGCACATTGATAGGATAGCTAATCTATACAGGTAACTTAGAAAGGATCCTCTAGGCAAAATATTTTGTATAAAACAAAAATAAATTGAAATAATTCCTATATTATTCATTCAGTATTTTTAGATGTGACAATAAGATACAGTAATAATACAAATGTCATTATATTTAATAGGCAGAGATGAAGCAATCAATCACCAGAAATTGGAAATTTGATTATACTCTGAGATCAATAATACTAAAAAATGATGTGCAATGGATGAGATAAACAGCTACAAGAGTAATTTAGTTTAATAATGGTTTGTAAATGCATAAATGAGGAATTGGAAATATGCAAGTTCAATCAAAATTATGGCTACATTTTTAGGAAATAAAATTGAAGCAACCATGTAGTTGAAATAAGAGGGCTGAAAAAAAACCTGAAGATTTTTTAAAATAAATATTTCCATTGCATATATATACCACAACTTCTTTATCCATTCATCTATCGAAGGACATTTTGGTTGTTTCCATGTCTTGGCCACCTTAAATATAGATGCAATGAACATTGGAGCACACTGTCTATATGGATAACTGTTTTCAGATTTTTTGGGTAGATACCCAGGAGAGGGATTGCTGGGTCATATGGTAATTCTATTCGTAATTTTTTGAGGAACCTCCACACTGCCTTCCATAGCGGCTGCACCAGTCTGCATTCCCACCAACAGTGTATGAGGGTTCCTTTTTCTCCACAGCCTCTCCAACACTTGTTACTATTTGTCTTGTTGATGATAGCCATTCTGACTGGGGTGAGGTGATATCTCATTATGGTTTTTATTTGCATTTCTCTGATGATTAGTGATGTTGAGCATTTTTTTATATGTCTATTGGCCATTTGTCCTCTTTGGAGAAATATCTCTTCAGGTCCTCTGCCCATTTTTCAATTGGGTTGTTTGTTTTTTTGCTGTTGAGTTTCATGAGTTCCTTGTATATTTGGACAGTAGCCCCTTATCGGAGGCACTGTTTGCAAAAATCTTCTCCCATTCAATTGGTAACCTCTTTATTTTGTCGACGGTTTCTTTTGCTGTGCAGAAGCTTTTAAGTTTGATATAGTCCCATTCATTTATTTTAGCTTTTACAATGGGATTTATAGATGATGTAATACACAATTGTACACCTGAAATCTATGTAACTTTACTAACAATTGTCACCCCAATAAACTTTAATTAAAAAATAAATAAATATTTATTTTAAAACAGCTTTACATTTATAGAAAAATATAAAAATAACACTGAGAATTATGATATCCCCTACACTGTATCCTTATGTTAGTATAATCCATTTGTTATAGTGAATGAGCTGATATCAATACATTATTATTAACTAAAGTCCATACATTACTATTATCTCATAGGTATTTAAATAATTTCTTTTTTTTTGTTCCAGGATCTCATGCACTATTCTACATTAAATTTATACTACTCTTTTCTGTAATAGTTTCAATATTTACTTTGTTTTTGATGACCTTGACGATTTTGAGGATTCTTGGTTATGTATTTTATACAATGCCCCTCTGTTGGGAGTGTGTGATATTTTTCTCATGATATGAATGGATTGTATGTTTTGGGGAAGGAGACCACAGAGTTAAAGTGTCATTTTCACCACATCATATCAAGAGTACATGTCTTCATATGACATTACTATTTATGTAGATTTTTTTCTTTTTAAGATTTTTATTAAAATATAGCTAACATACAATATTATGTTAGTTTCAGGTATACACCACTGTTATTTAACATTTGTAGACCTAAAGAACGGATCACCATAAGACCCGCAACCATTTGACACCATACCATGCAATATTATTGACTGTATTCCCAATGTTGTACATTACATCCCTATGACTAATTTGTTTTATACCTGAGAATTTGAACCTCTTATTCCCACTCAACTCCCTCCCCATTTTTAATTTTCCAATTAGAGTTGACACTCAGTATTATATTAATTTCAGGTAGTCAGCATAGTGGTTAGGCATTTCTAGGATTTAAGATGTAATTTCTGACTAGTCTTCTACCCACCAGGCACTATACATAGTTACTACCATACCATTGACTATATTCCTAGGCTACCATGAACAGCAAGAACCCATTCTCTTCTATGGCTGAGCAACATTCTATTGTATATATGTACCAACTCCCCTTTATGCATTCATCAATCAACAGACACCCAGGCTGCCTCCACATGTTGGCCATTGTAAACAATACTGCAATAAACATATGGATGCTCATCTCCCCTTGAAATAGCATTTTGGGTTTCTTCAGACAAATACCCAGATGTGGGATTATTAGATCCTTCTTTATCACTTATTATAGCCTTTGTTTTAAAGCTTACTTTGTCTGGTATAAGGATTGCCACTCCAGCTTTTACTTGTTTGTTTGTTTCCATTGTCATGAAATATATTTTTCCATCCCTTTGCTTTCAGTCTGTGTGTGTTTTTTTGATCTGAAGTGAGCATATGTAAGGGTCTTGTTTTTTTATTCATTCAGCTGCCTGTCTTTTGATTGGATCATTTAATCCATTTACATTAAAAGTGTTGAGAGGAGATCCAAGATGGAGGAACAGATAAACACTGTGCCTGCCTCCTTTCCTTAACACATGAAAATTCCAACAAAATTGTAGAACAATCAATTTGGAGAATCATCTGAAGTCTAGTCAAACAGAAGTCCTATAACTGAAAATATAAAGAAGCCATGCTGAGAATGGTAGGCGGGGCAGAGACGCAGAACGGGCCCCAAACCAATTTGCAGCAGTTGAGAACTGGGAGGGGTATCTCAGCCACGGAGGTTCCGCCTGGAGGACCAAGGGACTCCAGCCCACACCAGGCTCCTCAGCCCAGAGTACTGGTGCTGGGAAGAGGAACTCCCCCACACACAACATCTAGCTGTATAAAACAGTGGGGATTCCATCTGGGTGAGATGGAAGGTTGCAGGAAACCCAGCCATCCTCTTAAACTGCCCATTCACAGACTCACTCACTTGCAGGTACTCACCTTGGGCTCTGGCAGAGGGATGGTGACCCAGCAGGCATCGGAGACATGAGTGGGTGGGGAAGAGGCCGAGGTGTCATTCTGAGTCTGGAGGAAAGTTGTCATTTTCCCTGTGTGGAATCCTCCTTCCTTGCAGCCTGCAGGTGGGTGTCATGTTTCCTTTGTTTAGCCCTCCTCCAACACTTCCGGCCAAATCTGAATCTGATTGGCCTGGTGAGCTCCAGAGCTCCACCCTGCTGACTCACAGGGACGTTGCCTTATCCAATTACCCCAATGCCAGAGGTACTTTCTCAACAAAAAACCAGCTCCAACCACACTGCATTTTCTTGGAAAACTATCTGAGTCCGAAGGCCCCAGTTGAGCCGTGACCAACTCTGAGACTTTTGCTGAGTAGCTCCAGGTTTAGCACTGACACCAATCCTGAATATACATTAACCTGGTGAGCACAACTCTTCCAGCTCTAGTGATTCCCTGAAACCCTGCCTCACCCAACTAGTGTACCACACAAGGCTATATCAGTGGCTGAAACTTAACGGAGCCAGAAGGTGGCAGCAGGCCTCAGGGTGTCCTGGCTTTTGCGGAGCTACCCCAGTCCTGGCATTGGTGGCAGATGGCCTCAGTTTGCAGTGTGGCCTCTCCCACACGTTTCCGGTGATAACACAGGCAACAAATAACCATGGATAGCTTTGTAGCTTCCACCAGATAGCCCCAGCCAGTCATAGGTAGTAGATGACAAGGGCCTACACCTGAGCCCCTCACAGAGGCCCTAGAACTAACATACTTGGAGGTTTGCTTCAGACCACAACAGAGCATCACCCAATTAGATCCACAAGTTGTACACCCAAAGTGCAGTCCCAGTAGTCACCAGAGCCCATTGGGGCAAGTCCCACTCAATGGGATAAGACCCCCACATAGCAGTCTGTAAGCTGTGAATGTGGCCACACCACACAGCCAATCAATCTGAGGGTCAATCCCATCCACTGCCAATAGCAATCAACGCTCAACTGTAACAGGAGCGCACACACAAGCCACAATAGAGATGCTCCTAGAGCACCAAGAGCGGGTGACCAGAGAGACTATATCAGGGTCCCACAGAGCACCCACTGCATAAGGCCACCCAGCCAAGACTGAGAGACATAGTAGATTTACCTATCACATAGAAACAAACAGAGAGGCAGCAAAAATGAAGAAACAAAGAAATATGTCCCAAATTAAAGCACAGGAGAAAACTTCAGAATCAGAATTAAACAAAATGGAGGCAAGCAGCCTACCAGAGATAGATGTGTAGTTATTGCCATTTTATTATTCGTAGTTTTGAACTTTTTTTCTCTTGTTTTGTTTTTCATCTTAAAGAAGTTCCTTTAAGATTCCTTGTAATTCTGGTTTGGTGTTGGTGAACTCCTTTAGTTTTTTTTTTTGTTTGTTTGTTTGTTTGTTTTTTTAGTTTTGTTTGTTTGTTTGTTTTCTTGTCAGGGAAGCTATTTATCTGTCCTTCAATTCTGACAACTTTACTGGATAGAGTAATCATGATTGTAGATTTTTTTGTTTTTCATCATTTTGAACATTTCCTGCCAATTACTTCTGGCCTGCAAAAAGAAATACGCTGACAATTTTTAGGGGAGCGCTCTTGTAAGTAAGTAACTGCTTTTCCCTTGCTGCTTTTAAGATTCTCTTTTTATCTTTAAACTTTGGCATTTTAATTATGATGTGTCTTGGTGTGGGCCTCTTTAGTTTATCTTGTTTGGGACTCTGCATTTCCTGAGCTTGTATATCTATTTCCTTCACCAGGTTAAGGAAGTTTTCAATCATTTCTTCAAATAGGTTTTCTCTCTCTCTCTCTCTCTCTCTCTCTCTCCCTCCCTCCCTCCCTCCCTCCCTCCCTCCCTCCCTCCCTCCCTCCCTCTCTCTCTCTCTCTCTCTCTCTCTCTCTCTCTCTTTCTTTCTTTCTTTCTTTCTTTCTTTCTTTAATTAAAGTTTATTGGGGTGACAATGGTTAATGAAGTTACATAGGTTTCAGGTGTATAATTCTGTAATACATCATTTATATATCACGTTGTGTGTTCACCACCCAGAGTCAATTCTCCTTCTCTCACCACATATTTGATCCCTTTACAGAGCAACAAGACAAACAAACAATGAAATAAAAACTCATAGACACAGACAATAGTTCAGTGATTACCAGAGGGTAACGGGGGAGAGGGAGTGGTAGATAAGGGTAAAAGGGATCAAATAGGTTTTCAATTCCTTGCTCTCTTCTCCTGCTTGTAACCTTATAATGCAAATGTTGGTATGCTTGATGTTGTCCCTAAGGTCCCTTAAATTATCCTCAGATTTTTGGATTCTTTTGTCTTTTTGCTTTTCTGATTCGGCATTTTCTGCTACCTTATCTTCTAAATCACTGATTCCATCCTCTCTTTCCACTAATCAACTGCTGATTCCTTCTACTGTATTCTTCATTTCAGTTATTGTATTCTTTATTTCTTACTGGGTCTTTTTTGTTTTTTATCTCCATTGTTAGTTTTTCTATCTCTTTGTTAAAATTCTTCCTGAGATCATTGAGCATCCTTATAACCAGTTTTTGGAACTCTGTGTCTGATGGATTGATTGCTTCTCTCCATTTGGTTTAAGATGTTTTCTGGAACTTTGTTTTGTTCTTTCATTTGGGACATGTGTCTTTGTCTCCCCATTGTGGCTGTCTTCCTGTGTTTTTTTTGTGTGTGTGTTTTTTCTCTATGTATTAGGTAGGGCTGCTGTGTCTTCCAGTCTTAGTAGTGTGGCCATATGTGACAAATGTCCTGTGGGGCCCAGTGGCACAATGTCCACCACATGTGGGTTGGGACCACCCCACTAACAGTCTCAAGGTAGCTTCTTCTGTATGTCCTTAGTTGTAGAACTTTATTTCAGCTAGAGTTCAGGTGATTCTCAATGATGGTTGTTCTGTAGTTTAATTTTGAAGTGGTTGTCAGAGGAGGCTAGTATAGCATTTACCTAGTCTGCCATCTTGACAGGAAATCTGTATCTTTCTGTTAACCTTTATCACCTGGCTGATGTAGTGCCTGGCCAGTGTAAAGTCTCCTTTCCTGTTTCCATAATGTGCTCTTTGGGAAAAAGTCACTATGTGCGGCCCATAATTGAGGAGTAGGGAATTATGTCCTTCACCTCCTTTAGAGATTACATAATTATTTGAAATTCTTCTGTGTGAGAGATTTCCTCTTCTCCCATATTTATTTATTTAATCATTTATTTTTATCTAGGTATGTTAATAGATATTTGAGTCATATTTTGGGTTCTAATGCAACATTCTGTTGTTGACCAAATTGTTCTACTCTTGGCTAGTTCTAAATAGTGGTGTCTGTGTTACATGTATCATGTTTAAAAAGCCCTTTCTTATTTTTTTCATCCTATGAGATGCTCCAGAGTATTTCTGTATGTTTTCTGCCCAAGTCCTAGCATCAACCACTTTTCTAAGTTCTGGCTCCTTTTATTATAGAATGGTATTTGATACCAAGATCTGGGTGTTAGATGTGCTCATTGCTATTGGAGTGACAGTGCTTGTACGGTATCTCAGCTCACATAATAAAGACATATATGTGCATATTCCAGCCTATATACATTCACATATTTGAAAATATCTCTATATGTAATCATCTGTAGCTATAGTAAGTTAAACATGAGTTCATACTGATGTCTCCATCTCTAATATGTTAACAAATGGGTCATTCTAACCTTCTCCCTTTGCTTTTATGCAACTTCCCACTCTAACAATTTGAAACCTGGCTCTTATCATTTAACATGCATTTACATCACTCTTCATATTCAGTGCACATGTATAGCAGAATCACAATGGTAAACCCATATCATAATGGGAAACAACTTTACCAAATAGAGTACTGTATTTACATACAAATTATTTTGTGTTGAGACTGCATGATAGACTCAGCATATTTTCAGACTTAGTCTGCACATTTTCTTCCATGCTCTTCATTTTAGGTTTTTCATATATTTGTAACCATTAGTTTAGTGTATGTTGTCACATTCTTCGTTCCATCTCAGGATTCCTCAAACTCCTAGATGATATTTTTTAAGTGCCCATACATTAAAGTTCACTCTTTGTGTTGTAAATTCCTTTAGCTTTTGTCAAATGCAGAGTGTCATGTGTCCACCATTATAGTATCAGAAAGTTTTACTGATCTGAAAAATCCCTGTGCTTCATCTTTTCAATGTTTCCCTCTTCTCCCTTCCCTTTGTAACCACCTACCTTTCCCTGTCATTATAGTGCTGCTTTTTCCAGAATATCATATAATATAAATCATAAAGTATGTAGCCATTTCATCTTGATTTGTTCAGTAATAAATAAGTATTTAAGATTCACTCATGCCTTTGCATGCCCGATATTCCTTATCTTTTTGTTGTTGAATAATATGCCAATGTATGGATCTATTAATTTACCTATCAAATGACATCTTTGTTGACTCTGTATTTTGGTAATTATGGATAAAATTTATATAAATATGTGCATACATCTGAGTTTTCAAATCAGTTGGGTAAATGTCTAGTACAGTTGATAGAATCATCATAAGACTATGTTTAGCTTTATAAGAAACTAAATTGTCTACCAAAGTGGATATACCATTTTGTATTTGCACTAGCAACACATGTGGCTTCACATTCTTGTCAGTAATTGGTACTGACATTTTCATTTGTATTTTAGTCATTGTAAAACCTAACCAAATCTCAGGTTAGGTTTTTGTTGTTTTGTTGTTTTAATTTGAAATTTCCTAATGGCAAATGATGTTGAGCATCTTTCAATATTCTTATTTGCCTTCTGTGTACTCTCTATGCTGGGGTATCTGTTCAGACCTTCTGCACATTTATTAATCATATTGTTTCTTTTCTTACTGTTGAGATTTAAGAATTCTTTGTCTATTTTGGAAACAAAACCTTTATCAGATATGTTTGTCTTCCAAACATTTTCCCCCAGATTTTGGCTTCTCTTTCGATTTTCTTAAAAGTATCTTGCTCATATCAGAAGATTTTAAATTTAAGTACAATTTGTCAACAAATTTTTTTATATACATTATTATTTTTGGAGTTGTATGTAGCCCAAATCTCAGACCATCTAGATTTACATCTCTGGTACCTTCTAAAACTTTTACAGTTTTTTTTTTTTTTTTTATATATTTAAATGTCTGATTCACGTTGAATTAATATTGGTTAAGAGGGAAGGATCTGTATCTAGGTTTCTGGGTTGTTGTTTGTTATTTGTTTTCTGCAGATGAACATTTGATTTTCCAATACCAATACTTGAAAAAATTATTGTTCTCCATTGAATTTCTTTGCTCCTTTATCAAAGATGAGTTGAAAATTTGTGGGATCTATTTCTGGCTTTCTATTCTGTTACATTAATTCATATGTGCATTCTTTTGACAATATCATGTTGTCTAAATTACTGTAGCTTTCTATTAAGTTTTAAAATTGGGTCATGTCAGTCTTCCAACTTTGTGCTTCATTATTGCATTGACTTTTCTAGGTCTCTTGCCTTTCCATATAAATGTTAAAATGTTTTTCTATATCTACATTTTTCCATGTATAGTATATGGTTTGCTGAATTTTTAATTTGGATTGTTTTGAATCTATAGACCATGATGGGAAAAAACGATGTCTTAAAATTTTGAGTCTTTCAATCCATGAACATGGAACTTCTCTCCATTAATTTATGTCTTTGATTTATTTCATTAGTTTTACATTTATATATACCAGGGTTGCATATATATATATATATATATATATATATATATATATATATATATATATATATGTAGACACTTTGGTCAACATTGCTCAAGCAGTAGTTCGCAATAATCAGAAATGTCTGGACACTGATGGTAACCACTTTGAGCACCTCTTGTAATTGCAGATGTCAAACGTGACTTGAATTCATCGTTTGTTATTAGTATTTATTGAGTATTAGAATATCAATACAGTTTTCCTTTCTTAAAATGTGCATACATTTTTTGGCACTGTGTGTGTATGTGTGTGTGTGTGTGTGTACACCTAAGTATTTCATTTTATTTGATGTTATTGTACACTTTTAAAAATTTTACATTGCTGTTTGAAAGGAATGCAATTAACTTTTGTATCTTAACTTGTATTTTGCAGTGTTTCTATACTCTTATTTGTATAAGCATATGTTGATATTTTGCAATAAGTTTGTAAACTTAATTGTTGGACCTCGTGTGTGTGCATGTATTGTGTGTGTGTGTGTGTATGCAATATATGTTATATACTATGTTATATGCAATATAAAATCCTTGGCACTTGCTAAGGGCATAAAATTAAACTGTATATCCATAATGATAAACCTTCATGATAGCAAATAACATGAGGGCTGGAGACTGACTAGACAAATGTGATTTAAAATTTAGCTCTTTGGTGTATCATTTAGCCATTGAAGCATTAGACATTTATTAAGTACCTGCTAAATGCCAGGCATTGTTTCAAGTATGAGAGATAGAGTAATAAACATGACAGTCAAAGTCTTACTCTCTGGGTAGGATCTAAACTCATACTAAAAGACTTATCTTCCTCAATGGGGTGGGTCGATAGCAGAGAAGCTTCCTATTCAGCTGCTGAATAAGGGCAGGTATAACAAGATATTTTCAAATGTTAGTCTCCAGCATTCCAACTGAAACTGCTTTAAATGATAAAGAGATAGTTAATTCAGCAGCTCAACGATGCTTTTCTATGCTATGTCACCACTATTGGCTTTATCCTTAGGCTGGTAGAAATATGGATGCAGCAGTTCTGAAACTATCAGAGACAGAGCAATCTTTCTTTGAAAGCACTTTCACTTACACTGTCTGTCTTGGTGGGCACATTAGCCTCATGAACCGTGTATAACATAATTCATAGTCCACATGTTATAATGAAGAAAGGGAGTTAGGACCAGAAATCTCCTCATGCACATTCCTGAACACATTCCTCAGGTCTTACAACCACTCTCTTTTATGCTCTGGTTCTTAGATAAATATGTGACTTCCATCAAAAATTGTGCCAAAATGTTTAAGGATTCTCCACATGATAATTACCAATATTTTTACTCCTCTGATCTAACTTCTCTCACTTCTGCAATCTGTGATCTCTGTAATTTGGTTCTGAAACACATTTGCTATTCTGAAATTCTGACTAGTTAATATTTAACACTGCATATAACCCAGTGTAGCTATTTCTACTCTATATTTAGAAATAACTCTATTTTTAAAATCATCTTGAATTGTGAAATCTTTAAATTCTGATAATCAGCTAGATCTTCATACAGCTGCAGGTAGCAGAAGTACCTAATACAGTATAGGGAAGATAGTCAATAATATTGTAATTATCAGATTTGGTGTCAGATGGGTACTAGACTTATGGGGGTGATCATTTCATAAGTTACATGAATATATAATCCCTATGTTATACACCTGAAACTAATATAATATTGCATATCAACTATAATTGAAAATTTTTAATTTTTAAAAATGTTTGAAAAGATCATGATGTATGTTATTTTTCTGGGTGTATGTAAATTTTTGTAAGTTTGTGAGTTGTTGCAACTTCTTTCCTCATTCCTAATATATATTCACTTATATACCTAAAAGAAATATTACAGTGATTTAAACAACTGGTTTTATTATTGTCAAGTGAAAGAAGCCAATAGTAATTCCATGTCTCATGTGAAAAAATCCGGATGATATACAGTCCTGGATTAGTATAGTGGTTCAACAAGTTTGGTAGAAAGTTACAATAATTTTTCCTTCTTTGTTATCTTGCAATTTCGTTCTACCTCAAGGATGCAAAATGACAACTGCACTTCTAGGCATCTCACAGTCATTCCAGAAAAAGAAAAAAGAGGTAATTAGATGATAAAGGGAAGCTCTAATCAGGGACTGATACCTGTATCTCATTGGTGAGAAATGTGTTTCATATTCACCTTTAGCTGCAATAGAAGCTAAAGTATTAATTATGTTCAAATTTTGATCATCTAAAGTAGAGAAAGACAAGAGAGATGTGATTGGAATAATTATAATAGACACCTGCTATACTGAATGAATTAACAAATGTAGATGAATGGTTGTGGCACCTACTATATACAACAAAACTCATAATCGTCTGGAATTCTGAAATCTTGTCCCAAAGATATCAAACCCACATTTTTGTCAAGTTACAATTATGAAATTAATTATGTCTAAATTTATTGAGCAGTTACTATGTCCTAGACATTTTTTAAGGTGTTTGCTTGTATTAACCAACTTAATCTTCTAACAATTTATAAGACTAGTGCTATTAGGCCCATTTGACAGATGAAAAAACTGAGGCAAAAGAGAGGTTACTTCCCACCCTAATTATACACACAGATGACTAGTTTTATATTAGCATAAAGGAAAAATGTAGTATGCATTTTAGGTACATGTGACATTGAGATAATAAGTTTAAAAGAACACATATTAGGAAACCAGAAAATATCATCTGGAAGATATGCACTGAATGTGGCAAACAAGCCAACTGCCATTCATAGAAATGGTATAAAGAGGAACCAGTTATGTTATTTACTTCTTATATCATAATTTCATATTATATAGATGTTTGAAAAAGTGATCTATCATAACATGAAATCAGTTCTCTACCCTCGTTTTGGGTAAGCACTTAGTCAAAATATAATAATGAAATGATAGTAGCATAAAATCATATATTACTAACAATGAGTCGCTAATCATTTCAATTTCTTGGTGATTACTATTGTTTCACTTTGATATGAAGACTGAAGAACTTCACTGAAAAAAAATAGCAAACGATGTCATTTCCCTTCCGAATATTTCAGGCTATAGGTTATATCATTAAATCCATAAAATCAAAACATAATTGCAATCTGACCCTTATGGTAAATTCCATTATAAAATGTTCCAAATTTCAAATTGGGTTTGTGAACTCATTGCTAATGCTGAGGTGTAATAATGATTGTATAAGGTTTAGAGTTTTCCATTTCATTAACACTTTCAGAGTAGGTTATATAACCATGGTGTATCTCTATTATCTTTCAAAGTTCTATCACACAGATAAATTGCCTGTGGTTTTCCCTCTAAGAGATTGCTAGCTTTGCTTGTGATTAAATGATAAACATTCTGAGTCATAACATCAAGATTATCTTTAGAGTGACAATGGCCATTATAAAAATAATAGGGCTCTTTGGCTCTCTTGCAACCAAGTAGGTGATAGATGCTTCCTTATCCCTTCATCCTCCTGACACAGGGAGGGTGCGAGCTTCCCACATAGTCCCTCTGTAGGTCATGGTTTTGAGGCAGTCTTCTCTCTTTCCACCTCCTCAGTCATTTGATGGATCCCACATACCACAGTATCTGAGACAAAACAATGAAAATCAGATAACTATATAAGGAGTGCTGTGTCACTATGTCATTAATAGCTGTGTACTATTTCAAGAATCTATCACATAGGTTCTTTGTTTACTTTTTGGGTTTATATTTCTTTCTTTTTCTTTTTTCCCCTCCTTCCTTCCTTCCTTCCTTCCTTCCTTCCTTCCTTCCTTCCTTCCTTCCTTCCTTCCTTCCTTCCTTCCTTCCTTCTTTTGAAGCTGTTGCCTTCCAAGTCTGTCCTAAGCTTAAGAATAAAAAGAATACAATTTTTTACTGACATACTTTGAGACTTTAATAATCTTTTTTTTTTTTTTTAAATCTTACAATGAATCCCAGCTGCCTCTAGCAGCAAATTGCAAATTAAACATATTATTGTGGATTTAAAGGGTAGATTTCTATGACTCTCCCAAAACACATGGCATCTAATGTTCATTCATTAAAATCTTTAACCATTTTTTGAATCCTCATCAAATATAATTTACAATATTCTACTCTTCTGATAATTCCAGTGAACACTGTATCATTCATATAACCTGACAACATTATTCTTTGCTAATTTATGTCACTACAATAGACTAAAACTTATCTTCACAAAAAATACAGTCTTTAACTAATAAGACCTGATAGTTGTTGTCTATAAATTCAAGCAAACTTTGAAATATGCATACAGGCATATTATCAGGAGGAATATTTTCAGATATTAAATTCTATAATTTTTAATCCATCTTCATTTCTTTTTCTACCTCCGATTTTATCTGGAAGCTAGGAAAGTCAGTAAGTATTGCAGAAAATAATAGTTCTTAATAAACCATTTCTATTTATAGTCTTTGTTGCCAAAATTCTACATTCCAGTAGGGAAGGGAAATAAAAATAGAGGTAAGGGAGAGAAAAAATAAAAAAGGTAACATAACTATTAAATAAAAATATCCTTCTATTCACAGAAAATCATAGTTAATTGCACATCTTGTTTTACTCTCGTTTCTGAATTCAAATCAGGGCCTCATCTCCAGCCACCCTGCCACCCCCGCAAGGATTTGTAGTATTTGGCAAAGTCTCTTCTTTAAGGAAATGGCTGGGGAAGTGCTCAAAGGAGGTGGATCTTCACTTGTTTTCCATACGTGTCGCTGATCAGACCTCTTGTGCTACCTTGGGTGTATAGTCCATCAATCTGAGTCACCTTGGCATCAGAGTTTTCAGTCTGCTCTTTTCAAGGAGAAAGTATGCCAGGAGACTGTGGTGCAAAATGTTACACAACAAGAAATATCAGTGAACCTAGGTTTTTATATGTAGCCAAAGTTTTGCTCAAACGTAAGTTACTAATAAAAAATAATTCTAGATTATATAACATATATTCAAGAAGTACTGGAATAAGTATTGAAGTTAGAACTTGGCTCAAATTGATAGACCTAATGATTCGGTGCTTCCCTAAACAACTCAGTAGTACTTACTTTTGTCCTTTTAATTCATTGTAGAATATAATTGCTTCACCTTGGTCTCTGGCTTCTACTTTCTTCAATGCCCATCTAAAATGTTACTGCGTTTTTGAGATTTGCCTAATCCACCTTGTTCTCTCCCTTGTGCTTCCAAAGCAGTATCTCTTTTATAACATAGTTTTCTATCTTGAATTATAGACTTGTCTATAGCTGTAAACTTTTGTGTGATTTCATGATATTTATAAATAAGAGGTTTTGGGTTTTTTTGTTTTGTTTTGTTTTGTTTTTTTCAATCCATGGTACAAAGCTAGTTGAATATCTTACTCATGATTGAGGGGGAAAAAATTGCTACGTGGTTGAATGAGTGTACATTGTAATTTTTATTCTGCATATATCTTTTGACCTCACTATGTTTCTGAATTTTTTTCCTATCTTCTTTTTCAATTTCTCTGCTATGTATGTGGAAAAGAAAACAAACAATCTACTCATAACCGATGTCTGTAACAGCTGTGCCAGTAAAGCCTTAAAGTACATTTTGATGTAATCTATGATATAATCAAAATATCCAGAAATACTTTTTAGAAACTTCTCCAAAGTCTGTATCTCCTACTTCATCCTGAATAGTTTTATCCTAAGACCAAGTATTAAGATGAAACATAAAAGTTTATGCATTATTCCTTCGGGGTATTTTGTTAAATGGCTACTATTAAAAGCATGCAGTTTACTGGAGTATTTTGTTTTGAAATAAGAATTTTATTCTGCTACAGTTTGTGAGATATCCTCTTATTCTATCAAATACTTAAAGGATTTGTATTGGATGATGTATTCTGAGCCCAACCCATTTATTAGTATGTTGAATGCTATGTTATTATTAATAAAATGTATTTGTCTATTTGCACTAATAACTTCATGAATATTTAACTAGATAACTGAGGTAAGTCCTTGTATTTAAGTATATTTCATAGCATTTTAATACAGCATCAAGGTCAATAACTACAGAAATGTGGTAGGTCCTTTTTTGCTGCTTAATTCTGTAGCTGTTTTCAGGACTCATCAAATCTCTTTTCAAGTTTGCATTCAAGAATAATGGTTTGTTCAAGTGGAGTATCGAGGTAATTCCTTTCATACTATCTACCTAGATCATTAGGCTATTCCTATGTTAGTTTTCAAAAATACCTTCATGCTCAATTTTCATAATAAACATAGACTATAGACTTTATTATCAAATTGTTACATATGAGGAAATGAGACTTAGACACGTGAATAAGCCTTTCCAATTTCATTCAGACAGTAGAGTCCACAAATGTAAATTTGACCTAAGAATTTTCCTGCTAATTTCATACATTTTCCATATAAGAGCTATCTACTGATGAGGGTTTCAATGGGTTACTATAGACCTATGCCTACAGTCTCTGAGGCTTATATTCTTCTGCCTGGACAAAACCTTTATCAGGAGTGTTCTGAGCATTAGATATCAAGTAATTTACTTCTCATCTAATGGGGAATCTTCAGCTGGTGGAAAATGTTTTCACTTTAAAAGTAAGGATCCATTATGATGTACTTGAGTATATTTTTATTCTGTAAACAAGAGAATTTAATAATTTTTCTAGTTGGTTCTCTAATTATGGCTAACTGATTCTGACACAATAGAGTTCTTGGTATCTTATGGATACCAAGAGAATTATAGAATCTTCTCTAAAATAAAGAACACTGCTAAACACTTCTAAAACTATCTCTTAAGAACCTCAGAATCATGCATTTTTTCTACATAAATTTATTCAAATGAGATGTTAGTATAATGAAATCATAAAATACTGCATTATAAGCTAACTCTTCAAATTAGTTTCTAAGATATGCCTTGCTTAAGTTTTGTTTTGTTGCTATCATTTTATTTGTTTGTTTGTTTTAGTCATTGGTAAAGAGATTGTAAACCCCAGGCATGTGAATATTTTGCTGGGTCACCTCAGAGAGAAACATAATAAAGGCCTGAAACAGAAGGCTACAATCTGAACAGCAGCCTTCATCTGTCCATCTAATTTTCTGGCATATATTATTATAAGTATATCTGTATTTGCTTTCCATAGTACCTCTCATTAAGAATGTATTAAGAAAAATATAGTATATTCTCTCATCTAATATATTTTAAAACTATAACCAATAGAAATAATATAACAACAATGAAGACAAGGGGGGGTGGAGAGAGAGAGAGAGAGAGAGAGAGAGAGAGAGAGAGAGAGAGAGAGAGAGAGAGAGAGAGAGAGACAGGAGAGAGGAGAGATTGAATATCTGCTTTGAGAGCTTTCAGTATTTTGGAAACTGGCAAGCAGGCAGAATTGAGTAATCCACATCCTAGAATAGTCACAGAGCCCAGTGAAGCAGGGGAGGCAATTGACTTTTCTCGCAGGACCCCTGAGAAGATCCAGACCAGGAATGGAAGCAAGAGTAATAAATAGGATGACAGAAAGGGAAGTAATTAAAATTCTCTATATGGAACAAAAGCCAATCATGAGACTTGTGAACTAAGTGTGTTGTAGGGCACATACTCCCACACCAAGTAAACAGAAAATTAATAAAAGGGAGGAGTTTGGGGAATTTTTTCAAAATTTCAGTAGGTAGTCTCCTCCCTAGCTTATACGGTCCCCTATTATAAAATTAGGGAAGTCTGCTTTGTAATATTGAGCTACTGCAGGTCTCCCAGGGGAATGATAAACAGAAGCTAGTATGGATTTGTATAATACATATGCATTTGCTCTTGATTATCAAAAATACTAATCATTAGCTTAATAAAATACAAGAGTATTGTATTAGTCAGGGTTCCACAAGTGAAACAGAACAGATAACAAAATCATACATCTCGGACGTATGGAATTATTTCAAAGAATTGGCTTACACAATTGTAAGACCTGTAGACAATTCTAAAATTTATGGCGCAGTCCAACAGACTGAAAACTCTAGGGCAGAAGCTGAGGCTGCGATCCACAGGGGCAGTTTTTTCTTCTTTGGGAAACTTCAATTTTGTTCTTAAGGCCTCGCAAATGATCAGATAATGTCCAATCTGATTATGAAAGATAACCATTACCTAGAGTGAATAGACTGTACATATTAACCACTTCTACAAAATATTTCACAACACCTAGATTTGTGGTTGATTGAATAACTGGGAACTAGAGTTTAGCCACATGGACCATAAAACTAACCATTACAGATATCTTACAGTCATATTTAATTGTTAACAAGAAAAAATAATTATTCCTAACAGTAGGAGAAGTTAGAGAAATTTCAGTATGCATATATTATCTGATTTAATCCTCACAAGAAGGTTGTCAGGCAAATGCTATTACCATGTCCACTTTATAGATGAGAATTATGAAATTGACAGACATTAAGTAAATTTCTCAAAATCAGAGTAGCTACCATGTTTCCCTAAAAATAAGACCTAACCAGAAAATAAGCCCTGACATGATTTTTTTAGGATGACATGCCCTGAACATAAGCCCTAATGTGTTGTTTGGAGCAAAAATTAATATAAGACCCGGTCTTATTTTTGGGGAAACACGGTAATAAAGATTCATCCATGATGGAGACCAGTGCTGTCCAATTCTAAATATCTTTTTGTTAAAGACATTGTCATAGCTCATCACACACAAAAAAGGATGTGTTTGTTCATAAACTTAGTTTAGACTGTCTCAACTGGATTTAGTTAATGTTTAGTGAGTACTGCTATGTGCCAGGGATTATGGGAAAACATGAAGTACCATACCATAGTAATTAACACATGGAGTCTGGAGCTGTACTTTCTGGGTTGAATCCCAGCATTTCCTCTCATAGTGCTAGGGCCTTGGGAAAATACCTTAATCTTTCATTTCTTCATCTGTAAAACGGATAAGAACAGAATCTACTTCATGTGGTAACGAGGATTAAGTAAGTTAATACATATAAAGAATCATGTATTAAAAAAATGAGCATAAGATGTGACTCAGCTTTTATTGCTCTTATCGCTGTTATTATTATCCATTCAGCTACAACTTAATGAGTTTTGTCCTTGTGCCAGACATTCTACTAGGTCCTAAAACTCAAAGACAAAATGTTTGGTCTCTTGTTCACAACCTGTTAAACTTCTCTTATTCAACATTTTCATAATCTTCGCTTAATAAACCCTCAGATTAATTTTTGTGTGAGTGAAACTTTTTTTTTCTTAACTTCTTCCTTTCCTTTAGCTCTTAGACATTATAGGTAAAACTGCAAATTTTGAAAACAGAAAATTTTCTGAAAGTCATTTTGGCGGCAAAAGTTTACCTGACCTGAACTGACATGAGACTACTTAGATTCCTTATTTATCTTAGCCGTGTGAATGTTCATGTGTTTTGCTGTAGAAAAACTACTGTTTGACTACAGGGTATGCTTCTTCAGGACCTGCTGGAGTATGATGTAACATCTGGTATATGTCTGCTTTTGCACATCTAATATCAAAATTAATTTGAATTATGAACATATGTGGTCCTCAGGGTTTTGGATAATGAATAGTGGAATGTATCTGAATTTACTCAGTGCTTATTTTGTGTCATACTGGAACTACAATAAGAAATGTATAATTCTAGTGTACTGATAGAAAAAAAATTAAAAAATAGATAAGATGAATTAAAATAAAATAAAATAAGATGAAATAAATATTTTCAGGTTGTGAAATGTGTCAGAATTAGAAATAAATAAATGTTGGGTACTTTAAATAGGGATGTCAGGAAACACCTCATAGTAAATGAGAACTATATAACCACAGGAAATATTTTCTATGTTCAAATGTTTAACAAATAACAAAATTGATATTGAATTTTGTGAGTGTAAAATTTTTAAATTGTGCAATTATAATTAGAGAACTGATCCTATATGAATTTTGTCTTCCATAGCAAACATTTTTTCAAAAGGGGTACTCATAACAGTCATACAGAGCTCCTATACTGATGTTACAAAGTCACAAATATTAAACAGTGTATAAAAATGTATAAACCGAACCTTTAAGACAATTTCTAAGTTCAATAAAGTTCATTAAAACCAGCAGTTATTTAAATATTGAGAACAGTTGTATTAGATAGGTATACATACATAAAATCTATTACACTGATAGCATAATGCCATTAAGGCCAAAGGATATTCTTTTTCTTATTACTGCAGTGCCCAATGTAAGAATTATTATTCAGATTGCCACATCTATTTAAACCAGTGCAAATGTCACTCCATCTGACTGGTGCAGTGGATTAAAGCAAGGTGCTATTACCTGTGGTCATAGGTTTGGTCTCAGCTTACTGTGGAAGCCTGCATTGCCAGCTCTCATAAAACATGACTGCACTGCAAGAGGTTGCAAGTAGAATGAAGCACATCTCATAAATATCTTAATGCAAGTCCATTATATTAACAACTTAAATGTTTTTCTCTGCAAGATGTGTACAATGATGCTATTTTGCTTTCACAACTGTGAATATTTCAAGGAAATGTATGGAAATAAAGCTCTATTTCATTTTACCAGATTATCCACTAATTTTCATTTCACATACACACATGAACACACACACACACATACGCACAAACAGAGATACAGTAGTTACTGTTTATCACGGAGGATACATTCTAAGATCTCCAGTGGATGCCTGAAACCACAGAAAATACCAAAGCCTATACATACTGTTTTTCCTCATATATTCATACATATGATAAAGTTTAATTTATACATTAGGCATAGTAAGAGATTAACAACAATAAGTAATAATAAAATAGACCAATTATAACAATATACTGTAATTAAAGTCACTTTGAGGCAGAATAAGTAGCCTGGGGAATTGACCTCCCCCGCCAGGATACAATGTGAGGCACCTGCCTAGTTCCAGTTCCACGAGAAACTGTATCCAGCAATTGCAGCTAGAGAAAAACAAACCAGTTTTATCTGGTAGGGCCAGTGTCCCTGACTGGGACCTGACCTTTGGCCAATTCCAATGTCATTTTAATTCCATTTAAATTGCATTACTGTGACTCCCACCAAGCACCTGAGGCCATGACAGTTCCCAAGAAACCAAATAACGACAAAAGAGCGGGAAACTGAGGGTCCCACCTACTGGGAGCAGGTGCATCCAAGTCAATGTCCTCCCCAAGTCCTGTGCCCAGGAGGGATAAAAACCCTTGATCAGGACTTCCTGGGGGTAACTCAATCTGAGCTGTCCTGCACTTTTCTCTCAAGTGTGTACTTCCACTTTAATAAACTCCCTGAACACTTCCCTATGACAGTCAATTTAATAACCGAAAAGTAACTAAACTGGCTGGTAGGTTATACAGCGTGGATACACTGGGCGTAGCGATGATTCATGTCCCAAGCTGGACAGAGTGAGACCGTGCACATTTTTATCATGCTACTCAAAAATGCATGCAACTTTAAAGTTATGAAATGTTTATTTCTGAAATTTTCTGTTTAATATTTTTGTATCATGGTTCGTTGGGGGTAATTGAAACTGTAGCAAGAGAAACTCTGGACAAGGGAGGACTACTGTAGCAACCATCCGAACCTAAATTCTTTTAGCGCTAGGACTTAACTCACTGTACAAGATTTAAAGATTTTGTTTGTTTTCCTTATGGTAATGCATTTATTATAATACCTAATTAACTTCAATGTATAAAAACTAACTTATATTTGCTTAATACTAAACATGTGCCATAAGTGTTTGAAGCATATTAATTATTAAAACCTCACAGTATCCCTATGAGATACGTTCTCATAAACCAGTTTTAATATTAGTCCTATTTTATGGATGGGGAGAGAAGAAACTGAGATATAGGAAGAATTTAAGCAACCTGTTCATGGACACATCACATATAAATGTGGAACTGTGCAATGAACCCAGGTAACCTCATCCTAAACCCCAGCTTTTTATTATAATTGTATAGCACACTCAGAAAATGTCAGCCTATAATTCTTATTAAAAGTTTAGACAATAGACAATCTTTTGTAGGTAAAATACACAAAAATTGACCAAATATAATTAGTATTATATATTAATTTATGTAATTTCATATATATATAAATATATTACTTTATATATATATATATATATTACTTCAAATATATATACATATATGTATATATATCTAAGTATATATATTATATATAAGTATATATATATTACTTTTCATTTCCAGTACAACCTAACAATTACTGTTTTATGCAGTCCTTCATTAAATCCATTAAGAAAAAAAAAGAGAATGAGCACATCTATAGGTTACTGTCTTGTAAGAATCTATGCAGTTATCTTCACCAGTGGTCTTTATTTCTTTGCTTAGGTTTGAGTTATCACCTCATGTAACAAGTGTATGTGTTATACTTAGACTTTTTAATATGTGTTGGAATAATTTGATTTTTTTTAATTCCCAGGTCATTTGAGGTAGATTAATTTGTTTTTAAAAGTTTATGTGGTTCTTAAGTATCTGAAAATGTTATAAAATTGCATATGATTTGTTTTCAATGTTTCTGTTATAGACCCTCTTAACAGAAGACACTCTTCTTTCCGTAGACACTCTCTCTTTTACTTATGAAAAATCTAAACTGAATTGGTTCTCATGTAACTACATTTTCTATCTACAAGCTTTTAATATTTTAATCTGTTTAATTAACATATTATCTATAACTTGTGTATTTATTTAAGTATTTTCACTATTTTTCTCTTCTCACAGCATATTCACTCTGCATACTCAGTTCAGAATAATTTTTCTCTCATAACAGTGATTACTACTTCTTATTTAATTAAACAGGGCTGGCTTCAGGATTGACTCTCAGTTTTATCAAGAATGTCTTTTCTCCCTCCTTCATATCTATTACCTTTCTTTCTTCTTTCATAAATGTATGTTTTATTTCATTATACCTATGCTGCCTGTGAAGGTTTTATATGTTTCCTGATAATGCAGCTTTTTAATTTTTTCATGTTTTTAAGTTCAATTTTTGCTTCCAGTACCCATTTAAATTATGTTATCATATGTCAATTAACAGTATTTTATATGTAAGAATTTGACACCAAACAGTTAAGGTACATGAAAAGGTAGACTGATCAGAAGAATATTTGGACAACTTAGAAATTTCAGGATTAAAGGAACCCCAGGGGACCTCATTAATAGCCATTCCAGCATCTAATGACAACTATCAGACTTCATGCTTCTCTATTTGAATTTTATACTACCATAGGAAAAAATATGTTTGAACAAAATTGGGTCCTGTGCCTGTACCTTTGAGTGAGTAAGTTGTGATCTGAGAATGTGGCTTGGTTCACTGAAGGAATGTTTCTAAACTTGGAGGTAGTGTGTGGTTAAAATATTATAAACTGGTTATCCTTGAATTGTTCCATCAATTAAATAATTGTTTCTAACTCTATTTTTATTTCATCATGGCTTTCTCTTTAAAACAAGTATGGAAAAAGACTATAAAAAGGCAAGAGAATTAGGAAATTAAAAATAAAAGAACATTTCACCCACATTTTTATTGAGTGAAAAATGTGACGTTTCATGAATACAAGGAAGAAGTAATGAAATTTTTGTTTGTCAGGTATAAAAATTAGATTTTTCCTATTTTAGTGTTTAGTAGAACATACACTCCATTAATTTACTTATTGCATACTTATAAATACCTATAATGAGACAGGTACTCAGTTAGTCATAGGATCTAACAACTAAATCTTTTCTTTTTTGTAATTTATATTCTATTTCCAGAATTTACTTTTTCTGAAATACATACACATAGATGAGTATTTGTTAAAGAGAGGTAGAGTGTGATAGAATTAATACATTTTGTAGGAGAAAATTTATAAAAGGAAAACTCTAACATATTCTTTGACTAAATAAATAGGTCATAGGCTTAGAAATTGCATTAATAATACATTTTGGTGTACAAATCAACCTTGATTATAAGCTTGGTCTTATTTTTTCTGTGTAACAAAAGTATGCTGAAATTATGATTGTTATTAATGCTGTGATACAGATACAAAATGGAAATTCAGAGAGACTTAGTTTACTTGGTCAATGTTATAGAGATACAAAAATGAAAAATATAGGATACTCTTCTATAAAATTAATCATGTACTTTTCACACAAAAATATTGTGGGTTTTTTTTGTTGAACTCTTTCTGGTTCCAGTTTTCATCATTGATTTGACATAATTTGAATGTTCCACTATATGGCAATGCACTTAACATAGCATGTCTATAATTATAAAGTGAATGTGTATATTCAAAAAAATAATTACTAAAATCAATTATGGACAGCAATAAAAAGAAAATATTAAGACAAAACACAATATCTAGTAATAAAAGTTTTCAACTTCAATTTCTCACTTCTCTTTTCTACATAAAAATAGCCAGAGCCTAAGCTACTTTCCTGTAAATGATAATTTGGATTTGACTAAAAGTAGTTTTTTAAATGAAATATTATGGCTGGAAATTGAAATTATTATGTGAGAAATAAATAGACAAATATCCATTTCTGGGGTTGGGAGTGTAAGAGTGGAAAGAAAGGTATATTTAAACTAACATCCTTTATTTTTGCCAGAAAGCAAATTTAAGTTATAATGAAACAAATTTAAATTTAAATTAAGGAAATATGTGTTGTATTAACTTGACATTGTAAATAACTAATAAAATAATAAGCAAATATGTTTTTTTACATTTTTGATACTTTTTCTGGAAAGATTTTTGAAATGCATACCCTATATTGTAGTAACTTCCCAAATGTGTCCCCATCAATGTTAAAAACACTATGACCTGCCTGAGTCAGGTCATAAAGAAGAGGTATTATCCTACACTTGAAGTGTACAGGACTTTTCATCCTTGTGCTAAATGTGCTCCTTTTATTTCAACTTTCCTAATTCTCTTGCCTTTTTATAGTCTTTTTCCATACTTGTTTTTCCAGTTGTGTCTCTAGATACATTCTCGATGCATTGGTTACATTTAAAATGTGCTGCTATAAAATGGACACAAACAGCTAAACAAACAAAACAAAACGGCTTCAAATAAGCTTAAATTTTTAAGAATTTTGACAGAGAAATTTTTTCTGGAAGCTATTTTCTTGTCTTTTCTACTTCTTGTTTTCCAGATATATTTTAATATTTGAGGTTGTTGACAACTTAATTACTAGAGAAGTGATGTTTAATTTTTTTAATTCCATTTGTGCTAAGCAATGTATAGATAGCTCTTAAAAGACTATCTTCTGACTCAAAAATCTCAAGTTGAGCATACAATGAAATTTTCCTATAAAGCATCCCAAAAAGACATTTTAAATATACAAATATAGAAACCTGGTAAAGTAGAATTTTCTAGGGTAGAAGGCACCTATTAGTTAAGAGAGTTGTAGTGATGTCAGAGAGGTGAACAGGGCTACCAGAGGCCATGGTAGACAACAGAGGACACCTGGGATGCTTGCTTCAAATGGGGCAACTCTAAAAAGCCATCCCAACTCCAGAGCTTCACATACGAGATCAGACAATTAAGTTCATGAACTCATCCTAGAAAAAGTGCTACATACCTCATTGCTGAATATCACTATGGTCACCTTTGAAGTACTCCCCTTGGGAAGCAATGCCCCAATGCCAGCACCTAGTCCACCCTACAAAGCAATTTTGGAACTCTTTTTCTGGAATGGCCATCAGAGCTGTCATCATATTACCCTTGATGTCCTGAATGTCATCAAAATGCCTTCCTTTCAATATTTCCTTTATCTTTGGGTAAAAAAGAAGTCGTTGGGGGCCAGATCAGGTGAATGGGGGGTGTGTTCCAATACAGTTATTTGTTTCCTGGCTAAAACCTCCCTCACAGACAGTGCTGTGTGAGCTGGTGCATTGTTGTGATACAAGAGCCATGAATTGTTGGCAAAATGTTCAGGTTGTCTATCTTTTTCATACAGCCTTTTCAGCACTTCCAAATAATAAACTTGATTAACTGTCTGTCCAGTTGTTAAAATTTAATAAAGGATAATCCCTCTGATATCAAAAAAGGTTAGCAACATTATTGCAACAAGTTTGAGAACTTATTTGTCAGAACTTATAATTCAGCTGAGGGTACTGCTGCACTTGCAAAGCAGGCCAAAATCTCTATATCTTTTAAATATTGAAAGAAAAAGAATCTATATCCAGTGAGGTTATTTTCTCAATGAAAGTGAAAATGTGAGGATGTACATATTCTGTCTACTTACTTTTTTGACAAATACTAGATCTCTGTGTAAGCTGAAAGGACTCAAAAGACTCAACTAAAGACGAAGATATGAAGTGAAATATAGCCACCCCATTTAGCCTGCTAGATAATGAGCAAAGGCAGATGGACTTTTATAAAGAGTACACACTTGTTTGGAGGAGGTGAGACACAGAACTATATAGGTAAATCCCTGAATTCATGGCTTTTAGTTTATGGCTAAGTGAAGTTTGTATAGCAAGCAATATGACGTGAGCGTGAATGTATAAAAACCTACAGATATCCTGTTCTGCAGTATCAGAAAACTATAAGCCAATAGGTACTATGAATGCTGAAGAGAATGGCAGGGGTGGGTGTGGGGTTTCCTGGAAGGATAAGAGCTGGGAAAAACAACCCTTCGTTTCTGTTTTTCCATATCCTGACACAGTCTCAAACAATGAATATGCAGAATAGACTCAAAATGACTCAGGTGGAAAAAAAAAAAGAAAGAAAGAAAGAAAGAAAGAAAGAAAGAAAGAAAGAAAGAAAGAAAGAAAGAAAGAGAGATCTGAACTGAGGCAGAGTTGCAGCCCTAAAACAGAGTTTTTGTTCAAATGTAGGCATCAAAATTACCTACTAAAATCAAACAACACTCATTACATGAACATAACAGGATTCAGGATCTCCACAATTTGACATATGTCCAGGATATAATCCAAAAGTACCCAACATATACATCAGATGCAGTAGATGACAGTGGACTAATGTTACCATTAGTGGACAAATGAACCTATTAATAGCCTCAATATTAGTTGCTATGCCAAACTTAGTATTTTACTAGACTACATCAATATAGTTTCTGGCGCTTAACATGTGCTGTTGATTTAAATCCTAATCAAGAAAGCAGTTCACATTCACCTGGGAAGGACAGCAGTTCACATTCAATATCTGCCACAGAGCTGTTAACATTCATAGGATCACAATATAGTCCCCAGAATCCTGATTTTAATATCTCGCAGCATATTCAGGTGACCCACTATACTGAAGACATAATGCTAACTGGACGTGCTTAAGCGGGGGCAGCAAGCTCTCCTAATGTCCTAATTAGACACCTGCATATGAGAGGGTGGGAGACAAACTCTATACATTTCAAGGGTATGACACATCAGTGTAGATTTTAGGGTTAAAATTTAGGGAATGACAAGACCTCCTGATAAGGTAAAAGTAAAGGACAACACTAAAAATGTGGCACAGTATTCATCAGGCTTTATTTTATTTTATTTTATTTTTGTATTTAGGAGAGACTATATACAGCACTTGGGAAACTTCTCTGACCCATTGTCCAAAGACACAGAAAGTGCCAGGTCAGAGTGAAAGAGGAACAGAATAAGGGTAGACCTTGCCACAGGTCCAGGCTTTGGTTAATTTGACTGTCACTTGGGCTAAATGAACTATTACATCCAGTGATGTCAGATATAATAATTGATTTAAAAATATTATGTTGTGTTCCTGGGAAGCCCCAAAGGAGTGTTCTAGGTTCTGGAGGAATGCAGCGTTTTCTGTGGATGAAAATTACTCACCATTTGAAAAGGAGCTTTTGGCATGATACTCACACCTAGTAGAGACTAAATGCCTGACAATCAGAGATAGCAATTGTGTAATTAGAATTGTCCATCAGAAGCTTGTTATTGTCAGAGCCATCAAGTCTTAAGGTCAAGAGAATGCAATAGCAATCTATTGTTCTATGAAAACAATACATGGGACTGGACAGCTCCAGAGGGCAGACTAAATGTTTCACAAAAGGTGGCTCAGAATCCCAGTTCACCATCTTTCATGCCTCTCTCACAGCTCACACCTATGTCTCACACCTAGTGTGACAAACTAATGAAAGAGAGAGAAAAAAAGGGAGGTTCTGGTTTATAGATGAGCCTGCTCAATATTTTGTGCAAGGCATTACATCATATTACAGCCCCACTTAGTTGGTCCTAAAAGACGATGAGGAAAGATTCCCTCAGGCAGAGAAGTACAATTGGTTTTCTCATTTGTACAAAGAGATAAGGGGTCTGGGGTAAAATATACATAAAATATTGGATATTATCAGATGGTTTTACTAATGGTTAGTGCCTGGAGGAAACAAAATTAGACAACAGGACAGTGAGGTTCAGAAAAATGTATGTAGATAGACTTGTGGGATTGACCTGAAAGTACACAAATCTTTGTGTGTCTAGTCAGTGTATACCAGAAAGCATCTACTACAGAAGAATCACTGAAACAAACTATTTCATACCTAAAATAAACTATTTTCTAAAAAATTATTAATAGCTAAAGTAGTTCAATAAAAAATAGAAAACATAAACACATCAAAAATAATATAATTTGACACTCTATTTAATGATCTTGTTAATCTTTCTCTCCACACAACAGACTTAGGGAGTTTTATTTCTAATTTATCCCAAAACTTCATAATATTGATCTAATCCTATGCAAACTGTAAGTGATAGGGTTTTGCAGGTATATGTAAGTTGGTGAAAGTAAGTGGAAAGTAGTCTCAGTAAATGACCTTATTTTAAGCCAAATAAACATTTTTTTAAGGGTCACTAAAAAATAATAACATTAATCAAGTTATATCTCAACCTATTACCTTGTAAAACCCAAGATGCAGGCCTCAGAATTCTATATGATAGATAGGATAGGTAAGAAAACATATGAAGAATTGTACCTTAGTTTTTCTTATGTTTTATATATATTTCTTATGTTTTATATATATATATTTTCTTATGAGCTATATATATATATATATATATATATATATATATATATATATATATATGTCACTTTTTGCAATTGGGAAAAAATTACTTCTATTTTAAAAGAGGAAAAATGGGGGGAAATGATCTTTAAAATAATGAACAGTTGATGTTTTGGAAAAAGGAATAAGTATAAAATATTCAAATTTATATGTTTCTTCCAGGCCCTAGTTACAGTCTATTTTTTTCTAGAATAACAGTAACGGCAGTCTTTATTTCTTTTGTCCTTAAATTAAAGAGCTAACCTTTAAATTACTGCTTTCAAGCTACAAATCAACACTTGGCAATGACAGGCATTATCAATTTGCAATATAGTTTTAGGAGGTCAGATGAGATAAACAACCCCATAACTGTTCACTGAATCACAAAATACTTTATCCAATTGAAAACTTTCTGGGGGTTTGTAGATTCTATCAGAAACATTGTTTGTGTTTTTACATCCTAGTAAGTGAAGTAGAGATTCAACCATCACATAACTAAATTAACTAAAAAAGCCAACACAAAATATCCAATGAAAATAATAAAATGTTAACAAGTCTTTTAACATGTTACTTGAACCCTATTGGTTATTATGATTATGTGAAAACAGTGAATACATCAATTGGCTAAAGAGTTCCCTATTCATAGTTTGCTTTATTTCTATCCAAATATAGTTTGAAATGGAAAAAATATATATATTGTTTCCTATGTTATTGTTTTCTTATATTAGAAAAACTACATTATGAAAAAATATTCTATAAAGTATAGAATAGTATAATAACCACTTATAAAACTTTATTCTGTACTGAAAATAATTATATTTCACTCTATTTGCTCTAAATCTGTCTATCAATCTATCTATCATTTCCCTACCTACTTACTTAACTAACATTTTGCTAAATCAATGAAAAGTAAGTGGTGGACATCATTATGACACTTCACCCCTGCATATCCAGCATATTTCCCCTAAGTGTAAAGACATTCTCATACAAAGTCGAATTAACATTATCATACCTCAAGCAACAATACCTCCAATCTCTAATCTATACACATTTTCCTCAGCTTTCTCAAACATCTTCTACAGTTCTCCCTCTTTCTCTCTCTCTCATGTGCCTGTGTGTGCTAAACAAACAACAAATACCGGTATGTAAGTGGATACCAAGAGATTTATAATGCAAATGGCTGATCACCAAGACTCAATAGACATCTTTAGAGACACTGAATGGAAGAAAAGAAAGAATTTATCTGCTAATTCACCTCTATCTGAAGTCATTCATTCACTGATAAAAATTTGACCCTTACTGAGTTGACACCCTTGCAGCATTTTCAGATTGTATTTCCTAAACTCTTCAGCAGCCAGGGGGAAAAAAGTAATAGATTGTGATGATTCCCTGCAGATGTTTGTGATAGTAGGACTGTTACTCTAGAGAAATCCATACAGGGGAAGTAGCCTACTATCATTCTTAAGAGTAAACATTTGGGATTTAGTCAAATATGGATATAGTACCCATGTAGCCCCTTAAATCTGTTTAACTTTAGACAAGTTACTTAAGTTACTTATTTTCCAGAATACATCTTTAAAATAAACACCAGTGTTTGCTGCATAAACATATCGGAAGAAGTAATAGCAATCTGACTGCTAACCCAAGATATGCCACATGGTAAACCCACAAGAATATTTGCTCTTACTGTATTAGATCACTGTAACACTATTATTGTAATGCATTAGACATTTGTTAGTTTAGAATGAATGGAAGGCATATATGACATCACTGATAAAGATGTCTTATATCAGGGCATATTTAGGCTTTAAGCAGGTTTTTTTTTTTTTTTCTTGTTTTTTAAGAACTAAAAATGGTTTATAAAACTTGATATACTGGAAGAAAATCTTCAACCTGCCAATAACTCTATTGTCTTGGCTGTCCTAATTATAAGCTCACCGCTGTATTTTTTTTAAAAGCTTTTATTGGAAACTCCAAAAAAATAAAAAATAATAATAATAATAATTTTTTTTTAAGTAATAGCTGTACTCTGAACTAAATAGAAATGTGCTGATTTTGAATTTCCTTGTGAAATTTTGAGGCACTTCAAATCAGTAACTTTTACAGGAAATATTAGGTCAAAAACTCAGGTAGAGAATGGTTTCAGGAATCTTTAATGTTTACAGAATTTTTATCATTTTATTTTTTAAAAGTATTGTTTAAAGTAATTATTTCTTATAAATATAACAACATAATTTTAATACACACTGAATGTAATTTGATTTGGTTTCTTGAAGAACTACTAACGCAATTAATTCCAAGACTTACAACAATATAATTGAATGAGAACACTGTAACAGTTACCTTGTCATTTTTTCATGGGAAGTAATATTGTATGCATATTATGAGAAATACTTGAGACTCTTAAGGGATCACCAAATATAATTAACAACTCCCCCATCTGAATTCTAAACAAATAAAGAATGAATCAAGAAGTATCAGATGAAGGCCAGAGTATTCCCTTTATTGCTGTTAAAGACCCAGCTATATAAGGAAGGCTAATGTGAGAGTTAAATCCTTTCCACGTGGTGATAGATAGCATGTTCCTGGAAGTGTGGCAACATGTGTGCTACCTGTGGGCAGCTGGCTCCCAAGAAAAATTCGGTTGAACTGAGCATAGCTAGTTACTTTCTCCCAACTTATCGGAAATGTCACTCTACCTCTTTGTGGGCATGAGTATGGAGAAGAGAGCTGCAATGTTCTAGAGAAAATCTCTCCTCATGGAAATCAGGAATAGAAAACAAGTATTCCCCCCAATGAGAATGATCCATAAAAGCATAGGCTTCTACACTAAAAGTGTTTTTTTAAATAAAATGTCTTATGGCTACAAAGCAATAACTTCCTTAAAATTTGGAAGTTGTATAAAAATAAGAACAAAAGAATGCTAGACCTAAGAATGACGGTAAGAAAGAAAATTATTTCCATAGCAGTTTAAAGACTTATTGATGTTTTTATCAAAGCACATGTTCCAAAATCTTATCACTCTGGTACAAATACAGGATGAACAATTGCCTTTGTTAGCTAATTATGAATGAAAGAAACTATATGATGGTAAATTTAGTTCAAAAGAGATTTTGATAGATTAAGTATGTGCAAGCACTGAAAAAAAGAATTCTAAGAAGAGATTAGTAATTTAGATACAAAACTGGTTAACAGAACTATTAATCAGTAAAACAGTAACTTTGGGGTTATCGGAAATACTGCACAGAAATAATTTTTCTGCCCAATAGACAAAAAGCTGCAAGGTGTCATATTACTTTGGAGAGTCTGATTCAAAATTAATGATAAATTTTAAATGAATTGAACTCATTTTTCCCTAGAAAATCAAATAATTTTCAAGTGAGCATGTTAAACAGCGCTTTACCTTGACCCTAAAAAGATGTGTAAGCATTCTTTTGCCTAATTTTTACAACGTTTTAACAGCTTCTCCAATGTTAACTCAAAAGTGTTTAATTGAAAATAACATATCCGTGAATTCATAAAATGGCTAGAAAACAAGAGAAGAAAATGAAGGTTTTTGAACTGTGAACCTTCTCCATCATATTGCAAACCTTACAATTAACTTTCCAAAAATATCATGGTCAAAAATGAAACTATCTAAAAATTAGTGTCCCGTAGGCAAGGCCCAGTATTTAAACCTTAAAGAGGTGAAGCAATAAGAACTGTATTCTCAGCATAGCCAGAACTGAATTCAATTTCTTTGTATCCTGAAACACCTGCTAACCATTCAGTTTTCCACTTTGTCTAAGTACTTAAACATCTGGTTTTATTTTTTAACATAAAAATACAAAATTAGTTTCTAACTTATTCAAATTGGAACAGTGTTGTTATAAGGTGGAGTAAAAAGAATACATCCAATATTACCTGGTGTAAGGGACGACTAATAAATTAATGGATGGTAACTCTTTGGGCTTAAATTAGTTGACATATGAGAATTACATATGTGAAAAATTCTTTGAGAAATTATTTGTTTATAAGTTTATTTTTATAAATGTATTTATAAGTATAAGCTGGGTATTTTTAGAACAGAAACGTTTATGCAATATTCTCTATAACCTTTTTGTATATCAGATGGAGAATATAAAAAATGCTCTCCCTGAAAGAGCTAGTTATAAACAACTATTCAACATGGTATGTATTTTTTTTTTTTTTTTAACTTTTACTGAGATGATTTTTAAAGAGTACTTAGTATACTCTAGTTTATGATGAGAAGGTTTTTGTGAATAATCAGGAACAGGATGACATATCACATTGCATTCACTCAAACCTTGAAAACATAATTCTTGAAAAGGTCTGAAGTCCCCTTAGAGACATCTGCCTCTTTAGGACATTTTCACAGCACTCTGAAAGGATAAGAGAAACATCCCCAGACATTCAGATAGGAATATAAAAAGTTTATCTTAGAGGAAATTTTATAATTTCAACTCTATTAATAAATCAAGGACAGTAGATTGCATTCTAGGGGGTAGAGTTCAGTCTTAAGTGCTGAATTTTATGTTGTAAGTACAATAATCAAAACTCTGTTAGCTTACTGTGCACTCATACTGCATATGAGAATTAAATATAGCCATGCCCACATCAGAACATTCAGCATTGTAAAGATGTCCATTCACTCCAAATGAATCTACTGTACCTCACAATTGTATATTTTACAGACTTAAAGAATACACAAAAATAATGTCTAAATTAATACACAGTTGATTTATTCCTAAATATTTTGTGATAGACTATGAATTGGAATTTAGCTCCCAATATATCATTGGCACTAAAGTTGCAAATAAATAATATAGATTGATATTTGTGGCTCTTGAAATAAAGACAAAGTATTTTGAAAGCGAGTTAACACATACTAATAGTTTCTCCAAATGTGTTCAGGGAACCTCTGGTGTTTTCCACTGATGCATTAAGAAAGATTCTTTCATTGTTTGATTCAAATTTAAATGTTACATGTAATTCAATATTTTAAAACTGTAATAAAAAGAGTAAAAATTTAAATGTTCTTATATTAAATCTTAATATAAACGATTAATGTGTCAACTTGATCTACCAGGTCAACTGAGAATAAAGCTTTTTAGTACTCTCTGAACACATATTCAAGCATCTGATAAATGTGTCATTGATTTGGAAAGTTAGAGTTCTGCAACTGTCTCCTTTTAAAAATGAGGTCCTGGATATGTCCATGCATATAAAGTTTTACAAAGAGCACCCTGGTGGAGCATAAATCTATTTATTCAAATCGCTGGAAAAATTCAGATGCATGTTCTTAAGGCACGCACTTATCATGGTTGCATCAAAACGCTTATAATGGTAAGATTATATTATGGATATGATACCCATTTAAGTTTCGTGCACTTTTCATGTGGCTTTCATATTTATAACGATTTTGAGCATGTTTTAGATATTTTTGTTCTTTTGACTCTAAAATATCCTATTACTGATATAAAAGTCTGGCTAGTTTAAGTACAAATTAACCTAAAGCTGCAAGGTGAGGTATTAAAATGGATGATTTCGAGGTTTATTTTACATGATTTTTAAAACATTAACAAAATATAGAAAAAAGCTTAATCTCTCAGCTTCCTGCCAATTTGTAACCTACACGCTTGCAGTTAGGGTGCACTTCTGCCAAGGGTTTAATTATTCCTGAGTTATTCACATTCAGATCTCCAGCTCTAATAGTACCTCCTCTGTGTGTCTCAGATTACTCTATTTAAATACTTTTGTTTCCTATTTTTAAAATTTTATTTAATTGTTTCCATCTCTACTGAGGTATAACTGACAAATAAAAATTGTATAAATTTAAAGTGTACAATGTGATGATTTGATATTACATATACATTGTGAAATGATAACTACAATCAAGCAAATTAACAAATCCATCACCTCACATAGTTACTATTTAGTGTGGGTGGTGAGAACACTTAAGATCTATTCTCTAAGCAAATTTCAAGCATATAATACAGTATTATTAACTATAGTCTTAACTATTTTATATTATATAAATGATTTTAGTAATAGTAATTATTTGTGTCAGCGATTTTTGTCTGTCTAAATTTGCTATGCTGTAACTTCCATGCATAAAGGAATTTTGTCTGTTTTATTCAAGATTGTCTGAAATTAAGTATACAAAGGAGAGAAGATTAGGAGATAAAAACAAAAAGCGTTGGCAAATGAAGTGTTTGTATCATTTTATAGACACTAAAAGAAATCTGACTTTTACTCAGAAAGAGATCAAAAGACACTGGAAGGCATGTTAAGCATAAAAGTTCACTTGGCCTTTTTCTGTTTTTTAAAGTCCGTGGGCAAATATGAAGAGATGTAGAGAAACTAGTTAGAAATATTACAACATAATGATAGTGATTTTATTTTATTTATTTTTTTTTTATTTATTTATTTTTATTAATTAGTTTCAGGTGCACAAGACAAAGCAAAACTTAGACATTTATCATTTATATCCCTCACACTGTGTGAACCCCCCTCCCCCCATCCACTATCCCTCTGTACGTTCCCAAAACCTCTCACCTTCCCCTTATCCCCAGTGATTTTATTTTTATTGACTGTGTTTAGCTTCTGTCTTCACCAAGATAATCATTGTATGTGGCATTAATATTGCATAAGAGCTCAAAAAAGATATTAAAAGACCCCTGAAAATGTAGTAGGTTTGAATATCATGACATCGTTTAATCAATGTAATACACATATTCTCTTTCATAGTTCAAGTTTATATACTACATACTACAGATATCATAGTATATATCAAAAATATTATTTTTATAAATAACCAGTGTCAGAAATTTAACACAAATATTTCACAGTAAGTTTCTAAAATCATTGACTGCACAGTACTAGGTACTTAACATTGTGGTCCCTAAAGATGCACTTTACTGAGACACATATCCATCCTGTCCTTACTGTGCTTAATTCCATGGCCTCTTATGCATAACATACTTTACTATATTTTCATTTATAAGTGTGACAGATTATAGATATGTTCATCTGTGAAGTATATAGAGAAGCGTAATAATTTGTTGAATGTCTGTGTTTTGTTACACATTTCAGTTATCTTACAACCCTACAAGAGGAATTCAACTCTGTTTTGCAAATGAAGAAATTTAGATCTATAGAAAATAGAGTATATCCACATGGCCATGCAACTAGAAACATTTTTGGGATTTTAATTACAGTCTCTCTGACCCCAAATCTAAAGTGAGTGCTGCAGGAGAAAGCATTAAAAAGAAGGGAGGAAAGAACTGTAGAATTGCAACTGCAGAACCAGCTGAAAATGGTCTGATCCTATTTCTTGCAAGACACCGAGTTGTCTGTCAGAAACAGCAGACCAAGCCTGCAAGTCATGTGTGGAGGAGAGAACTTTGACCTCTGGTTGCACCCAGGACCAAAGTCTCATTTCCCTCCATGGAACAAAGGGACTGGGACATAACTGGAACCTGCAACCCTTTCAGAAGTGAGGGGTCTGTTGTCCAGGAAGTTTCAGTGCTAGACCCCTTACCATATGTGGCCAAGATCCAAGGTCCTTCAGATAAAACTTGTCCTACCCGCCCTTCCTCATAGCTGTTCCCCATAACTCCTTAAAATCCTGCCCCAAACCTTGGATCCAGAACACAGATTTGGGCTTTTTCCCCATTTTCTCATTTGGCTGCCTCTCAAAAATAAATTATTTCCTTGTTGTGTACTCAGTGCTTTGGGGATTGGTCTTACTGTGCATCGGGCATACACACTTATGGGTTTAATTACAGAATTTGAAATATTATGAGGAAGATAAATATCATAAATAACTCTACAATAATAGAAGTATTAACTTCATTGAAGAGACAGCAAAGCATCCTTCAGATGTTGAGAAAAGAATTGGAAAATACTACTGAGTTCTTCCCCACAAAAAAAAAAAAAAAAAAAAAAAAGATTTTTGTGTAATAACAAAATAACTAAACTGAGTAAACATATATATCCGGATTTATAAGCACTAGAGTTGTTTCCAGTACAAAAAAGTAATGTGAGAAGGTTCTAAAAAATGAAAATGTTAAAACATGACCAGGTGATATTTTGAGATGTGATTTCAGAGATGTATTTATTGGAAATGAACATTCTGACTGCACAGAACAACCTAGATTTCTTCCTAGGGCCATTGCAATTTATTTATAATCAATTATCATGTAACAATTTGAGTATTTTGAAATAATTATTGTTGGAAAAGTGTGACTGCTGAACATTACAAAGTTAAATGGAGTTAATTTTAGTATGAATGCAACAGGTCATTAAACTCTAAACATTTTGTTCTTGCTTAGTGTATTCCTCATGTATAATAGGCATATATTCTTTCCTGATTTCAATTTTTTAAAAAGCATCACACTCTGATGCTACCTGTTAAGCATATAGTTTCATCAAGCCTTGTCCCTTACAAATGAAAAATAGCAAGTGATTCACATATATTTAATCATATTTGGTTTTTTATTAAGTTTCTATTTGGATTTCAAATCAAGCAAAGGTGCTATTTTTGTAGGAAATGCCCATGATAGTCATTAATAGAGCACTACTCTTGGCTACTTACAAAAAGAAACAAAAGGACAGAATGGAAAAGGAAGAAATGGTGTTAAGTTGCTTGTTCACATTAATGAAAATATTTTCATTTATTTTTAGAATGTATGCTTGCAAAATAATTTAAAAATAATTCAACAACTGCAAGCTTTACCAATAAATTATAAATGTGATTGGAAAATACAAACCTGCAGGCAATGTTGTGTATTAGAAAACAAAAAGCAATCAGTTGAAAGCATTAATTTCATAAAGGGTGAATTGCCACAATTCCAAAAAAAAAAAATAGTTTAATTTTCATTAAGGTTATTTATTGATCTTAGTCCTAGTGCGCAGTTTTATTTTTTTTTGGGGGGAAACTTCTTCAAAATGTAAAAGATCAGTAAAACAACATGAATTTTAGGTCTGGAAGACTTCAGGTCACTAACCCATAAAACTCAAAACACATTTTTATTGTGCTTAAGATCCGAAAATCTACCATCTGAGCAAGTGTTCAATGCTTAATGTGGCTCTAAAAGGAGTGACTATTGAAAGAAAACTTTTCCAAATGTCTGAGAAAATTTCTCTATCTTTTTAACTGTTGAATGTTCATTTACTTAGGATATTTTCTATCCATATGGATATATGTCTATCTCTAGTCCAAAATCCATGTGTCCAACACTTCAAAAGGTCAAAACTCAAAACATTACAGTTTGGAGTAAGGAAAGGTTTATGATGTAGAAGGTGCCAATTGAGAAGATGTAAGCTCTAATGGTTCCCCAAATCCACCTTACCAAAGTACAGAGCTCAGGCTTGTTTTACACCAAGGGAAGGGGAAATGGGAGGGGATCTTTTTGTAAAACTCAAGCCACAAACAGAATTCTTTTAATGATTGTCACGTCTGTGTACCAGACTAAGCAGAAGCTATTAGCCTGAAAGCCGTGGGAACAAAGCAGGTTTGAACAAGATGGAGTCAGAGAGGCCAAGCTTTTCAGTCCATTACAGTATTTTCCTTTAGCTATCTGAACTAAGAAAATAGTTTTTCATTTTCTTCCCTTGAAATACCTTTCAAGCTTCATATTACCCTTATAATTTTGTAATTCTATAGTTTGGTATATAAGACATTGTTGACGTATATAGTACTTGTATTAATACTCATCAGAAATTTAATATAGTACTTTACTCAAAAACAGTGATACATGCTTATTAAATTGGAATTACTTTAAAGGTACAATATATTCACTTAAAAGCCTACTCATTCTTTACTTTTGAATCATGTTAGACATTGATATAAAAATATGGTGGAGATTATCAATTTATTTCCACTGTCAGAAAGTCAAACTGAGAATTTATCTGGATTATCTACATTGATCAACACATTTTTATAAAAATTTCTACCTTATAATAGTTGTCACATTTGAAAATATTTAAGATTTGTAGGGGAGCATAAAAATCTTTTTTTTCCTCTACCCATTTTAGGTTCATTGACTGAAGCACTGCAAATTAGACTGACAAAGACAGATTAACAGGAGAAAAACAAGCAGCAGTTTATTAATGGACCCATTCATAAAGGAGTATTTAGTGATGAGTAGTAACAGAAAGTGGCTAGAATTTAAAGGTATATAACATCTTAACAAAAGAATAATATATTTGCGGAGAAGTAACAAGACAACAGAAGAGGACTTTGAGATTCTAGGGGATACAAATTGTGGAGAGGTAAACCTATGGGGGTACCAAGTTAATAAGATTTGTCATGTAAATTCATCTGGTGCTCTCTCCAGACTAAGGAGTCTAGAGTTATCTCAGATCATTAAAAATTTTCCTGGTAGGAGGTGTGGTATGGAGAGTTTTTCTTGTACCTGCTTCTTTTCATTTGCCTTCAGCTCAAAATATTCTCTATGCCAGAGTGGCATATTTTGGGTGGCATATTCTGTAACCCTTCAAATTCACTAATTTTAATTAAATGGAAACTGAATATAATGTTACATTAATTCTAGATTTAGAGTCTCTTATCACTTTCATTACTTTATTCACATATTCATTGAGAATTTTTTTTTTTTTTTTTTTTTTTTAATTCTTAAGATATACTAGGCATTACTTTGTGGGGAACTGCAGTTGAAAAATCAAAGCCTCGGCCTTAGTGGAAGCTGTTTCCTAGTAGGGGAATTGCACAGTAAACAAACACATGTAATATGTAGCATGTAGTTGAAAGTGTCACAGAGAAAACTAAATCAAGAGAGCGGTGGGATAAGATGTACTACTGGGTTTGTGAGGGGAAGACATTATAAGTGGAGGAAATACCAGTGCAAATACCATGATGAACAACAAGGAGTCTGAAATTTAGAACAGAATAGTACAGAGAGTGGAGGGTATAGTCAGATGGTTACTGGTATTTGAAGGGCAGGCTACATACAAACTTACGTTTCTGCACTGTTTGACATTGAAACACACTAGAGAGTAGGGATTTGAAAGAGTAGTAACATGAAATAAATTTGTAAAATATTATTCTATCTACTATGTTACAAATAGAAATACCAAGGCAGAATGAGGGAAAGAATTAAAAAGCAATTTCAATAATAATCTAGATGAGATATGATGGTAGATAGGATCCAAAAGCTGACTTGGAGGTGTTGAGAGGTAGAAAAAATTTAAATTCTTTTTGAAATTAGAGCAAATAGATTGTTGATGGGTTTAATTTAGAGTGTGAGAAAAAGTGAGAATTCGGGTCCCAGCAATTATGGAGTAGTCTAATACTGAAATGGGAAAGACTGCATAAAAAAAGCAGAATTTGGGAGAGATGAAAAGGAATTTGCTTTTGGATATGTTGAGTTTGTAATATCTATTAGACAAATCTAGTAAACAGAGATGCCAAGGGAGTAGTTGAATATATCATTATGGAATTCAAAAAAGAGTTCTTGGCTGGTGATGTGAATTATAAAGACAACAGCTCAAATATGATATTGAAAACAATGAAATTTCATGAGATCCGCAAAGGAGTGCATTGTCGATGTAAGAATGTCCAAACCTATAAAAAAATTTATAAGAATGTGTTTGAGTCAAATTTCTGAGGTCATGCCCAGAAGCAAGATATCAAGGATTGAGAAAATACTCCAGTTTTTCAGTTCATTTTATACATTTAGAATCAAAGGAGAAAACATTTGTAAAGAAGGTACATAAAATCAATTGGTAGTAGATTCAGGAGGTGGGAGAAAGCCAAGTGAGGAAATCTCTAGGAATGGATAAAAGGCAAAATGCAGAAATATATACTTCTTTTATATGGGAAGGTGCAGAATAGTTAACATTGAACATTTATAGTAAATTGAGATGGTATGTGGTGACAAGATAATAATGAGGAGTTTTGTGCTCTGGTGGTCTTGTGCCCTTGCCAGCAGTTTTACCTTCAAGGGGTCTGAGAAAGAAATTACTCTGACCTTTCATAGGTGTGTTACCCCAGATGCATAAGAACAATGGACAGGTAAATACTGACCTGTGCTATGGTAGCTATAGGCCAGGTAGCTCTACCCACCATAACCTGCCCAGTTAGGAATTTATGATGAGCCCATCCTGTGTGGTTACTTTTGGTCATTGAGATTGTTAGTCCTCCCATGTGGTCCTCTGAGCTTGTCGGGTCTACTTTGTGGCCCCTATTTTGTTCACAGCATATAGACTGTTAAGAAATAAACTCTAATTACTGAACCTTGGAACCCTCCCATATTAAGAGGTCACAGGAAAGAAGAAACAAAAGCAAATGAGACTTGGAAGGAGAGAGAGAGGTGAGATAGATGACCTGGAGACCAAGTGTAGAAATAAATACTGTCAAGTAGGAGCAGGTGATCAGCTATGTCCAGTTCTGTCAACTGAAATAAAGATAGAGTTTGGGGCAATGTGGAGGCCACCAATGTTTTTCCAAAGTAATTTGGATAGAGTAGTGATGGAAAACAGTTTATAGTTTTAATAAAGAATGGAAGGAAGGAATTGGGGACATAGAATACAGGTGATTCTTTAGAGGATTTTGAAATAAACGTAATAGAAATGTGGTAAATCACAGAGAAAATTAGGACATGGAAGAGTTTTCAATAAATTTGACAAATTGTAGCAGGTTTGAGTGCTATTAGGAAAGTTACAGCAGACAGGGAAAAAGTTGTGATGTGGGCGAGAGACAGGAGTATTGCTAGATACAAGTCCTTGAGTAGGATGGAAAGGACAGAATAATGGGCACAAGGAGAAATGTGCCTTGGACAGGAGCCCAGAACAGAGTGTAGAGTATCTGTGTACAGCTTCAAGCAGGCGGGTACTGAGTTGATGGCATTGTGTTAAAATTCTCTTCTATAGTTCCTAAGTTTTTTATCAAAGAGAAAAAAAATGGTCAGTTAAGAATGATGATGAGAGTGGGGTTTGGAGGCTTAAGGAAAGGGAAACACTGGGGCGGGGGGGTGCCAAAAATGTACACATTTTAAGATATGTTATCTATGTATTACTTTTCAAAGTTGAATTCAGTTACGGTAGCAATGTGTAGTATGATGTTCACTCAAAAGATGGCGTTAATCAAGTGAATGCTAGCGTCATTCACTGTATTACAATTTCAATACAGTTTTTACAGTCCTTAAAATGTGTGTATATATATATATATATATTTTGGCACCGTCTGTATATGAAATTTATTTCTAGAAGTGTGTGAAAGTCAACGGACCAGGAAACTGACATATGGTTACCTGGCATAATACAGGACATGCTATAATTAGTGACCATGACTTTAAATTGACAGTGTGGTTCTGCTTTTCCCTTGTCACACTCAGCTCTCCAGGGGTAGGTTTAGAGTAGAGGAAGACTTAGATTTAATGGGGTTTGTGTTTTCCCAAGGCTAGGAAGAGAAAGGAGGGCCAAGGGACTGAAAGTAGACACAACAGAGTAATTATAGTGTTAAAAGAGCAGCAAGGGCGGTGGTGGGTTGAGGGGGTACAAAGGAATGAAAAGGGGACTGGGATAGTCAAAGGATAAGAGAAATAGTGGGCTATGAATACAGCAAGTTCCTATGAAGAATGGTATAAACCAGTTAAAATGCTTCTTTTAATTAATTTAAGAGCATGAATTTTGTTCTCAGAGAAAATTGACAATATCTCTTTCCCTATGTTTTTCTGACAAAAAATAGACTCATCTTTAATGTATTTGTTTAATAGTCTTGACAATGACAGTGTAACTTAAACAGATTCCAGTTTCTGGAGATTTTCAGATTTGGAAATAATGGGAATGTATTTTTCAACCACAGAAAGCAAACGCACTTTATTGTTTAGAATTCTAGCCATCTCCTCTTATTTCTTCAGCGAAGTATGGGATATAAGCTGACCAAACTAAAAAAAAAAGAATAAAAGAATAAAACAACTTTTATAATTTAAAAGTTTATCTTTAAGGCTTTAAACTTTATGAGCATTATTTACATTGCATATTTAGGGAAGCAGGTTTCGAGCAATTCTGATTTATTTTTTGCTAGAGTGCCATTGCAGTTTTATAGTGAGCATTTTAATGTGCATGGTACAGATATCCAAGAAAGAGTGTTCTGTATATACATAATTTTTTTATTGATGAATTTGAGTCATCTCCCTGACATCTCCTATCAAATTCTTCCTAACAAAACCCTGTGCACAGTAAAATATGGGTATCTTATTTTACTGTGAGAAATATGATTCATTCAGTATGCTCATAAAGACTTGCAACAAAAATTTTAGGAGGATTTGAGATAAAACATTTTTATTCATTTAAATTCATTTTCACTTTCTATCCTTTAACGTTTATAGTCTAGCACAATGTTTGACCCATGGTTGGTCCCTAAGAGTACTTGTTCTATATCTGAACAAGGAGAGTTAGTGGTGGTAAATGCCTACAAAATATCTCTAGTAAATATCTAGTCAACATTCCTATTTCTACAAGTTTGAACTAACGCATTGAAATATATGTTGTGTTAGATTCTGGCAAGTTTTGAGAGAAACAGAGACATGGGATTCTTGAGATAGAAATGAGTGAGGTAAATTTTATTTCTCGTCCATATCTATCATAGACTCAAATGCTGATGGTGGACTCAGAATATAGCAAACACTCTGGCCCAGCTTTACTCAATATTCCCACATCCACATAAATACATACACATTTCTGTATACAAAGTATCTTAGTATACTTTGATTCAGATTGATTTGTTTCACTGGAACGTTTGCCTTAAAACTGTGATACTCAATCTTATAAAGCCAGGATTTTTAAAAAGTAAAATAAGAAAAGGCGAAACTACAGAGGCAGAAAAAATATTAGTGGCTTCCAGAGGTTTCAGCCTGAGGGAGGGATGATTAAGTGAAACGGAGAGATATCTAAGGCAGTGAAACTCTTCTGTATGCTACTGTAATGGTGCGTACATGACAATATTCATTTATTTATCAAAACCCATAAAACTGCGTAACTCTAATCGTAAGCTCTAATGTAAACATAGATTTCAGATAAAAATAATTTATCAATATTTTGTCATCAACTTTCACAAATGTACCATGCTAATACACGGTAATGAGAGGGTAAATTCTGTGTGGTAGGGGAGGATATATTGAATTCTCTATACTTTCTGCTCAATTTTTCTGTAAACCTGAAACTGCTCTAAAATATTTACATAAATTCTATGAAAAAAAATGGCAACCACTGACTTGGATCTTACATATTCTGATTATTTCAGTCTTACAGGAATTTAATCTTAAATGATTTCAAACAACATGCATTATCAATATATGGTATAAGAAATCAGAAAAAAATATGCATTTATATTTTATTTATTAAATGGGTGAAAGGAATAATAAGTATTAAACAGAAAATAATATCTCTTATAACTACTCTCATAAGATATAGTAAATGCTGTAATATTTAATATAGCAAAATATATAGAATAAATAAATAATAAATCATAAATATATTAACAATACAATAACTGACAAGAATAGTATAATTTTTTCAGATTTTTTCGGAGGGATTGCTGGATCATATGGTAAAGATATATATGCTCTGATGTTTATTAAAGCTTTATTTACGGTGACCAAGACATGGAAACAACCTAAGTGTCCTTCAATAAATGATTGGATAAAGAAGATGTGGTATATATACACACAATGGAATACGATTCTGCCACAAGAAAAGATGAAATAGTGCCATTTGTGAAAACATGGATGGATCTTGAGATTATTATGCTAAGAAAATAAGTCAGACAGAAAAAGTAGAGAATCATATAATTTCACTGATATGTGGTATATAAAACTTAAAACAACAAAGGAACAAGACAAACAAATGAAGAAACACAAACTTATAGACACAGACAATAGTTTTGTGGTTACCAGACGGTAAGAGGGGAGGGTGGGTGGTAGATGAGGGTAAAGGGGATCAACTATATGGTGATGGAAGCAGAACTAACTCTGGGTGGTGAACACACAATGTAATATATAGATGATATATACAGAATTGTACACTGGAAACCTATATAAGTTTACTAACAATTATCACCCCAATAAACTTTAATTAAAAAAAAGAATAGTATAATTTTAAAAATTTGGAAATGTAAAAATGGCTCAATATTAGAAAAATCTCTTAATGTAACATTTTAAAAGATCAATATAAGACAACCTCTATGGTCATCCCAATAAAAAATACATATTTTTTAAAGAACCCATAGTAAAATAAGATTATCTAGATATATCCTTGAAATGATCAAAAAATATATCTGAGTACAAAAGTCAGTATTCTGCCATATGTGATACAGTCAAAGCATTCCCATTAAAGTCAGGAATAAAATCAGGAATCTATTACCACTATTATTTAACATTTATGTGGAATTACTCACTAACACAGTAAGATGAAATACTTTCATGGATTGGTCAAAATTATTATTATCTGTGGATGTTATTTTTAATGCTAGTGAAGCATAACAAAATAAAGCAATAGATATATGAGTGACTAGTTAGAACTTATCATATGAAGGTCAAAAAATATTTTAATATGTTTACCTAGCTTATGCGAAGAAATAATAAAGGTTTACTAATTCATATAAGAGCCATATGAAATTATTGTGAATCATTTTATTCCTGCTCAGAAAGTATAAATGTTCTAAAAATATTACTTCTTACAAATCATTAAATACATTCACTATAATTTTATTCATGTTTCAATGCATTATTTAAAAATCTTTTTATGACATTAAATAAATAATCTAAAATGTTTTCTTAAAAAGTACTCATATGAGAAGTGAGAACAGCAAATCTTAAGAAGTAGAAATTTGTAGAAAATTATTCATGTCTGACATTGAATCGTACTAAAGTCTTAATTAAAACAGTGTGCTATCAGCATAGGAATAAAACAACTGTATTTGTTTGGCAGCAGGAAATAGAATAGTTGATGGAGAGTGGTTTAAATGTTAATGATCTCTGTTATTTACCAAAGATGTCCAAAAATGAGCAGTTCTAGATTTTTGTTTTTTCAGCGGCCCCAGATCTGTGTCCCAATTACTCTGGACTTGCCTCTTCATTATAAAATCTCTGACACTTGATAGCAAATAGCAAGTTCTTACACAATAACAAACTATTAGAAGAAGATGAGAGCGCAAAGAAAACCTTCTTTTTATAAAGATTTTTCACATCAGAAAAGAAAAAGTCTTCTTTCAATATGTCATTTTCCAGAAATGAGTTCCATGCTCATTTCTTCAGATTATCTATCATGAGATGATAGTTAATGATATAGGGCTATTATGATTCATCTCTTGATCTTTGCTCACAATGATCTTTCCTTGTGGACATATCTGGGATAAAGTTAACAATGTCAAAAAGCAGTGATGGATGTTGAATAGGCAAGTCATTTTCTGTGCCTCACATTTTAATCAATGCAACAGAATAGAGTACAGATGTGAAGCCAGAGCATAGAGAAATGTACTCTAATATATGATTAAAACATAATTTCTATTCAATGGAGTAAAGATTGAACAATTCAATAACTATTAATAGGATAACTTTCTGTATTGTCTGGAATAATAAGGAAAATAAACCTTTTCATCCATTATCCTTTATTATAAAACAAGTACCGATTGAAACAGTGATTTCAAAGTAGAATTTAGAACCATAAAATTAATAAAACGAAATAGTGGCAAAAGTATTTTTTTAATCCTGAACTGAGGAAGGTATTTATAAGTTGACATTGAAGTCTTAAAATAAAATATAAATAACAGTAAACATTTAACAATTGAAAGTCATAAAGCAAAAGAAAAATGTCATTTAAAATTTTGAAAGATAAATGAAAGAACATTAAGAATAATATTTACCTCAAAACTGAAATATATTAAAGCATTCACATGTTACTAAGCAGCAGACTATGAGAAAATAGAAAATGAAGAAAGCAGATAAGGAAGCAACTTACAAAAGAAAAATTGTATTACTGCAAATATAAAGAAGTGTGGGTAAATCTCATTGCTAAAATGGATATGGGAAACAAAGTACTTTTACTATCAAATTATATGAGTATACCATCTTTCTGGAACACCATTTGACATAAATCATTATTATTATATTTAACTATTATTTAATTTATTATTTAACTATTATGTAATTATTATATCAGTAATAATAACCAGATTTAATAAATGCTTACTCTGTGTGAGAAAATGAATGCATATTATCTCAAAAATCAACAACAACCCAATAAGATAATAATATTGTAGTAGTTGCTTTATGCATGTAAGAAAACATACTCAGAGGAGTTAAGAAATTTGCTCAAGTTCATGGAGCAAGTAAGAGGAAGAGTTAATCTGAGTCCAGATAGAGAGTGTGTGTACTCTTCTCTATTACATATTCTTTCTTAGAAATTTATCCTAATGAGATAATCAGACTGCAAAAATATATATGCACAAGAGTATTTATTCATCCCCCCATTTTTACTATAGCATTATTTGGAAGCCACAGAAATGTGCAGCATAGAGATAGCTTAAGCTAATGATGGTACATACATTATAAAATGTTAAACAGACATTAAAATGGTAATACAACTCATTTATTAAATGGAAAGATGACTGCAACATACAGTTGAGTACTAATGAATTACAATTCAACAGAGAAGAGTAACAGAAAGCATTAATCTATTCTCCCTCCCAAAATACAACTAAAATAAAGGTAATTGAAACATGTGTTACTATGTGTGCCTGTGTGTATGTTGTGTGTTCTTAAAAGAAATAAATAAAATAAAACAAAAAACAAGGGTGAAAAGACAGAACAGACTGGAGAAGTGGTGACAACATCCTTTTGGTTATGCTGTTGGATTTAGAAAAACAGTGAAAGTCCCTGTTCAATAAGACCACAGATCTTAGAGAAGGCAATTTGACAGACTACAATCCTGGAGAGGCTTGGAGCATAACACTTTAAGAAAATTATTAGTTTTGGAAAAAATGTAGCAAGGGAAATAAATAGAAATATATTAATTAATTCAGTGTGAAAAATCGTGGGCAATAACAATGTTAGCAGGTGTTTTAATATTTATTTAAGTGCCATATATGTTTCTGGCGGTCTGGTGGTCTTTCTGAGAATAGTTTTCAAATGCAGAAAATAAAATAGATAAGGTTGGAAAGGAAACTAGATATATTTAAACATAGTTAATGAATTAAAAATATGATATAGTTATATATGTTTTTCTTTATTCATTCAACAAATAATACGATTTAGCATAGACCTCAAAACTAATCGTGAACAACATAGTTGACAGTTTGAAATCGCTGTAACTGGAATGTGATTGATTTTAAAAGTATTTATGATTTTTTATTGTTGATAAAATCATAAATCCTATTAGGACTACTTGGGTACTTTGTCTACATTCATAGTTTAAGAAAATGTTATATTTTAGATAGAAATTAATACAAATGAAGGTATAAGTATTTTCCTCAGCCAAGTCCACAGATTTACTGAATTCAATTCATGGGTACCTTTGGATACCAAGTTAAGAATGCCTGAAACATTTAGTACTAATTTAAATAAATTATAATATAAATAAAAAGGTGATTTCTCTACAGTGGAAAAAATGAGGAGCACAGAAGACAACTAAAACAGTTGAATGCAGATATCTCTGGTTATGAAAATGAAAACTAGGAAATAAGAAACAAATGAGACAAGAGATTTGATTGGTTTTGTTTTTTTTTCTAAAAGATATGTATTGCTATTTGATTTTAACTATTACATATTTTACACTATCATAAGTAAAATATTTTGCTAAAAGTCATTAAATTTCATGAGTAATCTTAGTTCACTTTTGAAATTGTGGCATGTTTAGAAAGCTGTCTACAACTAATTGTACACTTGAAACCTACGTAATTTTACTAACCAATGTCACCCCAACAAATTTAATAAAAAATAAAAAAAAAATTTAAAAGGATACTAGCTATGATCGATAAATGGATGAAATTTCAGGTGGTTTTACTTCTTTCTGTTTTCCATATTATTTGCATTGCTTTATACTGATTCATATACACATTGATAAATATGTATGTATTTTCATTTTGAACGTAGAACATTGACCTATTGTTTCAGAACATAAAATATGGTGTATGTGACTTCACATACATGAGATTTGTGAAAATTAATAAACAGAAACCTTATTTAAAATAGACTTTGGAGATTAGAAGAGAGAACTCTCACGAGTCCCCCAATGCACACTACTGATCACAACAGGAAGAGACACACGTTGCCTCTTCTAGAGCAAGTAATGCTGCTTTGCTACCTCAGCAGGAGGAAGAAAAGTACCGCTTGCCCAGGAAGAGTTCAGCCAATGGAAAACTGCCATATCTCAGCCAGTGAAAGGTCACTGTACTTTATCTTTTCGTTTCATCCAAGAATTCTTTGTTAACAACATCTCCCAAGTCCATAAAAGAGCAATCCTCTCCTTTGTTTCTCTGAACTGCCACGTGGTTTGCCATTAGACTTCATGTTCCAAATGTCAATTCTTTGTTTTTCCCGAATAAACCCATTTTCCAGGAGAAATATCTGGCTGTCTATTTAAGGCCAACAGTTTCAATAAGAAAATGCACTGAGAAGTTGGCATTTAAATACGTGTATTGCAAGTCTAAGGCAGTGTTACAAGTTAAGATATGTAACTTAACTGAAAAAAATATGTATAGTGTTTGTCAAAAAAAAATACTTAGGAATATCAAAATTTTTAAAAAAGGAAATCTAATAAAAACTGAGGAGTTGTTACATTAAACTAATTGCACATTTATTAAATGACATTTAAATTATACATAGTCTGAAATACTAAAGCATCTGACATAATTTATACAGTCTCTGATATAATATTAAGTATCATTTGACATAAACAGAAAATACTGATACACGAGGTTTTGATTTTTCATTCTATGATTCACATGCTAAAAAAATGAAAGCTGCATTGACTTCATTTAACTGTTATTCAAAATATTTACTGAGTCTATATTATGTGTCAGACATGGTGTTAAATGTGAGTTTTTAATTATATTTAAGGTCTTTGCTTCTATACACATTGTTCAACTATGTCTGCTAATAAATGTATAATTCAAACTTGAGATGGTGATACTGAAGGAAAGAATGAAAAACACAATGAGAACATATTGCAAAGAACCTGAGTTAGACTGGCGTATTTAAAGACCGTTCTGAGGGAGTTACTATTGTTGAGTTAGCTGCATTACAAAGACTACACAGAAAAAAGGTGGATGAAGGGAAGGGCAGGGAAGGGCGGAAACTTTGCCCCTGGAAAAGAAAGGTTCTACTCATGGAAGGAGTATAGCTTAAAAGATAAACGAAGGTCCCAGGTCCCAGAGTCTGAAGTACAGAGAAAGGGAAAAGATGAGAGTGTTTTAAGTTAAAATGAGAAAAGCAAGGAAGTCTCAAAACTGCAGCATCTTGTAGGCTTCATGCACTGAATGCTTGGTTGTAAACGCAGTTGTTGAGAGTTGATTGATAATTTTCGTAATTTAAAAAAATTACCCTGACAGCACTGAGGAAAACAAATCGGTCAGAATGGACTGGAATCAGCTTTTTGTGATGGATAAATAATCTTTGGCAATTATTATTTATCAAAATGGGAGGAATACTTCAGAAAAATTAAAAATTGGTAAGTAAGCAAAATGATAGACTCACACAAGGATTATTTAATTACTGGAGGGAAGGCATTTAGATTGATTTTATATTTACTATTAAGATCCCAGAGTTAATAGAATTACATATTAACTTGTAAATTTCTGTTTGGTAGAGAACATAACTTCGGAGTTTACAGTTTTATAGCCTTGTAGAATATAAATCAGTTTTATTTCTAACTCAGCAAATCTGCTTCAAATGTCTTTTCTGGTGGATTCTAAATAGCTTAGTCCTCAAAATGTCCTTACCCTCTTATTACTTTTCTCAAAATGTTAATTGAATACAATATTGGGTATGTGTTCATGTTATAGTTACATAAGTGTCATGTTTTTAACTTTTTGGAAAATTATATTATGATAAATTGGTGTAGTGTTTTGAAGGTGGAGAAAAACAAACAGATACAAGAACAATTAAGAAGGTGAAATTTGGAAAAACTGGTGTTCTATTTTATATGTTTTCAAGGTGAAGGAGATGCCAAGAATAACTTCTAGATTTGCACACATGGATAGATAAAGAATCATATTCAATGAGCTAGGGACCATTGGAAAGTGGGGACAAGATTATTAAGCAAGGTGTAGGTGAAGGCAAAGATGAAAGGTAATGGTTTTTGTCATAGAAATGGTTGGATTTGAGGTACATTAAAATATTCAAGTAAAGATTATATGTTTGCAGTTGGCTATTGCGTGCACAGTTGTGCATAGGGCAACTGAATAAACCATAGGAAAGAAGTATTCTCTAGAGATAGTCCCTCAGAACCAAGGTACTCATGATACTCAAACAGAGACATAGCTGTGTCTCATTTCCTTTCAATGTAAATTTCCTTTTGTATAAACTGTTTAAAGAAAAGTTTTGTCAATCTGTATACTCAGACATAGTTTAAAGCAGTACATTGCATTTCTTCTAACTTTAAATTTAGTCTTTACAATAAATATAAAACATAACATAGAAAGTTATATTTCCTAGCTCAAATGACAATCATTTTTTAAAAAGAAGCTCCCAGGGATTTTTTAAATGAAAATTAGTGTATTCTAACATTTAATTAAATACCCACCTATTGTAAATATCTTAGCACTAACTGAGGTAAAACTACATTGCTCCTTTTTTAAGCTCCAAATGATAGATAAGAAAAATAACACCATTCAAATTCATAATAATAGCTTTAATTATAACAGCATGTTCTCTTATGTGTGAATGGAAATAAAAACTTTATTTAGATAATAGAAATGAAATAGATTTATGACAAGATTTTTTCTAAATTAATTCCTTTTTCTAAGATAACTTAAAAGTCATCTATTTTTCACTCAACAAGTAATACTTTAATATCTAGTATGTGAGATTGTGCTGATAAGACAGAGATATACTTCTTAAGTAAGCCATACTTTTTTCTTTGCATTTCATTCCATAAGTAGATGATTTTACAATGTCACTGAGGTAATTGTAGGTATTGTCACAGACCTTTTCAAGTGAAGCAGTGGGGGGGGGGCAAATATAGACTCATCAACATTCGTTAGCACATATTCAGATACTGTAGAAAAGTTGCAATCTGAAAGCAAGTAGATGCTGCCTGGGTCGATATTAAAGAGGGATATTTTAATTTCTGTGCTATAGTGTGATGCAGTTTCATGGATTAGGCACTTTCACTGCCTGTGACAAAGGTCAAATTTAGTTGATTCCTGAGGAGATTTTGGAGGACTTTATTGGAAAACATATTCTCAATAATTCTAAAACAGGTCACCTAAGAATCTTCCACATTATGCAGCTGAGCTAGAAAGTTGAAGAAAGTGACTCTGACACTACTTGGTTCTATTAGTTTCCCGTTGCTGCAACGAATTACTACAAAATTAGTGGCTTCAAATAACACTTTTATTTTCTTAAATTTCTGGATATCAGGAGCCAAAAATTGATCTTACAGGGCTAAAATCAAGATGATGGCAGAACTGCTTTCTTTTTAGAGGATCTAGGGGAGAATATGTTTCTTTTCTTTTCCAGCTTCTAGAGGATGGATGCTGCCATTCTTTGGCTGTGGCCCTTCCTCCATCTTCAAAGCAAATGATGTAACATTACAAAATGTCTCTCTCTTTCTCTAACTTTTGCCCTTCTGTCATCATATCTTCCTCCTGATCCTGACCCTCTTGCCTCCTCCTTCTTATAAGGACATTTGTAATTACATTGGGTCAACCCAGATAATCCAGGATTGTACTCTTTGTCTCCTATTCCCACTCTCCTCCACCTCCACCAATTGTTTATGAATTTAATATTTTTACATTATTATGCAACCTTGAGAAATATATAATGCTGGTTTGAGTGTGTATTTGTTTTTAATTTATATAAATAGTACTTCTCTGTAGTTTTCACTCTTACATTTTTTCACACAACACAATTTTCTGTACAATCTCTGAAATGATATGACAAGAGTTAGTAATGGCCCTACTGCTTAATAGCCATGCAGTGCTGGGAAAATTGCATAACCTCTCTGTTACTTGGCATTTCTAAGTTATTTCCTCAGACTGCATCCTCTACATTTATCGTTTTTTTTTGTTTTTTGTTTTTCTCCCGGTGATGGACACCTAAGTCTCCTCTAATTTCCTTTTACCATAAACAATGTTATAATAAACCTACTTTTTCTTGTTTCATTATGGAACTCTGCTTGACATCTTATGAAATAAAAAAGACTGAAACATCATGGCCCTTAATTTGCATATATACTATTTTAATAATGCCAATTTATTTTCATAATGTTTTCATAGATAATACAGGAATTTAATGTCCCCTTATATCCTGATCAATTCTTAATTGTGACACTTTTATCCCATGCCAAAGTGATAAATTGGCATAAATTGGTGTCATACCATTATTTTAAAATTTCATTTAACTTAATTCTGGGCAGTTAAGTATTTAGTTAAACATTTGTTACCAATTCAGGTGTTTATTTATGAGATTCTATTGCTTTTTGTTCATTTTTCCTTTGGATGTCTTTTCTTTTTTGATGTTGATTTGCAACATTTCTTTATATATTGTACACATTAATATCTTCAGAATTTTGATATTGCTATTCTCTCAGTTTTTTCTATTTATGCCCAAGGTGTCTTTGTAGATTATGTATTCTAATACAGAAAAAGATAGATCCTGATATCATGTGTTATAAATCTGGGGCCAATTTTAAGAAGTCCTTTCCCACTAGAAGGCCACAAAATGATGTTGGTATGGTATATTCTATTGACTTTACAATTGTGTAGTTTTAGTCTTCATAGTTAGGGGTTAATTTATTTTTAGTAAATTATTTGAAATAAAATCTTGTGTATTATTTCCTTTCCATAAAGACAGAACCTTATCTCAATCATATCTATGAAATATTCTATCTGTTTCAAACTATTATATAATGCCATCCCTACTATACATAAATTTTTATTATATTCATGGATCGATCGCCAGTTTCTCTGTTATTTTTCACTGCAAAAAAAATTGTAATGTATTATTAACATTTCTTACATCCTTTTCATTATTACTTCAACTCTGTGGTAGTCTATTGGTGAGGTAGTCTATTGGTGAATCTAAGGTGAGTTATTCTCTCCTTGTTCTTTTTCAAAATTCCTTTAGCTATACACTGACATTTATTTCTTCAACTACACAATTTTTAATTAGAATGGCATTGACTGCATGGATTGATTTCAAGAGAATCAACATGCTTGCAATTAATGTTTTCAAGGCATCTTGAACCTAAAAATAGTATATTTCTTCATGTATTCAGGCATTTTATGTCCTCAAATAGTTTTACAAACTGTTTCCTCCAAAGATTTAGGAATTTCTAATTACACTAAAAATTAGGTACAGTATTTACTTTATTGCCTCTGGGAAACATATCGTATTATCTGCTACATTTTCTACTTGGCTCTTATTGGTATAAATAAATACAATTTACTTGTGGGTCAATCAATAATTTTTAAAAAATAAATCCTATTAGCACTTTGTGTGTGAATTTTGTTGTTTTCTTTGCAATTGACAAATAGCATTTATACCTATGTTTGTAATGTTTTTGGCCAGGTTCTCTCACAATGAAAGAAAAATAGATAAACTTGGTCCCATAACTTAAAGTGCCTTTAAGTACTCTTGTATTTGCTAGTATTTTTGTAAATAAATTAATAAATGATGATTCTCAATAGATTTTTTGATGTAGAAAATTGCAATATTTAATTTTCTGATGTTGAAATGCTCTGCACTTATTTATAATAAAATGTTTTTTTAAAATGTAGATTAAATTAGTTAAAACTTTACTGGGGATTTTTAAATGTTCATATGTAATTTTTTAAAATTATGCCATGGCTGTATCTAACTGGGTGTCAGTGTTCTACTGGACTTCAAATTGCTTGAGTATATTTGTCTCTTTTCTTTCTTCAACTAGGATTTGGTGACAGTCTGGAGAATTTAAAATTAACATAAAAATCTCCATCACTCTCATCTCAAACTAAAATTGTGTAAGGTTAAAGAGTAAAAAAAAAAAAAAAAAAAAAAACTCAGTAAATTTGTCTGTAAAAGAAAACAAAACATAGAAACAAGAAACGAATATAGTAAAGTTGCCGGCTACAAAATCAATGTACAAAAGTCCATTGCATTCCTATATACTAACACTGAAAATCTCAGAAAAAGAAATGAAAAAATAATAATTCCTTTTGCAATTCCAACAAAAAGAATAAACACCTAGGAATAAACTTAACCAACCATGTGAAAGACCTACATGCTGAAAACTATAAGACATTTTTAAAAGAAATTGAAGAAAACCCAAAGAAATGGAAATACATTCCGTGCTCATGGATTAGAAGAATTAACATAGTTAAAATGGCCATATTCCGAAAGCATTATACAGATTTAGTGCAATCCCCATCAAAATCCTAATGGCATTTTTAAAAGAAACAGGACAAAAAACCCATCAGATTTACTTGGGACCACAAAAGACTCCGAATAGCCAAAGCAATCTTAAGAAAAAAGAACAATGCTGTACTACAGGGCAATGATAATCAAAACAGCATGGTATTGGCAGAAAAACAGACACATAGACCAATGGAATAGAATTGAGAACTCAGAAATAAAACCACATAAATATGGACAGCTAATTTTTGACAAAGAAGCAAAAAGCATACAATAGAGAAAAGACAGCCTCTTCAATAAATGGTGCTGGAAGAATTCGAAAGCCACATGCCAAAGAATGAAATTGGACTGCTATCTGTCACGATTTACCAAAATTAATTCAAAATGGATCAAAGACCTAAGCATAAGACCTGAAAAAATAAACTGCATAGAAGAAAACATAGGTACTAAACTTATGGACCTTGGGTTCAAAGAGCATTTTATGAATTTAACTCCAAAGACAAGGGAGGTAAAAGTTAAATGAATGGGACTATATGAAACTTAAAAGCTTCTGCACAGCAAAAGAAACCATCGACAAAATAAAGAGGTTACCAACTGAATGGGAGAGAATGTTTGCAAACAGTGCCTCCAGTAAGGGGCTAATATCCAAAATATACAAGGAAATCATGCAACTCAACAACAAAAAAACAAACAACCCAATTGAAAAATGGGCAGATGATCTGAAGAGACATTTCTCCAAAGAGGATATAAAAATGGCAAATAGACATATGAAAAAATGCTCAACATCACTAATCATCAGAGAAATGCAAATCAAAACCACAATGAGATATCACCTCACCCCAGTTAGAATGGCTATCATCAACAAGACAAACAGTAACAAGTGTTGGAGAGGCTTTGGAGAAAAAGGAACCATCATACACTATTGTTGGGAATGCAGACTGGTGCAGCCGCTATGGAAGGCACTGTGGGCGTTCCTCAAAAAATTACAAATAGAATTATCATACGACCCAACAATCCCTCTCCTGGGTATCTACCCCAAAAAATCTGAAAACATTTATACATAAAGACACGTGTGCTCCAATGTTCATTGCAGCTTTGTTTACGGTGGCCAAGACATGGAAACAACCAACATGTCCTTCAATAGATGAATGGATAAAGAAGTTGTGGTATATATACACAATGGAATACTATTCGGCGGTAAGAAAAGATGAAATAGGACTATTTGTGACAACATGGATGGATCTTGAGATTATAATGCTAAGTGAAATAAGTCAAACAGAAAAAGCAGAGAACCATATGATTTCACTGATAACCAGTATATAAACCAAAAACAACAAAAGAACAAGACAAACAAATGAGACAAAAACTCATAGACACAGACAATAGTTTAGTGGTTACCAGAGGGTAGATGGTAGATGAGTGTGAAAGGGATCAAATATATGGTGATGGAAGGAGAACTGACTCTGGGTGGTGAACACACAATGGGATTTATAGATAATGCATTACAGAATTGTACACCTGAAATCTATGTAACTTTACTAACAATTGTCACCCCAATAAACTTTAATTAAAAACAAAACAAAACAAAACAAAACAGATGTTTATCCCATATTTTGAGAGAACAAGAAAACGTATTAGCTTGGTTCAACTACTTCTATTCAGCATAGTTAGCCTAATATGTCTCACTACGTATTAAACAACTGGCACCGTACTATAAATGGGATCCCAGCACATGTAAAGAGCTCATTATCATTATCTTCAACTTATTGTGATCAGGCTAGCACATACGGCTTCATACACCCATTAGTATGCTCATTTCTTTCAAAGGGCTGATAAAAATCTTTTTACAGCAATCAGAGCTTATAAATCTGATCCTAAGGAAAGCCTGGATTCATTTTTTGTTTTGTTTTTCCCCTCAAGATAGCCGTAGAACAAAAAGAAGAGAATTAGTTGTAGTTGTTGAAATAGTCAAAAGAATCCAAAGAGTCATTCATCATCTCCAAGAAATGGAATCAAGCCCTAAGTACAAAAAAAAAAAAAAAAATAACTTGTTAAATGGAGAAAGATTAGTAGTATATTCAGAAAAAAGTAACCATTGCTAATGTCCTTCATTAGAGATGCTATGAATATTCAATCTAGATGGTTTGTTTCCCTTACTGAAGAAATATTAATACATATAAAAGTCTCCAAGATTCATAAACCTCCGCAAGCTGAAGGTTTGTTTCTCTCATAAATTTGGTAAAATCATCATTCCGTATTACTATAAATATTGCCAATTTCCAAGTTAGTCACTTTTTTCCTTATGAAATGTCTGATAATTTTTTTCTTCCTTTTCACACTTATTACATGTTTCCTAATCTCTTTTAAACAACTTTTCATTCTAAAATCTTTCCAGTGTGCAATAAATTGTAATGTCCTTAGAATTATATTTAATAAGCAATGTTTCTTTTATCTGACATCCATGCTTTTGTAGGTGTATATTATTTCTTTTCCTGCCATTATTTCACAATGTTCTTCCTGAAAATCAAACTTCTCTAATTTCAACATTATCAGGATAATTGAAAAATGTGATATTTGTTCTTTATTAAAAATTGATACACAGTATTGACGCAGAACATGAATAACACGTCTGCATTGTCTCTGAAGTGTAATTCTTAAACATTTTAATATGTTAACTAAATAAAAAATCAAGTCACAGCTTGAGGAACATTTATTTGTCTTTGCTTCCAATTTGGAAAGTATGGGTACAAAACTTCTAAATTTTCTATTACTTGGCTTGTATCTTGTATGTTTTACCTTAATAGACCATATTTTTTTCTTAATTTTCCTACTCTGGGTTAGAATACAAAGAAACATGACTTAGAATACAAGGAAACCAGGTAGTACTTTAAAATAATCTATTTCTGAGTGATTTAGCCAAATGTTCTCAGAAGTTCTATGTGTGTTTAAGAGGCAGAGGTTATAGCACTTCACTCACAGCCCATTGAGTACAAGGCATTTGATGAGGCTATCCACTTCGCTATCCCACCGCATGCCTTTCCATGCTTTTAAGAGTAACTCAGTATTAATATTGTTTATTTCAATCCCTATTAGAATATCACTAACCTGTGAGTGACATATCTAGTAGATAAAGCCTGTTTTGTTTTTCTCGTAAATATTTTACTCAATTTTCCCCATTATTTTAGCTAGCTGTTAGTTAATTTGAAATCCACACAGGCTTTGATATATAATTTTTCTTAAAGAAGATATGTAATTAGTTGAACTTGATATAGCTCTTTCTGGAAAATGCTTTGTTTTTAAGCAGCACGGAGTACAATGTGTTTTCCTATAGAGGATAAGAAAAGAGCTGGCAGTCTGGGCCATATTCTTGGAGAACACAGAGATGTTAGTAACATTTCTATATTAATGCAGGTAGTCATCATGATGTTTATGCTATTTAACTACCAGTGCTTTCATAATTAGTATCCCAATGTAACTTAAATGAATTAATTTTCAGTTAAAAAGAAAGGGAGATAGATATAAAGTAGAAAATTTAAGGAAAAAGGAAAGATACTGGACAGAGAGTACAGTAGGCAATTATTATATTTTTAAAAAGGAAGTACTTTTTCTGAAAATCAATCTAAGGCATTATAGGTAGGGGGTCTCTATTCTGTCTGAACCGACCATTTCTCCCTGCTGTTTCCATCAAGAAAAGAGACATTGTGATTTTCAGTGTAATTTCAAACCTTGTGATATGAGGTTGGCAGTCTGCCCCTCCAACAAGCTGGAAGATCTCACGTGTCAATGAAAGGCAATTTCACCTCTGTCATGAGATGATGTTCCGTGTTCCCCAAAAATAAGACCTAGCCAGACCATCAGCTCTAATGCGTCTTTTGGAGCAAACATTAATACAAAACCTGGTATTATATTATGTTATATCATATCATATCATATCATATCATATCATATCATATCATATCATATCATATCATATCATATCATGTGAGATCGGGTCTTATAGTAAAATAAGACTGGGTCTTATATTAATTTTTGCTCCAAAAGACGCATTAAAGCTGATGGTTCAGCTAGGTCTTATTTTCAGGAAAACATGGTTAAAAGATGTGCTCTTCTCAAGGAAGGATAATAGGAAGTCCTATCTTACAAAACATTGCAAGATGTTGATTGAATATTAACTTCAAATCATTTTATTATGTCACATCTACTATGCTAATAGATCATCCAGAAAAAGGGTTGAGTTAGGAAAAGTTTCAGGAAAGTTGCCAAACTGCTAAATGGAATCTTTGAGAAACATTGTGCTAAGATTTAGATAAGGTTTTGTTACTTCAAGTTTTCGAAGCGATTTTTATATATTCATGTGTGTTATAACTATCAGAAACATTATATATCATGTAGCCCTTTTCTTCTTCTCTTTGGAGTATTTTGTCACTTTGACTTCAATAAAACGCAATCTAGAAAAAAGCTGAGTTTAGGCAATTCATTGATTCACCTAAGTTTCAGTAAGTGCTTAACATGAACCAAGGACTTTGCCAGACACTAGGAAATCAGTTTCATAAGATATAGTCTTTTATTTCATAAAACTCACAGCCTAGAATCAAATACTATAAACTCTGCACTAGTATAAAGAAGGCCCAGATAAATTCAGGGAACTATGGTGACACAGAATGGCACTAACATAGCCTGGGTTCAGGAAGGAATTTATGTAGTAGGCGATGTTTAAGATAATCATTAAAAAAATGATCAAAATGAAGCATCTCTATATATTACATAATTGACATGCCTAATTTATAAATATTACTTGTAATTTACATCACACTGATACCAAATACAGAGGGTGCCAAAAAAAAAGTATACGTATTTTAAGAAAGGAAAAAAAAAAAACTATTGAAATTGTAATATTCGTTATATACCAGTAACAAGAGATGAATACAAGTCACGTTTGACTTCTGCAATTACAAGAGCTGCTCAAAATGGTTACCATCAGCATCCAGACACTTTTGATTACTGTGAAGTACTGCTTAAGCAACGTTGACCAGTGTCCACTTGTATACATTTTTTTAGCTCCCCCAGTATTATACATGTGAAATTTCCAAATTTTAACTTGTATTTGTTATCTTTTTCTTTTTCCATAAATTAAACTGAAATTTATGTATATATGTGTGTGGATATATATGTATATACACACACATATATATGTATATGTGTATGTGTGTGTGTATATATATATATATATATATATATATATATATATATATATATTTAAAGGTGTTTTATTTTCCCAAAAAATAAATTGTCTACTCCTCATGGTTATGCAGGCTATATCCCACATTGAGGTATAAATGTAGAACATTATATCATTATATAACCTTTAATTAAGCTACACTGTAATTGATAAAATAAAATTTTAATTTACTATAGCTCTTAGTCCTTGGATTATTTGTCACCTAGAAACAGTAAAGCCATTTAGGAATTAAGTTATGAGCCAGAAATGTAATGCATATTTGATATTTCATTTATACTGGAATATATAATTCTGATTAAGATCAACATGTGCTGGCTATGGTGAAATGACTAGATTTACATATCTTGTCTCATATAAACAACTAAAATACTGCATACAATTGGCAAAAACAGACATTTTAGAGCTCTGGAAATCAACCAGAGACAAACAACAAATTCTAATGAGTTTATTCATGAAAAACTCTCTAAATCCCATGAAGAACAGTGGTAACTTGCCTTAGACTAGCTCTGCAAGAAACTCTACAGGAATTGTCTAGGCTGAGGTGAAAGACTAGTTGGAAACCTGAATCCACATGAAGAAATTAAGACTACCCATAAAGGTAAGTAAATAGACATATACAAAAGAAAGTGTAAATGCATGTTTGCTTGTAATTCATTTCATTTCTTATCTGATTTAAAAGTCAAGTATATAAAGCACCAATTATAAAAATATCTTGATGAGATTATAATTCATAAAGATGTAATTAGTAGGACAAAGGTAGCAAAAAGGGTGGGTAATGGAGCTATACTGGAACAATTTTGTTTTATAGTACTGAAATTAAGTGGCTATTATCAAACTATATTGCTTTAAGTTAACACATTAATTATAGTGCCCAGGATAATCATTAAAAATAGCAAAATAATTCGGTAAACAACAACAAAAATGATAATATACTACAAAATATCTATTTACCACACACATAAAAAATTCTATAATGGAAGAATAGCGGTACAAGAATGATTGAAGACATATAGAAAATAAAAGATAAAAATGACAGATCAATTCTACATTATCAGCAGTTACATTATTGTAAATGAAAAAAATACGCCAATAAAAATGCAGAGATGATCAGAATGGGTTTTTGAAAAATGATCCAACTATGTGCTGCACAAGAGATGTGATTTAGATTCAAAGAAACAAATGGTTGAAAATAAAAGGAAAAGAAAATATATACCAGGCCAACAGAACCCGATGAAGAGACGAAGTAGTGATATTAATATCAGACAACATAAATTTTAACACAATTATCTTATAGGAGTAAAAAAAAAGTATTTTATAAGGGCAAAATATCATTCCATCAGCAAAATATATACATAAACATATATACCCTTAACAACAGAGCTTCAATATATTTTAAGCAAAACCTGACAGAATTGAAAACTAGATGACTTAACAATAATATTTGGAGGTTTTCACATTTTACTTGAATGAGAAAAATATACAGATGAAAGATCCACAAGGAAAGAGAAAATTTAAAAACACTATATAAAATCCAATTAGACCAATGAGCATCTATAAAATAATCAATTCAAAAACAGCAGAATATACACTCTACTCACTTGTACTTGGAACATAATTCAAATAAATGACATGTAAGCCATAAAACAAAGCTCAATAAATTTTAAAAGATTAAAATAATACACTATATATTTTCTGACAATGGAATAAAATTAGAAAGCACTAAAGGAAGAAAATTTGTGACATTTTCAAATATGAGGAAATTAATAAACTCCTAAATAACTACTGAGTTAAAGTATAAAGCACAAGAATTAAATCTCAAAATTAGAAAATTTGAGATAAAGGAAAGGGACATAGCCATACTAAAATGCACTAGATGTAGCTAAAACAGCTTATAAAGGAAAATTTAGAGCTATATATGCCTTTATTAAAAAGAAAAAGAAAAAAGAAATATTTCAAATCTTTAACCTAGACAAAAACTAGAAGAAACTAGAAAACAAGGAGAGCTAATTAAATTGAAAGCAAGTATAAGAAAGGAAACATAAAATTAGTGCAAAAATAAATGAATTAAAGAGCAAGAAAAAGAAAATCAACAAAACCAAAAGTTGGTTATTTGAAAAGATCAACAAAATAATAATAATTAGCTAGACTGCACAGGAAAAAAAAAAGACTAAATTTAGGAATGAAAGAGGAGACACCACTACCAACCGTATAAAATTAGCAATGATTATATAAAGAATACTATGTATAATCATATGCCCAAAACTATATAATGCATGTCTAGAAGGACAAATTCCTAGAAAGATATACACAAAATTAACTGGAAAAGAAATAGAAAATCTGAATTGACAGATGAAAAATAAATAGATTGAATCGGTTTTAAAACTTCCTACAAAGTAGCCTAGATTCAAATGTCTTCACTGGATGATTTAGTACCATCCTTCAGAAACTCTTTCAAATTAAAAAATAAAATAAAATAAAAGGGGACACTTCATAACTCATTCTCTGAGGCCAGTATTATGCTAATATCAGAACAAGACAAAGATATCACAAGAAAAGGAAGCCACAGACCAATATCTGTTATGAATATAGATGCAAAAATAGTCAACAAAATGCCAGAAAGCTGAGCAACCTACAGAAAGAATATTACCTGTCGACTAAGCACAATTTATTCCACCAATACAAAGTTGGTTTAACATTTAAAAACTCGGTCAAGGTAATACACCTTTTTAATAAAATAGAGGGCAAAAAAATGAATGATCATCTCAACAGATGCAGAAAAAAGCATTTGACAAAATTCAACACACTGTTATGCTAAAAACACTTCATAAACTAGACATAGAAGGAAATTTTCTCAATCATAAAGAGAATCTACCAAAATTTTGTACCTTTCTATCTTTAATTATGAAAGGTTAAATGTATTCCCATCAATATCAGGGAAAAGGCAAAAATGTCTACTATGATCATTTTTATTACACCTGTTCCAGGAGGTTCTAGCTAGGGAAATCAGTCAGATATACAGGAATTCAGAGGAAAGATAAAGTAAAACTACTATTCTTTGTAAATGACCTGTTATTTGCTTATAGAAAATCCTAATGAATCCACATACACAAACACAGACACACGCACACACACAATTATTACAACTAATTAATAAATTCATCAGTTTTTGCAGGACAGATGCTCAAAAATATGCAAATTTCATTATCTATACACTAAAATAAAAAATTCAAAAGTGAAACTAGGAAAAAAAAATATTTATAATAATAACACATATTTACAGAAACTGACACTCTGATTCTAAAATTAGTATCGGAAGCCAAAAGACCCATAATCTTTAAAAAGAATAAAGTTGGAGTACTCATACTTCCCAATTTCAAATTATATTGCAAAGCTCTACTAATCAAAACTGTGTGCTATCTGTAAATCAATAATATAGAATTGAATGTCCAGAAATAAATTCTTATAGTTATGGTCAATTGATTTTTAACAATTTTGTTAAAATATTATTTTCAACAAATGGTGCTGCAATAACTGGATATCCACATGAAAACAATTAATTTGGAATCCTACTTCATGCAATAAACAGAAATTAATTCAATTAAAAGCTTTTACACTTTTACACTTTTATACTACACTTTCGAGAAAGTGAAAGACAACACATAATAACTTTTATAAACTTTTATAAATCATATGTATGGTAAAGAACTGTAGACGTAAAATTAAAGAACTCTTACAGCTCTGTAATAAAAAGACAATCCAATTAGAAATGGTAAAAACTATTTCAAAAGGCAGTTCTCAAAAAAAGATATACAAGTGTCCAATAAGTACATGCAAAAATGCTTAACATTATTAACCATCAGGAAAATGCAAATGAAAACCTCAAGGAGGCACCACTTTTAACAAAATAGAATTGCTAAAATCAAAGGGACAATAACAAATGCTAGAGAGAATGCAGAGAATGTAGAACCTCCTAAATTGTTGGTGGAATTGTATAATGGTGCATCCACTCTGAAAACATTTTGACAGTTCCTCAAAATTTTAAACATGGAGTTTCCACATCACCCAGCAATTTCACTCATAGGTTTATACTGGAGAAAAATGAAAGCATATGTCCACTTGAAGAATTGTATGTGAATTTCCATAACGGCATAATTCATAATAACCAAAGTTAGAAACAATTCAAATGTCCATCATCTGATGAATAAAGTGTGGAATACCCGTACAATGGAATGTTATTAATAATAAAATGAAGTACATGCTACAACATGGATAAATCTTGAAAACATTTCACTAAATGGAAGAAGTCAGTCACATGAATCTATATGTTACATGATTCCATTTATATTGAATGTTCAGAATAGACAATCTATAAAAATAGGAAGTAGATGAGTAGTTTCGAGGTGTCTATGTGAAAAAAGAGAAGAGAGACTTGCTAACGGGTACAGAGGTGTCCCAAATTTTGGTAGTGGTCATAGTAGTGAAAGTCTGTTGATATATTAAAATGTAAATTTTAAAATATGCAAATGATATCTAAATAAAGCTGTTATTAACCTCCCCACTGCTCCCACACACTGAGACATCACTGCAGAAAAACTAGAAATGCTATATTTAGAAACACAGACAACAGCAGTTTTGGGGATTTGTGGAGAAATTAGAATCTTCAAATATTGGTGATAAGAACGTAAAAGTTTCAGCTGCTTTGAAAACTCTTTGGCAGTTCCTTAAAGGAGTATATGTAAACTTAACATATTACCTGCAATTCCACTCCTTAACTTATATCCAGGAACAATGACTAGATTAGAAAGACTTGTGTGTGAATGTTCACAGCATAACTCATAATAGCAAAAAAAAAAATTTTAAATCAGGAAATAATTAATTCAATTGGCTCTCAACTGTGAATGGACAAAATGTTGCATATCTATACAAAGGTATACTAATCCACAATAAAAAGTAACAAACTATAGATATGTGATCTAACATGAATAAACCTCAGAAACCTTATGCTGAATGAAAGAAACTAGGAAAAACAGACATCACATTTATATGGAATTTCCTGGAAAAGCAAACCTATAGAGATAGAGGGAAATCAGCAGTTTCTGGAGCTTAGAGTGGGAATGGAAATTGACTAAAAATAGGCACACAGGACATTTTGAGGCGACAGAAATGTTCTAAAATTACATGATGATTTTGGTTACAGAGCTTTACGAATTTACTAAAGATACTGAATTATATGCCTATGATATGTAAATTATACTTCAATAAAGCTTTAAAAAAAGCAAATTTTTCATACCATTTTTATCTCTGTAAAATTAGGCAGCTAGTGCACAGTATCTTCCAATCTCTCATAATTTCTTTGCCTATTTTATAAATTGCTGCTTCTAGCTCCATATCAGGTACACAGAGAACGCTACTAATGTATGAGATTTTCATTATAACATATGAAACAATAGAAAATCACAAAGACTAGCCTCTATTTCTCATAGAATCATAATTAAGAATCTGACCTATAGTAGCATAAGAAAAGAGTTAACTGGTGCTTTTGTATGATGTACTCGACTCAAGATTACTATTCATATGAATAAATGCTATACCTTGCAAACTGAGTTTCTCTAAACCTATGAGACAGCCCTGAGTTTGTCAAATTATATGTACATTGTGAATGAAGAAAGTTTGTGCCTTGAATTTCATTACTCATGTCAACTTCAAAGTACGGTTGAAGTCAGCAGGAGGAAATATTCCGCTGTTCGAACATTTCCACAGAGCAGAAAGAAATGAGTCGGAAATCAATCCTGGTCTATTTATCAAGTGTGTTGTGTTTCCTATTCTTTCCCTTGAAAGGAGGAAAGACTAAGTAAACAGAACTTTGGTGAGAGCTTCACACGTATTGGGACTTGTTTTCATCGCTTGGCATCCTTGTGTCAATACAGTTAACCCAATCCCAATACTTACCACTCATTTAAATCTGCTGTCCAAAAAGAATCATCTATTTTCCTGTTTATGAAACCATACTACCTATTCCCTATGTTTAGGTGGAATTCGGGTGAGTAGGAGATCTTAACATATTACCTGTCAATTATCAATTTATTGCCTCACTGCTCCAAATTCATATATGAATTAGTTTAAGCATAGCTCTCCTCCATAGTGAGCACAATATTAATTTTTTCAATAGGGGGCACTAGAGGGACGTTACAGAACAAGGCTTTCCTTGGGTTTCCAGCTGTTGCTTGTAGTCAGGGGTGTGGGGGTAAGGACACCAAGTGGAGATCTGCCTCAGCCATATGGCCAAAAAACATGGTCTCTTGGTGACAATGTGCCCCAATGTGGCCTAGCAATCACCTTCATCTGTCCTCTTGACACAGAAATCAGTGCCCAAAGGTCTCTACCCACTGGCGCTCTGATGTTTTTGCTTGTCACTGAACTGCTTCTCTGCAGTGCAGAGAGTTCCCTCCCAACCACCACCCGTTCTTGCAGTCTGCATCACCAGTCGCTGATGAACGGCACCACTCCTGCTCTCTGGAGGGCTGCTTTGCTTGCCCAGTGACTTCAGCCAAGTCCTGGCCTAGGCCAATCAGTGACTACTTATGATATCAGTGGATGGAACTACATTTTCTCCAATACTATCTCAATTCCAGCCTTTTATTGGATCGCAATAAAAGGTATGGATCCCCTTTCAAGTTTTTCCTTCCATGGTATTCTCCCTCAGCTCTAAGTTAACAAATAGAATTTCCTCATATTAAGTGTCCCTTGTTTAACTCACTGAGTGATATCCGTCTTGATTCATCCCACACTGATACATTATGTAACACAGTTTAACTAGTATAGTTGGTTGTATACCTTGGAATCTTTTTTCTTTTTACTGCTGAAATTAGCACCATTTTTCACTTGTCTAATGCTCAAATATGAAAATATTGAAATGACTGTTTAAATAAAAGTGGGAAGAAACTCTGAAAGGATGTAGTAGACGATGATAAATGGTTACTTCATTGTGATATGGAGCGTGCAGGGATGGAGAAACACTTTTTACTGTTAACCATTTTTAGGTATGCAATTCTACAGCATTAAATAAACCTACACTGTTGGGTAACAATCACTACTCTGCAATTCCAGCAATTTTCACCATCTCAAGCAGAAAGTCTATATTCAGTAAGCAAAATAAGTCCCCTTTCACCCCCTCTCAGCCTCTGCTTACCTCTTTTCTACTTTCTGTCTCTACGATTGATATCTCTATCTGTCTCTAGATATCCAATATATGAAAAATCATACAATATTTGTGCTTTTCCATCCGGCTTATTAATCTTAGCATGTTATCAAGGTTCAGCCATGTTGACATATTCCTTTTCTGGCTGAACAATATTCCATTATAACGATATACCACATTTATACTCTATGTTTTATTTTGTTGTTTGAGATTTTGGTGTCATACATAAGAAGGTTTTGCCTAACCCAAGGTTATAAACATGTAGTCCTATGATTTCTTTTAATAGTTTTATTCTTTTAGTTTTTACCTTTAGGATTCATTTTTATTTAATTCGATTTATTCTGTAAGGTAGGGGTCAAAATCCAGTACTTCATATGGATATCCAGTTATTGCAGCACCATTTGTTAAGAAGACAAATTGAATTGTCTTGGCAAACATTGTCAAAAAGCAAATGTACAGGGAAGGACAAAACCATCACAGGGCTGGAACCAAAATATACAAGGAATTCTACAGGCAAAGGCAGTAGCAGTCACTGTGATACAGGGTTAAATGCTTTGGGATATTTCTGGGACTAGAAAAATATAGATGGAATAACAATTAAATGAGACGACTAAGGAGAAAAGATAAAAAAAATAATAATATTTGGGCAATTTTTTTATAGATATAGTTTATACTGTTCAAATAAAAAGATGAAACCTGTATTAGTAGACAGGTTCCCCTCAATTCAGAATTAGGCTGCTAGGAAAACAGTGTTAAAAATGAATACTAGTATCAAATGTACTGAAACATTCAGAGTATATTAATTGAGGATGGAATAGAATTCAAGTAACGCCTATTTACAGGGGTACTTTTAAAAAGTTGTCTCAGATGCTATCAACCCATGTAAGAATCTATAATTCAAGGCACAAACTAGGGAATATAAAAATGTATTTCAATATTATCCTTTTAGAACATCTATGCCCAGAGGATATTGTCTCTTAGTGTTGGACACTAGGGTACATGCTTTCACCACATCAAAGGGGAGTTCCTAATATTTAGTTTAAAAAAAGTTCCAAATGCCTGACACAACTGATGTTACCAGTCAGATTATGGAATTTCCTGGCATCATAACATGACTTGTTTTTAGAAAAATAATTTAGTTCTGAAAACTTCTTCAGAGGCTGGAGGTTAGGTCACATCTTTTCACAATATCTTTTTTTATATATATTTGATGCTGTAGAACAGGGGTATCCAAACTATGGCCCGTGGGCCAACTGCGACCCATGATCCATTTTTTATTGGCCCACAGCAAATTCCAAAAATATATTTAGTTTACTGAAATAAACCAGGTGAGGCAATACATACTTCACCTCGAGTGAGTGGCCCGGCTGTTTGTGTATTTTACCGCATATGGCACTTGGTGAAAAACGTTGAAAAACGTTTGGACACCCCTGCTCTAGAAAATTAGGGAACAAGAGAAGCCTAAGTGAGAGATCAGTTGGAAGTGATTCACTGGACTAGGTTAAAGATACAACTCATTCTATAAATACATACATACATACATACAGACATACATACATACATAAGGACATAAATAAAAAAGCAAACAAATACATGTTTTCTAAATATGATATCATTGGACCCGAGCAGATAAAGAAATTGAAGAAAAATTACAAACATTAAATTTTTGAACTACAATTTTCAAGGGGGAAAGGAAATATTTTATATTTCAATTATTTCTGTAATTTTAATAATGCGGAAATTCCTATTCCTCAAGTTTAAGAATTATGTTATTACTTGCATCATATTATTTAGAATATTATTATGCAATTATTTGAGTTACATAATCACTACTGGTGAATTGTTGAATAACACGGTTGCTTTTATGTGAGATGAGAAACAAAGTGCAGGGTAAAATTGTAGTGTATGATTCACTTTAGCTTTCTGGAGACAACAGTGCAGGGGTTCTGACAGATAAATAATAACTTGTGGCAGATATAAGGGAGCTCCCACAGAGGCAGGATTCTTGGTGAGTTGTTATTTACTATCCTTGAGTGAGCACAGTTCCAGCTCCAGGTTGATCTTAGGTTTGGTTATTAAACCCAGAATACTGAAAATAATAGCTGGGGGAGAGTTCAAAGGCAATTCTCAGTCACTTTACCATTCATTTCCTTAGCAGGGATTCAGTTCCTTGCCCACAACTCTGGAGGGAGTATTGAAATAAATTGCATTTGAGACATAGGTGTGGCTTGTCAAGATGGCAGAATTGGTAAATGCTTTTTACCTCCTCTCATGAACACATCAAAATTACAACTAAACTACAAAGCAACGATCATTGAGAATCAGCCTGAGATCTTGCTGAACTGAAACCCTATAACTAAGGACATACAGACGAAGCCACCTGGAGACTGGTAGGATGGGCAGACAGACGGAACGCGCTAGTTCCACACCTATGAGTGACCATTAAAAATCAGGAGGGATATGTCAGCTGCAGAGGTCCCCCCTGAACAAGCAAGGGGTCCCAGCCCAACACCAGGCTCTCCAGCCCAGGGTTTCAGTGCTAGGGACAGATCCCCATAATTTCTGGCTGTGAAAAACAGAGGTGATTGTGGCTGGGTGAGATGAGGGCAGCTGTAGTCCAAGGTATTCCATGTAAAGGGACCATGCATGGACTTACTCACTGATGGAATCACTGATTCTGAGTTCTAGCATTGGGGCAGCAGCTGGAGAGGAAAGAACATATCAGGGGAAACTGATTTGTCTGGATTTGGGACAAGGGCTGGAGGAAGAGCTTTCTTCCCTGACTGAAGAGCTAGCAGAAGCCATTGTTTCTTTGTTGAGCCCTCCCCCTTCCCAGCCTGCAGATGCAGCCATCCACCACATCTAAGTCTCCATCAAGCTGGCTAACACTCATCATTAGTCACACCCTGGTGATTCAAGAGCCCACCCAACTCAACTTTCAGGCACACCCAAGCTGCTTTCAGTGGGTTTTTTGTACAAACTGCCTGCCTGGCTCATGCCACAGACTTTCCTAGGTTCTCTTACAGGTTCACAAAACACAGACAAGCATCATCTGGTTTCGGCATGTCCTGTATCTCCTACTGAGCAGCCCTGAGCCCTGCACTAGCAACAGCCAGCCTTGGTTCTAAGCGTGGCCTCTCAAAGCACTCCAAGCAGGGCACATTTGGTGGCCATCTGTAGATGGCTTTGTGGCTCCTGTTGGGTAGCCACAGGTGGGGCACGGGCTGAGGCTAAATTAAATCTGCAGTGGGTCCCCTCCCAGGTGGTGCTCGTGCTGGCGCACCCAGTGGCCAGCTTTGAAATGAGCTGGAGCATCACCCAGCCACCTGCAAGGACGACACACACAATGAGACGATTGGGCAGGCACCAGAGTCCTTCTGAGGCAGATTCTGCTCTGTAGGGTCAGCCCCTGCACAACAGCTCCTGCAGTGTAGTCAGGGCCAGTCCTTACAACCAGTGAGCCTGAGGGTTAATCCCTGCTATTGACGTGCAAACAGCAACTGAGGCTCAACTACAAGAGGAGGGCACACACACCCACACAGAGGACACACTTGGAGTGTGTGGCTCAGATGACCAGGAAGACTGTGCCACTCAGCCCCACCACACACCTACTACATAAGGCCATTCTGCTAAGACTGGGAGACATAGCAGCCCTACCTAATACATAGAAACAAACACAGGGAGGCAGATAAAATTGGGAGACAAAGAAAAATATCCCCCCCAAAAAAACAAAACAAACACAAAGCTCCAGAAATAGAACTAAGCAAATTGGAGACAAGGAATCTACCAGATGCAGAGTTCCACTCACTGGTTATAAGGATGCTCACCAGGGTGTACTTCAACAAAGAGATAGGGAAACATGAAAAGACCAAAAACATCAAAAAGAACCTGTCAAAAATAAAGAATACAATAACCAAAATGAAGGAATCATTAGGGAATCAACAGTAGGTTAGATGAAGCAGAGGATCAAATCAGCAATTTAGAACATAAGGTAGCAGAAAAAGCAAATGAGAACAGAGAAAAGAAAATCCCCCCAAATGAGAAGAGTTTAAGGGGTTTCTGGGACAACATCTGCAATAACAGAAGGAAAAGAGAGAGAGCAAGGAATTTGAAATCTATTTGAAAAAATAATAACAGAAAACTCCTCTAATCTGGGGAAGGAAATAGATGTACAAGACCAGAGACCAGGAAGTGCAGAGAATCCCAAACAAGATGAACCCAAAGAGGCCAACACTGAGATGTATTATAATTAAAATGCAAAAGGTTAAAGACAAAGAGAGAATCTTAAAAGCAGAAAGAGAAACGCAGATAGTTGCCTACAAGGGAGCTCACATAAAACTATCAGCTGATTTCTCAACAGAAACTTTGCAGTCCAGAAGGGATTGACACAAAATATTCAAAGTGACGAAACACAAGTTGCTACAACCAAGATTACTATACACAGCAAAGCTATCATTTAGAATCGAAGGACAGATAAAGAGCTTCCCAGCCAGACAAGGAAAAGGTAAAGGAGTTCATCACCATCAAACCAGTATTACAAGGATAGGGTGGCTGAATGGATAAGAAATCAAGACCCTTACATATGCTGTCTACAAGAGACTCACTTCAAATCAAAAGACATACACAGACTGAAAGTGAAGGGATGGGGAAAAAAAAAAAAAAGTCATGCAAATAGAAATGAAAACAAAAAAATAGCTGAGTTAGCAATACTTATACCAGTCAAAATACACTTTAAAACAAAAAATATAACAAGAGACAATGAAAGACCTAGTACTGGTAATCCCCTTTCTGGGTATTTATCCAAAGAAACTTGGAATGCTCCTTCAAGAGGATATGCTCAATCATATGTTTACTGCAGCATTATTTACAATAACCAATATATGAAGGCAACCTGGTGTCCCTGAATGGATGAATGGATAAAAATGGGATAGTACATATATACAATAGAATACTACTCAGCTGTAAAAAATAATGAAATTTTGCCATCTGTGATGACATGGACGGACCTAAAGGGTATTATGCTGAGTGGAGTAAGACAGCTAAAGACAAATTTCATATGATTTCACTTATAAGTGGAATCTAAGGAACAAAATAAAGAAAGAATCTAAGGAACAAAATAGGAAATGGAAACACTCATAGATACAGAGAACATTCTGATGAATGCCAGGTGGGAGGGAGATTGGGGGTATGTGTAAAAGGGGAAGAAATTAAGAAATAGAAATCGGTTATTATACAGTAGTCATGGAGCTCTAGGATACAGAATAAGGAATATAGTTAATAATATTGTAATAACTATATGTATGGTGTCAGATGGGTACTAGATCTATCATGATGATAGATGGGAGGAGGGTTGGGTGCAGGGTTAAAAAGGGTGAAGAAATACAAATCAGTAGTAACAAAGTCGTCATGGGGATGTAAAGTAAAGCACAAAGAATATAATCAATTACATGGTAATAACTATATATAGTGCCAGGTGGGTACTGTTGAGTAATTATGAGATACAGCTGAAACTAAGATAATACAGAGGGTGCCAAAAAAAAAAAAAAAAAAAAAAATGTATACACAGTTTAAGAATGGAAAAAAACTGTATTAAAATTATGCTAATGGTAAGCACTTTGAGCACCTCTTGTAATTGCAGAAGTCAAATATGACTTGTATTCATCTTTTGTTATCGATATATATTATTACAATTTTAATACAGTTTTTCCCTTTCTTAAAATGTTTATGCATTTTTTGGCACCCTCTGTATTGTACGTTAGCTATACTTTAATGCAAATCTTTTTAAAAATTCCACATAAAATAGTGTTTGATTAAAAATATTTGCTTCTTTTAATTCGTGTAAAAACATATGAAGTGAGTCATAACACACATAAATGATGATATCAATGAGGGTCTAAATCCATTGAGCCATGCATCTGGTTATCATGTTGAAATTGGGCAATGGTGGTCTAGCTCTGATTTTTTTTCTTAGACACTTATTCCCAAAGCAGAATGTTTATCCCTTCCAATTTTGTTTCTTTGTGCCTTAAGATCTCCTAGGAAAGCCCGCCTCCTCCTATAGTAAAGAAGGATAACCATCTCAAAATGTTTGGCTATAACTAAGTAAGTTCAAATCAAAGACAAGAGAAAGGAGGCTTACTTGTATTTTCCAAGCAAAAATTACCAGACACACACACACTTTATCTGAGTCTTTAGTGAATTCTCATGAGGTCATATGGGAGAAATGGTGAATTCTTGGCACCATCAAACCATCAGGAGTTGGGTACATTTTTTTAAAAATGTATTAAAATGTGCTCTACTAAATTTAATATAGTCCATATGGAAATACTAAAATAAAAATGCAGTTACCTAAGAATAACAATTTTTGGGCCACACATGTTTTCTCCAGAAAATTGAAATCCAAGGTTTGTTTTAATTCTCAAATAATAACATATGTTATAAGGAAATGTATGCAATAATATTCTTATATCTGTGCTTCCCTGAAAATAAGACCTACGTGGACCATCAGCTCTAATGTGTCTTTCGGAGGGAAAAATAATACAAGTATATTATATTATATTATATTATATTATATTATATTATATTATATTATATTACATTACATTACATTACATTACATTACATTATATTATATTATATTATATTATATTATACAAAAGGCCCGATCTTATATTATATTAAAATAAGACTGGGTCTTATATTAATTTTTGCTCCAAAAGACGCATTAGAGCTGATGGTCTGGCTGGGTCTTATTTTCGGGAAAACACGGTAATGAAAATGTATAACATGCACCAAATTTGAAGATTAACAGTGATATAGTCAGAAGCTCCACATAAATTCATGACTCCATTTTACCACATTTTCACATAAAATTACAATTCCTTTCTAAAAAACATCTGCATTTAGCTTGCTTCTCCATTAATGCATTATTATTACCTAGTGGTTTCCATGGGCTATAATTTGAGCACATAAATATCTCCTTTAAACTTAAGCAATTTTAAAAACTGCTTGTCAAATTAAGGCAAAATGTATTTTAGAACAAAATATATTTCATATAATCAAGGAAGAATGATTTGTACATGTGTCATTTTAAGCAAGGGAAAAGATATCTCCAAATTAATCAAAGATTTAGGTACTAATTTTAGTAGCACAAAACTATGCTTTATTTCCTAATTATTACTGCTACTGTGATTCTATATTCATTTGCACTAGTTTCTAAAGATTTCTAAATTTAATATGTACATAAGTTATTTGTGTTTATTATCTGAAAATAAAAAAATGATAATAAAATAAACTCTTCTCAATCTCACCACCTATAACTGCTACTACATAGTTAATATTTTATATTGAGATTTATTTTTTAAGAGCCTTGAGATTTAGGTAAGGCCACATTTGACTGTTCATGTCCGTGGGTTTTTCTGAAGTATTGTTATATTTTACATGGGCAGCTTTACTTCTGAGTCCTGTTTCCATATACCACATAGTATTTTTTGTCTGAAATTTAATTTCTGTTCTACAATCAATCAACACAGATTTGAAAGTCAGGCCTTTCCACACAAAGTCATTCACTGAAAAAATGTTAAGTTTAGTAGACTCTCTCAAAGGATGTGTGCATGTCACAGAGGGATGGGCTTTAGAACAGGTACCAGTAGCTGAAGTCATTTTCTATCTTAGCAATGCAAATTGATTTAATTTCAGTATTATGCACTTATTTTTATTAAAGTCTTTTGAGAGATAAGGAACAGTGCCAGGAGGCATGCAATAATTGCTATTTAAGAGTTTCAATATTTATTTATGTTGGTGTCTCACCTGGGATGCTCTCAGGGGACCCTTCGTAGAAGATCTCCCCTCTCCTCTAGCTTAAGTTATTGTTCCAGGCTCATTTGTTTCCAAGTGTTTGTCTGACTTCATATAATTCCTCTTCTATCCAATGAGAAGAGTTTCATTGTGAAGAGGTTGGGTTTTCTCTTTTATCATCTATGTTTTTGCCAATCACAAATCTTCAGGTTTTCCTCTTCTGCTAGCATTAGTTTCATCTGTCATCTTCCTCAATTTTCTTGACTACTAGAAATTTTTGTATCAGCTGTTACATTAAAACTTTGAACACTCATTATTGGGGTACATGATTTTAATGTATCTTCTTATTTGAAATCTAGTTGTTTTTCAACTTAACCATGTATTTGAACCCTTCCCCACAACCATGTATCTATATATCTATAGAAGCATACGGGCTTACCGGTAGCCAGAAGTGAAAACAATTATGAATGTGAAGTTTTCTTGAGACCAAGTGAATTTTATTTTTGACATCACTGAGAGTTTTATAAATAGAAAAACCATTAACGCAAATGTGTGCTTAATATTGATATCTACCTATACCTAAAAGGTAGACAATTTTTAGACATATCTAATATCACAAAACAGCATATGAACACTTCTCAGGTCACCATATCTAAACTTGGTCTTGAGTATCGTCTTTGATTTCCACAGGATTGTGTGCAGATGTTCCTTTCATGCTTGCTGTCTTTCTACACAAATAAAGGTGGTCATAGAGAATGAACACATCTTTCATAGTTCTTTCATATCGAGTGGCATGTATTAATTACACATTAAGTTGTTTTCATGGATGACGTTCAAAAAAAAACACAACAAAATATTTTATATTGATTTAACTTTTTCTGCTTTACTCTGTTTGCCAATGATACCATTACTTGGAGCAGCAAGTAAGAGGACAAGAACTGCTGTGCAAGGCCATTTTCTGTGACAAATCATGTAGTTTGAAGTATGACAATGTTCAGACCCAATGGCTAATGTCCCTCAGCTTAGATAATTATTCCTGTGCACAGGTTGATGAGAGGGCAATCTGCGTTTTTAGAAGGTCTGATTCAGTAGCACTTGAAAAATTTGAAACTCATTGAGTATAATTTTGCTTGAATTCACCTTTCTTTGTTCAGACAGTTTCAATAATGCATTTTACTTCATAATTCAGTCAGGAATACCAATAGTATGAATTCACTGTCATTATCTTGTTCCAGGAAATGACATTGAACCTTGGCTCTTCGTCTTCTCGAAGGAATAAGTTCAATCAAGAGAAAGAGTCTTGTGCAGAATAAAACAGCAAGAAGTTTATTAATAAAAGAAAGTACACTCTGAGACATGGAGTGGGCTGACCCAAGAGAGGGGAGCAGTCTCGCCTGACATTATGGGAAGGCTTTTATTTTGGTGGGTAGAAATGCCTCTCCCTCTCCCTACCTTTCTCCCCTTGAGGTGCCTAGTCCTCTATCATTTAGCAATGTATTTCTTTAATTTAGGGGCATGTGTAAACATATCCCTTTGATTTAGCGGCATGTATAAATACATCCCTTTGGGGTGTGTGAAAACCTGGAATCCTGTTGGGCTAGTAAGGTATTGATGACCCTGAGAAACAGGATGTGGTCCCCCACTTCTGTGACTTTTAACAACCTATTTCTTTGATTAAGAGGCATGTGTAACCCTGGAGTCATACTGAGCAGATGTCAGGGGTCTTGACCCAAGTAAGAGATGTAGCAAGGGGTTTTCTAACCAGGGCTAAATCTCTCCTTCTCCTACTCATTTCTATCTATCTACCTATCCTATCAATCTTTTTTTTTTTTTTATGGTTGCCACTTGGAGAAAACAAATCATTTTCAAACTGTTCAAATTTAATGAAATGCTATGCAAATATATATATATATATATATATATATATATATATATATATATATATATATATTATACACACACACACACACACACACACACACGGTGCCAAAAATGTATACACATTTTAAGAAAGGAAAAAACTGTATTGAAATTGTAATACAATAAATGGTGCTAGCATTCATTTGATTAACGCCATCTTTTGAGCGAACATCATACTACACATTGCTACCATAATTCAATTCAACTTTGAAAACAAATAGATAGATAACATCTATCATCTATCTATCTATCTATCTACCAAAAAAATGTGTGCATATTTTAAGAAAGGAAAACTGTATTAAAATTGTAACACTCAATATATACCTATAACAAAAGATGAATACAAGTCATGTTCGACTTCTTTAATTACAAGAGGTGCTCAAAGTGGTTACCATCAGCGTCCAGACACTTCTGATTATGGTGAAGTACTGCTTGAGTAACAATGACCAAAGTCTCCACACATATATATATATACAAATTTGTCACCCAAATTTGTGCATAATTTTGATACCTACCTATACCTAAAAGGTATGCAACTGTTTTAAAATACATTTAATTAATCATAAAACAGCATATGAAAACGTCTCAGACACCACTTCTAAAACTGGTCTTTAATATCACCTTTGACTTCCACAGGACTGTAAGCAGATCTGTTGTTTTGTTGTTTTGTTTTATTTTCATGCTCAGTTCCTTAGTTCAAACTGATATTATTGTCAAAAAGAGAAGATGAAAATACCTACTGAAACTAGAATGGTTGAGATGAACAGAGCAGGCTCATTGTGTCAAATGGGTATTTTGAAATTTATTTTTAATCAAATTGCAATGTTTAACATAAGCTTATTTAATATTTTAAAGTATATAAATGGAAAGACATTTTACAATTACTGATAATAGGTTTTATTTGGCAGAATAGTTTAGATTATACTGTAATAACAAAATGATCCTGACATTTGTGTGGTTCAATATAACAAAGATTTATTTCTCATTCACATATGTGTTTCTCACAGACAAGTTTTGCTCTTGTGTTTTTGATCTTTACTCTAGGATTAAAGTTAATGACAAATCACTATCTGGAATATACTCATGACCTTGGCAGAGGGAAAAGATGGTTCTGGAAAGTCTTGCAGAGACAATTAAAACTCTGGACTGAAAGTGATATGTATCACCTCTGTCATCACTCATTGACCAGAAATAGTCACAAGACGTCATTTACAAAGGGGCAATTCAATCTTCTGTCTGGAAGGAGGGATAACCAGAATTAGTTGATAAGCAAGTAGATAATATATTAATGTTAAATTATATCTGTAACCAGAGATATGCTGAAACTGGCTCATAGCAGTTTACAAGAGTTGGTTTTGTGTATCTCTTCCCAATTCCTTATTCAGTGATATCACTTTGGAAGCTTGGATGTTTGTACCGTGAATATTGGCAAACACTAAAGATTAGGATTTCTGCCCCCCCCCCCCTTACCCCAGAGTCAATTATTAAACATTTATAGCATACCAGTAAGTGTACTTTTATGAAGATAAACAAGTAAATGCTAAAAAGTAAGGTAGTGAAAGGAAAACAATTATTTCACACTCATATCTCAAAAATTTCAAAGATATCTATCCTATTTCCTCTATATTTGTAGAAAGAGCTTATGAATAAGAAAATAACCTAATTGAAAAATGCATTATTTATGCCTAAGTTATTTTCTAAGCTAGGATCTTTAGATAACAGATGTCCCTGATTTTCTTCTTAGTTAGAAACAGACAGTTTCAGCTTCCTAACAAATAAAATGATCATTGAGACCTTGATGAAACTGTACATTTTCAAACTCTGGAATATTGCAGACTATACTGATATATTCTAGCGAACGCCTTCCACTGCTGGACAGAACTTATTTTCAGAGCTGAGCTAATATTATCTGCAGTGTCTTACAAATTGTATTACAACTTGATAAGTCACAATTACAGAAATGCATGATTCAATTTCCTTAAATTTTAACTATATTCAAACATCCCAAAGTTATTTTTCATAGAAATATGCTTCATTAAGTTAAAACAAATAAATGTGTACTTCCAAAATTGTTTAAAATGGCTTGCTTCTGACAAAAATTTATTCTTATTAATTAAATGTCCTCTGTGTTTCCAATTGGCACTTACCAAAGTTTGATTACTACTATCCCTCAGAGACAGAGAGATGAGTACCGTCTTCCTAGATGATTGCATTAGAAAAGATGGCTCCTGGGTCCATGAGAAAGATATCCATGGTTTGTAAAACGGGCAGGATACTGGGAGAACATGTACAATGCAAAGGGGCAGAGAATGAATAGGCATTTACACGTTTTCTAAAATAAGAGCTCTAATAAAAGGGAGACCAGGGGTCAAGAGTCAGGAAGAAACTGAAAAATTTAGTCAAGCTGAGGAGAAATGCTAAGGTGTTCATGGTCACTCCTAGTACTTTAAAATAATGTGATGTGACCAATGAATTTAGTGTTAGTCAATGGTCTAGTAAAATTGTATTTAATTGTTTTTTTACATTAGCTACTGCTCCGTCACTTTTAACCCATTTAACAATAAGCAGAAGCTTTAAATGGCCACTTCACAAAAGAGGAAATCCAATTAGGCAATAAACAAATGGAAAGATGTCAGCCAGTTAGTAAAAAAATCCAAACTAAAATCACAATGTAAGCATATCACACACATATCAAACGGGAACAAATTTAAAATTCTAATTTGGCTAGAATGTGGAGCAAGGTGAATACTCATATGCTGTTGTAAGTGTATAAAGTGTTATCACCACCTTGGAAAATGTTTGAAGTCATCTAATAAATTTGCATTCTCTCATATCCTACAACCCATCAATTTCAGTCATACATTTATACCTGAGGTAAATTCTTGTACATTTACACTAGGATATTTGTACAAGAATATACGTAACAACATTATTTGTTATAGGGAAAGCAGGAAACAATTTGTCTCTACCAATATCAGAATGGGCAAAAATAACCACAAAAAACCCCCACAAAACATGCTATTTCATACTATGAAATACTCTAGTGAGATGATGTATATTAAAATGATTAAGAGTACAGTACTTGGACCCGGATTACCAGATTTGTATACTATCTCCATCACTAACGAATTCAGATTAATGTTATTATATTTAATAATAATACAGAGAGTTAATATGACAATGATAGCATCATGTTAAAACAATAAAATTGAATGAAAAATGGTTATATAACAGCATAGTTGTGATAGGCTAGGTTCGTAGATAGATAGGAATGAGCAGGAGAAAGAGAAATTTAACCTTGGTTAGAAAGCCCCTTGCTGCAGCTCCTACTTGGGTCAAGACCCCTCGCAGATGCCCAGCAGGATTCCAGGCTTACACATACCCCTAAGCGGATGTGTTTGCACATGCCCCTAAAACAAGGGGATGTGTTTACACATGTCCCTACATCAAAGATATACATTGTTAAGCTAGGCAGACATCCTGTTTATCAGGGAATACATCCTGTTTGTCAGGACCTCCAATACGTTATTAGCCCAACAGCATTTCAGGTTTTCACATGCCTCACAATCAAGGGGATGTGTTTGCACATGCCCCTAAATCAAAGAAATGCTCTGCTAAATGCCGGAGGACTAAGCACCTCATGAGGAGAAAGAGAACTAAAAAGAGGGAGAGGGGGAGACATTTCTATCCATAAAAATAAAAGTCTTTACACAATGAAAGGTGGACCTGCTTCCCTCTCGTGGGTCAACCCACTCCATGTCTCAGAGTGTACTTTCTTTTACTAACAAATTTCTGTCTGTTTCATTCTGCACAAAATTCTGTCTCTCGATTGAATTCATTCCTTCAAGAAGACAAAGAGCCGAGGTTCAATGTCATTTCCTGGTAACAGATGGCTCTAATAAATATAGCATAGTGTAAAGAAAAATTTTAAAATTCACTGACAAAAATAACTTTATAGATAAAATTAATTGGAGGACTTGTTTTCTACAACAACAATGTAGAAATTTACATCCAAAATACTGTCTTGAATGACAGAGGAAAGAGTGGTCAGCCACAAATTAGGTATATGTCAACAGGTATACATGACATGTGATCAGTTGGGGTCAGATAAGGATGAGAGGGAACATTTGGAATTTCGTTGTTTTTTTGTTTTGTAAATGTAGTGAATATACTTATGGTTGCCTTCAGTGAGATGTTTCAGGTTGATTATTTGTTTTCTCTTGACAACAATGGTCCTTTCATGAATCCTTCATTCCACTCAGCCTGGAAAGTTTGCTTTTAAATTACAGGTTACATAAGTATGTGCTGTGATTATTATAAAAGCATCCACTCTGTGAAGTCATTTTTAAAGAGAAGACAGCTTGTTACAATGAGAAGTTCACATGTGTACAAATTATCTAAATGTTACTATTTTAAACTTAATAAATTGCAAATGCCTTACATAGTAAGACAGTACAATTGAGTTTAGGAAATAAATTATTTGAGCCTATAATCTGGTCATGAGCTAGGTGTATTGCCTAGTATTCAGAAATGCTTTACCTATCACTCTTTTCAAATCATTCTTGTTTTTGTTTTTTGTTTTTAAAGTGGATTGTTTGTTGAAGTTTTTTTTAAAATTCTAATTTATTGTGGTAACAATTGTTAGCAAAGTTACATAGGTTTCAGGTGTACAATTCTGTAATACATCATCTATATATCACATTTTGTGTTCACCACCCAGAATCAGTTCTCCTTCCATCACCATATATTTGATCCTTTTTACCCTCATCTACCACCCCTCTTCCCCCCTTACCCTCTGCACAAACAAATGAAGAAACAAAATCTCATAGACACAGACAATAGGTTAGTGGTTACCAAAACATTCTAATTATGATTTTCTTACCATCATTGAGTACATCTGGAAGGCACCAGATAGTTTAAATTTGGCTTTTTAAATATTTTTAATCACATATATATATATATATATATATATATATATATATATATATATATATATGTTTTGATGATTTAAAAAAATGTTGATTTCTGACTTAAATTCTGAAATAAAATTCATATTTATTTCAGAAGCTGTTACTCCAGTGTGTTACACAAAATCATACAAAAATAGCCCTTGGATTTCTACAAAAAGGGAAAATGCATTTATATTGCTGTAATGTAAGCAGATCTACAAGTTTAAATTCAGTTTACGTTTCTATGACTGTTACATGATATCACCAACACTAATGACGAAACAAATTAATAAATTAGTTTTACTTAATATATTCCTAAAGAGTCAATTTATTGCAATGTTTCAAAGGTTTAGAAGCCTTGAGACGGAGTCTCGGAATACACAAATTGACATTTTTTTGTCACTGGTGGTAAATAAAAAAAAAAAAAATAAGAAGGTATAAACTTAGAATGTATGTTTGTGCTGTAAATCTGAGCACTTCTATGAACCAAAGATGCTGTCATGAATATCAAGGAGATGAAGAGAGTGCAATGAGAATTGCTTTCAGCGCCCACGCTCACAGTGTTGGGAGTGATACTGGAGGTCTGGTTCAAAACTCTTCCCCTTAAGGATATTGAGCTTCTAACAGAATACAAAATAGATGTTTTATCCAAAATAAATTATTTTTTTGTCCAAAATAAATAGTTATTAAATTAATCAGGACTAGAATGTGAGTCAGTTAACTCCTAACTTATAACTGTCTTTGACAACATATTTTTGAAGATTGCATTTATTTGATGGAGATATGTAGTTATTTTCTAGAATTAACATTTGTTCTAAGTCTTTTGTTCTTTCTTCGGAACTATTATTTTCTAAGCCACACTATGAATTGAAATATTTTAGCATTATATAAAATGTTATATAAATGAGTCTTGTCACAACGAAAGATTCTATTCTGAACTCAGACTTGATAACCATACAGAAATAGCATGATGACTCACTACCAGTGGCTCTCCAGAAAGGCTAGGAGCCTGCTTAAAAGTTAATAACATTTCTTCACCTTAATCTCATTAGTCTTGGCTGACAGTCTCAATCACAGTTCCATACTGACTAAAATAGAATCATGGAAATTTCAAAGGCTGCACCATCAGAGGTAAAATCTACCAGTGCAGACAGCCAGCCTGTGAGTTTGCAACATTTATTGAGTGCCTACTATGGTACCGATGTTGACCCCCCCCATCACAGTGGTGATGAAACCAACTCCTTTCTCTGAAAACAATAAAGTAAAATAAATATTCACAGTATACAGAGGGAGAATAATAACTAGCATTTGTTGATTATTTTTAAGTTACCAATTAGCATCATCTATTATCACCTTATTTCATGCTCACTCAAATGTGTGTGTGTGTGTGTGTGTCTGTGTGTGTGTGTGTATTTATCATCTTTTTAAACATGTTAGGAATATTTTCCTTTCTTTTTTTAAGTTAAATGCATTGGGACAAAAAGATGTGGCACATAGTATATACAATGGAATACTTTTCAGCTATGAAAAAGATGAAATACTGCCATTTGCGACAACATGGATGGATTTTGAGATTATTATGCTGAGTGAAATAAGTCAGATGGAAAAGGACAAGAATCATATGATTTATTCATTTGTAGGATATAAAACAAAATTATATATATATATATATATATATATATATATATATATATATATATATGTATGTATTTTTATTCACATTCTACTGATAAAGAAATTGAGGTACAGATGATTTAATTGAATTTCTGAAGTCAATTAGCTATTCTAATTTTTTTTTTTAAGCTTATGTATTTCTCATAGGCCCCTAAGTATAATACTGTAATTAGCTCTGGAGATGTTATTTCTTGAAATTTGATATTTTGAAAATCATCAGAATGATTTCTTTTTCTCAATAGTTTATATAAAAACAATCAATTAAGGTACCTATCCCAAATTCTCACCTAATTACATATACAGCTGATCCTTGAACAACATGGGTTTGAACTGCACAGGTCCACATGTATTGAGATTTTTTTCAATAAATACCTGTACTGTTTTGATCCTCCATCGGGAGTCCACAGATGCAGAGACCCCAATGTTAGCATTGACCTATTTTATATAGAGGACTTGAGGCTTCCTAGATTGTGGTACCCGTGGGGGTCCTGGAAACAAATCCCCCACAAGAATATGTAGGGACACAGTAAAGTTTTGGGGAAATTAAAAGTTATAAACAAATTTTCAGCTGTGCTGGGGCAGCATCCCTAATCCCGCATGCTCAAGGGTCAGCTGCATATTCCCCTGCAAGTCTTTCTCTGGTTCTGGTATGTCTCTTCAATGTTTACTAGACTCGTGATATATATGCCATATGCCTAGACTTGAGTATCACTCATCAGAAAGTTTATCATAGATACTTTAGACTGTAAGTTGCCCTAGAAATCTTTAGAACTAATATTTTCTTTTTCTTTCTTCAGGTGATGAGACTAAGTCTAGAAAAATAAAGCATTTTGAGAAGATGACAGAGCTGGATAGTTAAACAGTTTGGGGTGAGGGAAAGATGGAGAATAAAATCTGAGTTCCTAACTTTAATGTGGTACTTTTATTTTTGCATATTTTATTGTTTCTTAACAGATATTGAGATGAACTTTTCCACTATTTTCTAAAATAAATGCTGGATTCTAGGTATAAGTCTGGGCTTTTAATACTCTGTTTCCATCCAAGTTTATTTTCGGAACATTAATTTTGAATACATTAATAGTTATTATTTTCATTTTTATATCTCATAGTTTACTTGCAGCTTATTAATTCAATAAATACAATTTACAAAACATAAAGCCTATACCGAATATGTAGAGAAATATACATTTTATTAATCTCTACCTATCTTAAAACTTAGTGTTTTAATTCATTACTCAAAGATATCAATTCAACTAGTAGTTCAAAATAATTGTTCTTATCTTCAAATTCAAGTAACAAAAGATTTAAATAATACAAGCTCATTAAAGAATAGCAAGTTTAAATATTTGAATACTTAAAATGAATAGAATTCTACATTAGTGGTAAGAATAGCTAGAATACTTGTAGCATATATAAATGCTGGGCAGAGTGGCAAACACTTCACAAATATTTTCTAATTTATTTTTCAAAATAAGCTTGTGGGATTGATACTAATATTATTTTTGTTTCATAAATGTGGAAACTGAAATTCCAAAAGGTTAAATAATTTATTCAAGGGCACGTGTCTCTTAGTAAAATGTAGTAACACAAAAACTCTCATTCTAATAGAAATACCAAACAATGTCCTTTGATTTATTTCCCCAAAGTGAACTGATTATTTTCCACAATCTAATGTTTACTGATTTAAATGTCTGTTGCTAGTAGCAACAACACGGAATAGAAACTGCATTCTCTAAAGACATTATATCATATGGAAGAATAGAAAATCTTAAATAATTTAAATAATCTAATTTTATTTTTTTAAGAACTCATACAGAAAAGCAAATTCTTGGACAACCATTCCAATCAGGTGGCTTTTAGATCAAAGCCAGTGGGAGAAAGGTGTATGTAAAGTAAGCATAGCTAATCCATCCTTGCCAATCAAATCTGCAGATATTCAAACAAGATCAATTAAAAAGTAGAAATGGATAAGCGAATCATATTTCTTTAATGACTGTCTTTAAAGAAACTTCAAGCTATGTTAGTCAATTTGTCAAATTATATGTATTTCCAAGATATAACACTTTATCTTTACAGAGGTGGATTTTCAATGGAAGCTTCTATTAAGTTAGAAAGATGTTTTGATAAAATATTAAATGGTGAAAAGTGAGTCAAAGCCAAGGACAGAGTTATTCATGCGTACATAGTTGGATTTTAGCTTCAGGCTTGAGAAAAAGTTTAGGTCTCCGGTATTATGTGCTACATTAAGTTTGCTAAATGCAGACATGTTCAGCTTTAGTAACATCTTTGGAATTGTACTGATAGAACCAACTTGTGCTTTTATTAAACAAAATAATTGCAATTAGAAAAAACTGTTTTAAAATCTACTCTCTCTTCTGGCCTGATCTTCTTGATAGGCAAATAGCCATGGATTGTGTGATCATTATTCTTCTATTAATGTCTCTAGGTTGGAAGAAACACAGCACATGATACAGAGAATGATTCCATGCAATTGTATGTGGTGCAGTGAAAGAGAGCAGGTTCAGGTAAAAATTCTTACTGATTCACACCTGTGTTTATTTATTTTCTATAATTCTTCCATAAAGGGCAGGACTTGCAGGCATAATTGGGGACTTGCCGTAAGTTGAAAATATTCACCAAGGACTGCTTTATATAAACTTTTTAAGAGCTGCTTCAACTCTTAAATGTCAGTGCTAATAAGTTTATACAAAAAACAAGGAGGACAGAAGAGAGGGAGAAAGATGTTGAATAAAAGGTATAATTTCTCTCTGTGATTCTGAAGGGCACATTATTTTTTCTTTATAGAACAGGAAGGGGAAAATTAGACTGATAAGACTTCTTGTGTCTAGGGAAAATATGTTATTCTTAAAATCAAATCAGAAGTTGAAGAAAAACCTCAAATAATAGTGCTAAATAATTACAAGTGCCTATTGTCGGGTAGAATGATAAGCTGTGGGAACTTGCCTTTTATTTAACACTCCAGTGAAATGAAAGCTTACATTATCTACCTCAGCAGTTGGCAATGAATCAGCTCTATTTTAATATTTTCTTCCTAGGAATCACAAAAGTCATAAAAGTACTATTCACACATATGCATGTTATGAAGATCATAATAATAGAAAATTTAAAAATATAACAATGATTATAATATAAAAATGGATAATTCTATAACTAATCTATCATTGGAATATCTAAATCTAAATGGTGAGCATCTGTTTTTCAAATAACTCTTTTTAAAATTCAACTATTTATCTCACATTACCTCATTGAGACATGTGCATAACTAATGTGATGGTAATAACAGTCTCCAACATACACCTTTACAGAGTGCGCATTTGACAGTGGTCTAATCTGTGTGGGATGATTTACCATGGATACAGAAGTGGGAAGTTGAACAAGCATAACTCATGGTGTTAGAAAATCATGCAATGTTGTCTCTTGTTCTCCCATTAAATGCATTCAGTCATGCCAATTTTTTTTTTTTTTTTACTGATTCAAAAGGAAACTATACCAGAATCTATGTATTTACTATGTAAATCTTATAATAATCAATTGGGTTTTTAGTCTCAAATGAGTTTGTTTTCAGAAATAGAACTGTTCAGTCTGTTTTATTTCTATGAAATAGCAACAAAAAATTGAAAAACTCAAATTAAATTGCTTAAATTAATTAGAATCAATAAGCATCAAATAACTACTACATTTACCAAACAGCATGAATGACATACATCTTAAACTATTTCATATTGCTGAGAGAAATTTAACAACCCATTTAAATCAGATATATACCAAACTGATGAACTAAAGATTAAATAGTTAATTCTCTATAACCTACTCTTTACAGTCAATGCAATTCCAAATAAAATCACAGCAGGTTTCATTATTAAAATGGACTATGAAGTCGATAAATAAATTAATTATAAAGTTCATATGGAAATGCAAATGTCCAAAAAAATAAAAAAGACAAACTTGGAGAGAGGATTGTTAGAGAACTTATTACAAAACATCAATAATTAAGGCAGTGGGAGAAAAATAGAGTAAAGACAAATAGAGTATAGACAGACAAAAAAGACAAATGGCACAGACTGTAAGGTCCAGAAAGAGACCTAAATATAACACAAGTAATAGATTTATAACACAGTTGCCAGTAAATGCAATGAGGCAAAAATGTTACTTTCAACAAAAAATTATGGATCTAGTGAAGCATCAAATTGGGGGAAAAGGTAAACCTTTACCATTATGTCACCTCATACTAAATATAAATCCTGGGAACGTCAGAGCCTTAAATATGAAAGTAAAATTATTAAGCGCTTAAAGATAACAAAAGGAAAATGTCTCATGAACTTGAGGTAGACAGAGATTTCTTAAACCAGACAAAAAATAATAATAAGTAAAAACTGATGAGTTAGATATCATTATTTTTAATTGTTCATTAAAAGATCTCTTTAAATAGTGAAAACATTCATAGGAAACTACAAATAGATGCAATACATATATCTGAAAAATAACTTATATGTAGAATATATAGTTTTTTAATAAGTTGACTGAAAAAAAGTATAATTCTCCTTTCCCCCAAGAAAAAAAATGAGTAAAATATTTGAACAGACACTTTACAAAAGAGGATCTCCAAATGTCCTATAAGAATATCAAAGGATGCTCAATCTCTTTAGCCAGAAGGGAAATAAAAATTAAAAGGACAACTACAAGAATGGTTACAAAAGTAATGGTAATAGCAAATGATGTTGGGATGTGTACGACTGCAACTACTAAGCACTGTAGTTTTGATTTTTAATTGTTAAAATCTTTTTGGAAAACTATTTGGTAGTGTTTATCAAATGTAAATCTATACATACCAAGTTCCCAGTCATTCTACCTGTTACCATCCTACTACCCAAAGACAATGTTGCAAATTGTTTACCAAAAGACTTGCAAAAGAATTTTCATATCACTGTTATTTACAGTAGCCCAAACCTGAAAATTTTTCTCTTGGCTATTACAATTAATAAATACATTACAGAATATTCATATAATTAATATAGTGAATCAAAAGGGAAAATAACTTACTGCTATATGCAATGAAAATAATCAATCACAATGATAAATACCATCCATGAATCTATTTCTCTACTGATTTTTTTCCCCTAATATACAGTCACATTTTCTTTTTCCAAAAATTGGAATTTTTTATTGGATATTAGTATTGCAAATATTATATTTTGAGTGTCTGGATTTATGTCTTCCTTTAAATAGTATAATGCTTTGTTTTGCATGAGAATTGAGTTACTGAGTACTTTGATCATTTTGAGATTTGTTTGCAAAATGTGTTAGGGTGGATCTAGAAGAGGCTTCATTTCAGAGATAGTTGACTCCCACTACTAAGTAAGTCATGACACCTCTGAGTTCTCTAGGAATGTTCCCTCTGAGTGATCTCTTGATCTCTGAGAATTCTCTCTGGTCAGGGATGGAACATCTCACACTGTATTTAGTTCTGGAAATTTTTCAGTTTAAAACACGCTGGTTGTCCTTTGTCTATCCTTGGGAGTTTCACACTTCTCGTGGGACATCTAGTAGTCACAAACACTCAAGGGGACACCACAGCAAATTTCTGAAATTCTTTTTAATATAGATCCCCCGTGCTCAGGATACTATACTGAAAATGCCAAACACCTCAGCTCCTCTGTTATTGCTAATTTGTCAACTCAGTGAGGGTCCCTTGCTCAGCTTGCAAATCCCTTCTTTGCACTGTAGGCTGAAAAATGTCTTAAAGAAGAAAGCCAGGATAATTACAGGTCTTACTGATTTGTCTTACTTCTCTCAGAGATCACAGTCCTCCAATATCTGAAAAGAGTTGTTTGATACATTTTTGTTTGTTGGTTTCATTTGCTAGTTTTATTGCAGGAGGTTAAATCTGGCCCTAGATTAAACCATTATGGCCATTACCAGAAGTCCTCATTCTTATTCATAGACATTTTTGAAAACATTTTTATATATTAAGTCGTTTTTGTAGGTTTTACTTTTGCAAATCAGATATCTAGTTGACTACTATTTTATATACTTCAGATAACTGATTTTGAGATACTGATAAGATAACTAAAACTTTGTGATTATCCTTTGCTACCTATCACTTCTTCCAAGGTGACTAGATTTTTAACATATCAATGCTCTTACATATTCCTCACAGAAGAATAACAGAATCCAAACTCAATTGGTTAAAGATTTAAAAGTGTCCTAAGTACAAAATTGATAAATATATAATATTTTATATTAATTTTACCTGAAGACAAAGGTAAATATGTTTTCAAAGTGGCCTGACATAATTTAATGCCCACAAACTAAGGTTTGAATCCTAGCTGTTATTATTAGCTTTGTGTCCATTAGTAAGTTTTAATCCTCTATGAACCACAACATTCTCCTCTCTAAAATTAAAATATTAATCCCTCACTTGATGGATTAGAGGTGATAAAATAGGCACTAAGTAAACAGTCAACATTATGATAATACCCTCATTAATTTTTACTGTAATATTTATTTTTATTACAGTTTTCTGAAAGCTATGTTACCTGACTTTTAAGTACAGAAGGAAACAAAGCCTCTTTTGTCCCTACAAAATGTGATTTTAAATTGTGCTGGTTTTTTTTTGTTGGTATTGTATAGATATCACAATAATCATGGATTTTAAATACATTATTTTATTTTTTCATATTAACACCTCTGTAGGCCAACAAATACAAAGCAAATTCATAGACAGATATGTGTAGCAGTATAGTTCCTGAGCTACTTCATGTGTCTTGCATCTCTGTTCCAACCACTAACATGTGTCTTGAACATAACAAGCAAGACCACTGATATTACAATACTATATGCAGAGAAATCAAATTTATTGGTAATGTACATGTAGTCAAAAAAATGAATAAGATGAATTATACTATGAAAACAGCCTTGTTTTCAAGGTATCTACAAAAATGTGGAATCAACTACTTTATTATTCTGACACTTTCTGTTAATGGTAACATGGTTCAATAAGTTAAAACATTTTCTAGTGGCCTACACATCCATTATGTTAATGCAGGTAGAGAAGCATAATCACAAAAGACACCAACTATGGGAAGTTTGCCTGATAAACGCAAGGACAATGTTACGGACTATTTACCTCTAACTGGTATTGCAATATATGTTAATTATATGGCTCATTTTACTATAGAAAGAAAATAGTGAAATCAGACATAATTAAATCAAAGGATATAAACAAACTTTCTTAGTTATCTGCTTAAATCAAATAAAAGAAAAATTTCAAGAGAATCAGTAATCATAGAGGGTGATCTGGGGACATAAGAAAGATGTTCATTTCAAAAATGTGAAGCATCTTAATAAAGTTTTCAGTTTTGTAGTAATAATTGTTATAATATTGTTGGCCTGTTTCCTGGGTATAAAGTGGCATTTTATCTCTAAAACACATTTTTTCCTAATTATCAGCATTTGAGAGAATGAACCACCATCTTTTTTTTTTCTTAATGAAAGTTAAGAGTATTCTTATAAGAAATAAAGGATATTTCATGTGTCTCCTTTCAATCAGGTGAAATTTACCATGACTCAAGGCTTAAACAAAAAAAGAAAGAGAACTGTTAGAATGGGTTTTTTGAAAAAGTGAAGCTGTAACAAGTGTTGGTGAAGATGTGGAGAAAAGAAAACATTCACTCACTGTTGGTAAAAATGTAAATTGGTTCAGCAATTATAAAGTAGAGTATGAAGTTTCCTCAAAATACTAAAAATATAAATACCCTAAAATCCACCAATCCCACTTCTGAATACTGGGGGTGCCAAAAAATTTATACAAGTGGACACTTTGGTCAACATTGCTCAAGCAGTAGTTCCCCATAATCAGAAGTGTCTGCATACTGATGGTAACCACTTTGAGCACCTCTTGTAATTGCAGAAGTCAAACGTGATTTGTATTCATCTTTTGTTATCAGTATATATTGAGTATTACAATTGTAATACAGTTTTCCTTACTTAAAATGTATATATATATATATATATATATATATATATATATATATATATACACACACATATTTAGCACCCTCTGTACACGTCCAAAGGAAATGAAAAGAGTTTACCGAAGACATATATGTACCCTCATGTTTATTGCAGCATTATTCATAATAGCCAAGATACGGAAGCAACATAAACCAGTGAATGAGCACACACACACACACACACACACACACACACACACACACACACAGTGGAATATTATTCAACCATGAGAAAGACAGAAATCCTGACATTTACGACAACTGTGATGGACCTTGAGGACATTATGCTAAGTGAGATAAGTCAGAAAGAGAAAGACAAGTACTGTGCAATATCAATTGTATGTAAAAACTAAGAAAATCTGAAGTCCTAAAAACAGAGTAAAATGGTAGTTACCAGAGACTGAAGACGGAAGAATAAGAGAGATGTAGTTTAATGATACAAACTTGCAACTGGTAGATAAATAAGTCCTGGAGAAAGGCACAGTTTAGTGATTATAGAGAACAATATTGTACTATAAACTTTGAACTTGCTAAGAAACTAGATCTTATTTACTCCCACGGCAAAAATAAATAATACATATGTGATGTGATAGAGGTGCTTACACTATAATAGTAGTCATACAGAGATATATAAATGTCTCAAATCAAAATGTTGTACACCTCAAACTTACACAATGTTACATGCCAAATATATTTCTATAATAAAAAAAATAATCTGGACATAGTTCTTTTTTATAATATAATTCTTGTAATGAATTTCTCTGTATTTTAAGTGGCATTTAATTAATAACTAACTTATTAATCAATTTTATTAATTATAATATTTCTAATATTTTTATTTTGCTAGCTTGAGATATTTCTTTTTATATACCTGTGTTCTTTCTTCATAGTACATAGATATCCTCATAAAAGCTGTTAGAATACTTGTGATACAAAAATAATGTCTCATAACATAAGTATGTATAATATCTTCTGAACATGCACCTTCTCTTCAGTTTTTACTTGCATGATTTAATTATTTGAAATTCTAAATATTAGATCTAGTAATATGTAAAATAAAACTAAATTTCACTCCATCTTGGGGAAATCACAAACACATATTCACAATAGTTTTGGACAGAAGAATTACACTATTTAGATAGCCATTAAGCCTCATTTTAAAAATATTCATTCAGATATTAGTATTAGGGTGCTGTAAAAGTAATTGCAGTTTAAAAGGCTAAAAATAATTGCAAAAATTGCAATTACTTTTGCACCAACCTAATATATATTACTTGGGCTGACACAAGCTACATAGTTTTATATAAAACTAATAGAATTTTATGACTCTATACATTATATTTGATGCTAGGAGAAAATGACCCTCATTACTTATATTGGAAATTAGGTCTGTTGCTAATGTTGAATATATAGCGATAATAACATTTGAAACAAAGACTAACTTAATGTCAGAAGTTTACTTTCCCTTAGGGAAAAAGTTCCATCCAACAAATGAACCATACAACATAAAAACAGACTACTTGAATAGATGAAGATGAATGATTAACTTGACTATCTTGACTACTAATCTGAGTAGGATTTATCAGCTTATCGCTCTTTAGAAACACAGTGAGAATTGGGGGATCTCTCAGACAAAGAGGAATGAAGTGAGTAGGCTAAGGTGGATCAAATATTGCAGATACATGCACGTGGACTCTGGTATTCATTGTTGGAAAGCAGATGATATGATAGTCATGTCTTAAAAGGAAAATGGTATCTGTATTTTAAGGCAGCATGTGTCACTAGCATGATTAGGCCAAAATGTGAACTGAAAGCAATAGTTTAATCTTACATAAAAGTGTAAAACAATACAAACGAAGCCACTTTAAAACGAAGTCAGAGCTGCCATCCCAGAGGAATTGCTTTGCATGGCTATGCCTCAAATTTTTAGAATGTTAAAACAGGGCAAAATAATCTATGGACTGAGCCTAAAGCAATGCTGTATCCCAAATAACTGTTTGCAAAAATAAGATAGAAGATATTATAACTACTGGGCTACCAGACTAAAAATTAAAAACATTCTCTAGAATTCGTGTCACTATGTTAACTTATCTGCACCAATAGAAATGCCTTCCTTCTCTTGATGTAATTGTAATTTTCTCATAAATACCCTTTGCCTTTGTCTCCTAATCAGAACACTGTTTGGGCTTCTGCCTAAATCAATGCTTCCTGAATAGCTATTTGTTTGTGTGTTTTTTTGTTTTGTTTTTTGTTTTGTTTTTTATATCTCAAATAAACACAAGTTGCCTCTTACTTTGGCCTTTTATTATTAGGTTAACAGTTTATTTCTTTGTTGCTTGTTTTTTCTGTTGTTGTTGTTGAGGGGAGAAGATGGGAGGCTTAGTCTTCAGCTCATTTCAGAATGTGATCAAGTGGGTGTGGAGATACTGCCTATAATCGTCCAGTATAGGGATGATGATGGGGGAACATCACATCTATGGCTGGTCTTCCATTGGGGTCATATTCTCACATTTAAATATTCTCATATGAAATAACTACCATATGGACAAGTAATTAACATGAAAATTAGCTAAATAAAACAGACTAAATTATAGCTTTGTCCAATTGTCAGGTTTAAACATGGTGTACTAATTTTCTATTGCTATGGTAACAAATTACTGCAAATTTAGTGGTCTGATACAACATAAATTTCTTATCTTACAGATTTTGTAGGTCAGAATTTAGGGCAGGCTAGGATTGCAAAAAGCTGAAATCAAGGTGTTGGCAGGGCGGCCTTTCTTACTGGAGGTTCTAGAGAATAATTTGCTTCCAAAGTTATTCAAGTGGTTCGCCAATTTGATTTCCTTGTGATTGTAGGACTGAGGTCCCTGTTTCCTCACTGGCTGTCAAAGATCTGTCTTTGCTTCTAGATGCTGTCTGTATTTTTTCTCATGCTTTCTACGTGACCCCTCCAACAACAGTAGATCAAGCCCCTGTTATGCTTTGAATATCTGACTTCTCCTGCTACCTCCTCTCTTTGATTCCAGTTTAGGAAGTTCTCTTCCTTTAGGGACTCATGTGATTAGATTGGACCCAGTGAGATGATCCAAGATAACCTCCCTATTTTAAAGTCCATAACCTCAATGACAACTGTAAAATCCCTTTTGCTATGTAACGTAATATAGTCAGAAATTCTAAGGATTTTTGTGTAGACATCTTTGGGGGTTCATTCTAATGATACATAGCAAAGTTCCTAAGTATAGTTTTAAAAACAAAATGAAATTATACAAATTACTCAAATTGAATTTAGTTACATGTAAAATACGTGCATATGTCTACATACATATACTCGTATTCGTATAAATTCATGTGCACATACATTTTCCCAAATCTAAATCAGTGATGCCAAAATACATTTTTTCATCTACTTCCTAATTGCTTCAACCTTAAACTTTATTTAAGTGTGTATAAAAATCAGAATATATTTAAGAACGCAAACATCTTCAATTGAATGGTTTTGACTTAAAAAGTGACCGAAGTAATCTTATGAACAAAATATCAAGGGTCTCTGATGATGTCTACATTTAATTTTGTTCCTAGTCCTCAACATACAAATAATTGTTCCATTTTCTACTGAAGGATATGTTACCTGTTTCTTAATTTTAGTTACATTTTACTGTTTAAATCCTGGGAAACAATATTGTTTCAAAATAGGCTGCATTACCTTGCATTTCTCTGCAGGAAATTCTGGGAATAAATGAAAATGATTTTAGCTACTGCAGCACAACCTACATCAAAACAGAATTATAATTATGTTGCAGGTGACAAACTACTCAAGGTACCTGCCAAGTACAGATAAAGTGCTTCATTGGCCATCTATTTCCCAGGCGGTTTAACTTAATCTGCAGAGTAGGTATAATGCATATAAATCCAAATAGTTCTGAACTTCAGCCATATAGAAAAAGCACACCTGAATCTTTCTTTAAAAATGGGTTTTGTAATACAATTTTTTCTGGTTCTAATCATTACCATTGGGTATTTTTAAACCTGTCTAAAAACCCATATTGTTACTCTAAAATACTTATCAGGAACTTTCACCCTTCTGAGATTACCTTACAATAAAGGGAGTAATGATACCCCTGCATGTGTGCCCTGCAAGATGTTCAAAGTATCAAATCATAGTGAAAAAATATGTAAACTCCCAGTCTGCATGATTATAACGTTTGATAGCTCAAGTTAAATGGAAAATTCCTAAATTATGAGACATTACATCTTTCTTTAAAAAAAGACAGTGTCAAAAATAAAAGCACAGCTTGTCCAATTCTACAAAAACATTTATGGTCTATATACTAAACTTACACATAAATTTTAAGATATTGTAGCATGGTGCCAGATGGGTTTGTTCACTTGTTCTGCTGATTACACATCATGTATGATGGGATGACAAGTACCTTGTGGTTTGAAACACAAATAACAATATAACAACAAGAAAATATGATGCCAACCACCATTTATAAATCAAAGCTAATTCATTGATAGTTCCAGATTGGTAAAATTATTTTCACAATTCAGATGATTATCCCTAAGTGTTTAAGGTAAAATATCTACAAAAGTTGCATAATGTCCAATGTCATTCTTAATACTTAAAATGAACATATCTTGAATTAAGTCACATAACAAAATAGTCAGCATTCAAATACATATTTATCTGAAAGAATTCTAAGTAAAAATAATAACTTATAACAGACTTATCTGTAAGTCTCACATACTATTTTATGATTTATAGTCAAAGTAAGATTAAGTTATTTGAGTTAGATATGGGATAAACACACTTTTTTATGTCGGCCTTAAAAATTATATTGAAAAATACAGAAAAATTTTAATATAACACAAAAGTATCCATTAATCCCACCAATACATGCAATCTTTTGGCTAAGATTAGCCATTCACATTTCCTGCTCATGGATCTTACATTAGAAAGAAACATTAATTAAGGTTTGCAATAAAATATCTTTCATTAATAAATTAATTGTAATTGTCAAACAGGTAAATATTAAAAGGAAATCAAGGGAAATTATTTCTCTTTTTCAGTTGACTTGAGGCAACACTCTAATTAAACTCATTTTAGTACTTTAGTTCCTGCACTTATAGTTTTATTTCCTTGGCTGCTATAAACCTTTAGTCAGATAATTAATGAAATAAAAATATAATGTTTTATCTAAGCTTTTTATTCTTTCTTCTTAAGTTAAAGAAAAAAAAAACTAGCACAGTCTCATGTTATTCCTTAAAATTTCAATGGATAAAAATTCTATAAATAATCTAAATATATTCTACAATACAGAAGAAGATTTTAAAAAAATAACTTAAGGATTTCTGGTTAAGATGGTGGAGTAAGTAACTGCTGTGCTTATCTTCTATCAAAACCGCCTCAAAATTACAACTAAACTACAAAACAACCATCAATGAGAATCACCTGAAGTCTTGCTGAACTGAAGCCCTACAACTAAGGATGTACTGAAGAAGCTACCTCGATACTGGTAAGAGGGGCAGAGATGCTGAGTGGGCTGGTCCCAAACCCATGTGTGACCAATAACAATTGGGGGGAATATCTCAATTATGGAGCTCCCCCCCGGAGTAGGGAGATGTCCCAGCCCCACCCCAGCCCAGGGTTCTGGTGCCAGGGATAGAAGTCCCCATCATTTCTGGTTGTGAAAACCAGTGTAGATTGTAGCTCGGTGAGACAGAAGACAGCTGCACTCCCAGGTGCTCCTCTTAGAGGGACCACGCAAAGACTTACTCACTGATGGACTCACTCACTCTGAGCTCCAGCACTGGGGCAGCAGCTCAAAAGTCACCAATGACATACAGGGAGGAATTGAATAGTCTGACCTCAGGGTGAGGGCTAGAGGGGCAACATTCTCCCAGTTGGAGGAGCTGGCAGAAGCCATTGTTTCCTTGTTGAGCCATCCCCCTTCTCTGTGTTAGCTAGTCTCCCTAGCTAACAAAGTTCATTTGCCCCACCCCACCCAAATTTTGGGTACACCCAAGCTGCTTCCAATGTCTTTTTCATACCAACCGCCTGCCTTGGCTCATGCTGCGGACTTTCCTAAAGTCTCTCAAAGGTTTGCAAAATACAAACAAGCAGCATCTGGCTTCAGTATGCCCTGAACCTCTGGCTGAGTAGCCCTAAGCCCAGCACTAGTGGCAGCCGGCCTTGGTTCACACACAGGGCTCTTGAGTCACCTCCAAAGATAGCATGGGCAATGGCCATCTGCAATCAATCTCTGGTTCATGCTAGGTGGCCCCAGGCAGGGCACAGGCTGCAGCTGAACTTGGCATGCAACAGATCCCCTCCCAAGATGCCCCGGGACTGGCAGGCCCAGTGGCCAGCTTTGAACCGAGCTGGAGCATCACCTGGCTGCCTCCAGGGATGACACACACAAAGGAAAGACTATGCAACACCAGAGACCTGCTGAAGTAAATCCTGCTCCACAGGGCCAGCCCCTCCACAACAGCTTCATCACTATAGTAACCACCAGTCCTCAGAACCAGTAAGCCCAATGGTCAATCCTTCCAATTGATGTGCAAACAGCAACCAAGGCTAAACTTCCACAGGGGAGCACACAAACCCACAGGAGGGACACACCTGGAGGACCCAGCTCTGGGGACCAGGGAAACTGCACCACTGGACCCCACAGCCCTCCTACTACATAAAGCCACTCTACTAAGACCAAAAGACATAGCAGCCCTACCTAATACATAGAAATAAACACAGGGAGGCAGCCAAAATGGGAAGACAAAACACATGTCCTAAATAAAAGAACAGAATAAAGCTCCAGGAAAAAACAACAACAAACAAACAAACAAAAAAACTGAACTAAATGGACACAAGCAATCTACTAGATGCAGAGTTCAAAACACTTGTAAGGATGCTTAATGATCGCAGAGAGAACTTCAATAAAGAAATACTAAACACAAAAATGGAGATAGAAAACAAAACGAAAAAAAACCAGTCAGAAGTAAAAAATACAATAACTGAAATGAAGAATACATTACAGGGAAGCAACAATAGATTGGATGGATGAAATCGAGGATCAAGTCAGAGATTTAGATGATAAGGTAACAGAAAATACCAAAACAGAAGAGCAAAAAGGAAAAAAAAGAATCAAAAAAAAAAAAGGAAAAAAAAGAAGGAAACAGTTTAAAGAGCCTCTGGGACAATATCAAGCATACCAACATTAGCATCATAGGGGTACCAGAAGGAGAAGAGAGAGAGCAAGGAATTGGAAATCTGTTTGAAGAAATAATGACAGAAAACTTCCCTAACCTGGCAAAAGAAATGGATATTCAAGCTCAGGAAACACAAAAAGTCCCAAACAAGAGGAACCCAAAGAGGCCCACACCAAGACACATCATAATTAAAATGCCAAAGGTTAAAACAAAAAGAAAATCTTAAAAGCGACAAGGGAAAAGCAGTTAGTTCTCTACAAGGGAACTCCCATAAGACTGAGTTCTCAACAAAATATTGACAGGCCAGAAGGAATAGGAATGAAATAGGCAAAGTGATGAAAACAAGGACCTGCACCAATATAACTCTACCCAGCAAAGCTATCATTTAGAATTGGAGGACAGATAAAGAGCTTCCTACTCAAGAAAAAGCTAAAGGAATTCATCACCTCCAAACCAGTATTACAAGGAACATTAGAGGGACTCCCTTAAAAAACAAAAACAAACAAACAAACAAAAAACTATGAATAATAAAATGTCCATAACTACATCTCTATCAACAATTACTTTAAATGTAAATGGATTAAATGCTCCAATCAAAAGACAGCATAGCTGAATGGATAAGAAAACAAGACCCTTACATATGTGGCCTACAAGAAACTCACTTCAGATCAAAGGGTACACACAGAGTCAATGTAAAGGGATGGGAAAAATATATTTTATGAAAGTGGAAACAACAACAAAAAACCTGAGGTAACAATACCTTTAAAACAAAGGCTGATACAAGAGACAAAGAAGGAGACAGTAATCCCACTTCTGGGTATTTGTACAAAGAAACCAAAATGCTACTTCCAGAAGATGTGTTTATTCATATGTTCAGTTGCAGCATTGTTAATAATGTCTAACAGTGGAGGCAGCCTGGGTGTCCATCAATGGATGACCGGCTAAAGAGGAGGTGGTTCATGTATACAATGGAATATTGCTCAGTCATAAAAGGGAATGGGTTTTGGCCATCTGCAGAGGCATGGATGGACCTAGAGATTATTGTACTGAGTAAAGCATGTCAGACAGAGAAAGACAAATGCAATGTGATTTCACTTATAAGTAGATTCTAAAGAACAAAATAAACAAACAAACAAAACAGAAACAAACTCATAGATACAGAGAACAATTTGATTGTTGCCAGATGGGAGGGGGGCTTGGGGTGAGTGAAAAAGGGGAAGGGATTAAGAAGTATAAATTGGTTGTTACACAGTAGTCATGGGGATGTATAGCATTGCATAAAAAATATATCAATAATATTGTAATAACTATGTATGGTGTCAGATGGGTACTAGATTTTCAGGGTGATAGATGGGAGGGGGTTTGGGGGCAGAGTGAAAAACATGAAGGGATTAAGAAGTACAAATGTGTAGTTATAAAATAGTCATAGGGATGTAGAGTTTAGAGAACACAGTCAATGATATGGTAATAAATATGCATAGTGCCAGGTAAGTACTAGACTACTCAGGAGGATCACTTCTTAAATTATACAAATAAACACTATGCTGTACTTTTGTATTTTATTTCACAAATGTTTTGGGAAAATCCTTTACAGAATTTGTTTTATTCTTCCCCTTCAAATTATAGTCTCCTAAAAATTTCCTGAAATATTCATAAACTGTATTTTCCTAAACTTTTAAAATTATTGTTCCAATATTCTAAGAATTTGGGAACGTACTACAATAATAAAGCAATTATTTTTTAGGACATAGCATCTAAAACTGGGGACATAGTTTAAAAATAAAATAGGTGCACATTTTAAGGTTAGTATTAAACAAAATTCCAGATATTTGCAGCACAGGTCTCACCAAGAGAATAATCAAATAATGAATCCAGTCTAGCATTACATAAGAAGTTTCCATTCTTCCAATATTATAATGATTTTTTTTTTGGCTGTATACGGTTTTTGTGGAACACCCGAGGCCCTGTTACAGGATAGTTTCACTTAACTAGTGAATAAATCTGAACACCATCTATGTTTCAGTACAGCTTTGGCCATTTCAACTACTCATTCTATATCTGGTACCCTGGATTAAAAGTAAAAAAAGTAATGAATAATAATACATATTTTTGAGAATCGCTTAGCAAGGCAACGTAGTGTTTCTTGCAAGATGTGAAAATGAAACTATGAAAGCAAAGCTTCCTAACTAGAATATAGTAGGTTTTGATCAACCTGGTTGACTCAGATAACTGTACATATTCTATATAGAAATATATAGAAACTCTTTCACAAAATGCCCCAGCCTATACAAAGTTCATAGCTTAAAAGCGAATAATTTATGATAGTTGAAAATATAATTAACGTGTAGTATGAAGATGGGTACAGAAAATATATGATTCTAGATACACATATAATTTAGGAAGAAGCCAGACACTTGTAAAAAAAAATGTTTCCATGTAATCACAGGTGGTGAAGTTACCAGCACATCATTTAAAGCAACCAATTTTATGAGCAATGATTGGTTCAAGAATTTTAAGAAGCATTTTGATTTGCACAATGTGAAGTTAATAGGAAAGGAGGCATCAGTTGAATACATAACTGACAAAGTTTTCTCCAGCAGGGCAGAAAACACACAGGGATGAACCATAGGCAGAATAAATTTCAGTTAGAATTAAATGATTCAATAATGGAAGAAAATCTGTTTATAGATTACACTTGTGCTGTTTCTAGTGAACACACACACACATACAAGATACAGAAGCAATCACAATTATTTACTGTTACTGTTTTATCTTTGCCAATTCAGTTTAAGTTCATAATTAATATTACTATAGTAATGACATATTAAATTGTAGAATACATTTTACTATAAAAAATTCAACATGAAATTAAATCAATTAAATCAAGTTAATATTAGTATTTTTATACCCTGCTGTTTTGAAACATAATTTGTTTATTAAAATAACATTTTATAAAGGATTTATATATTTTACTAATTTTCACATATTTGGAGATCTGCAAGGGTCTTGTAAAGATTTGCTTAGAAATGTCCAATTTTAATATCTCTTTCCAGCAAACTTGATAAGTAGATATTTTTGGATGTTCACTCTTTTAAGATACTGAATAGAGTAGATTTGTACTTTAAATAGTTTGTCATTTTATGTGACAGTTTATATGTTTAAAAAATGGGACTTCCAGAAGATTAATAGAAGTTTTTGTTTTTCTAGTTGCATTATGTATGAGGGCTTTCCTTTAACTTTTTCAACTAAAGAACTTCATCAATTTAATGATTATTTGAGTTATGTGATTACAGGTATTTTTTTTTTCTTCTTCTGTGAAACATCAAAGCCTATATACCTAGTTTTGCTCTGAGGAGGTTGTTTCAACCTCTACACTATATATGTCACGGTAGGATAAACCTATGCTATGGTATCAAATACCCACCCCCCACCCCAAATCTCACTAACAAGCGAAAGCAAAAGTATATTTCTTCCTCATTTTAAGTTCCATGTGGTTTCAGGTATTTCTAGTATACAAAAGCTATCTGCCATGTGGAAACTCAACTCTTCAAGCCACCTTCATCTTATAACTTCTTTCTTATGAGTTAAAGCCTTCTCCGTTATTTTTCTGGTCCAGGGAGAGTGAGAGAATAGAACTCTCTAGTGACTTATTTTCTGTCTTAGCCTACACATGACACATTTCCATTCACATTTTAATGACCAGAATACTCACAAAACCGTGACTAATTAAAAGAAATGTTGAACATGCAGTCTCTTTTGTACTAGACAAAAAAAAAAAAATAGTTATCATGATGAGCACCAATAATTTCTACTTCAAAAACTTAGCCCAAATCTACAATGTTTTTGATTAAGGTAGTAAAATCAGTCAAATGCGAGGGCAATGACATTAATAATTAGATAAAACGATTGCTTGCAATATCATCCAGTTTGTTTAACACAAAGAACCTAATACTATGCAAAACAAAAGAAGGGAAATACCCTATTTTTAAGAATATGTCAGATAATATGATTAGCTTCTAAATACAAAATTTTCCCACACAACCTCCAAATAAATAAGGCCAACTGTAACCTATGACAGGAACATAATTAGGAGATACAGCTTGCTAAAACACCAATTTATAAGAGAGAAAGTGTCCAAAATCAGTATAAATTGAGCAACACAGACTTTACAGTAGGACATAGATAGCATGATCCTTGAAGGAGAAAGTCTGACTCTGAGTGACAGAAGAATTGGAACATGTTAAATGTCGTGGATCGAAACAATGGCTATTAGAGTACCAAAACGAAAGGATGCAAGCATGTGTAGAGTCAGTTATAAATAGTTTATTGGTTACCAGAGGGTTAGGGAGGAGGGTGATGGCAGATGGGGGTAAAGGGGATCAAATATATGGTGATGGAAAGAGACTCTGGGTGGTGAATATACAATGTGATATATAGATGATGTATTACAGAATTGTACACCTGAAACCTGTGTAACTTTACTAACCACTTTCACCCCAATAAACTTCAATTTAAAAAAAAAGGTTCATAATTAAATGTGTGTAATAAATAGGAAATGGTAGGAAAAAAAGATGTGGAAAAGCATAATTTGGGGGGATGAGAAAGTTTACATGAAGAGGAGGTATTATTGGAAGGTTGGTGGTAAAGAGAGAGAGACGGGAAAAAACAGAAAAAAATGAAACTCAGAAACAAAAGAATATCACAGCATCAGAAGAAACTCTACATTGCTAGCAATAACACGGACAGGAAAAAGGCAATCAGTAAAGAAAGTTCAATGTGCCATCAGAATATGGTAAGCTTGAACTAAAAATCTTAGCAAGCCATTCAAACCGCTTAGCATCATCTACATATAATTAACTTTAATGATTCAAAAAATAAAAGGTACTTACAAATACACAGAAAAATTCAATAGTATCCACTTCAGATGTACTACAAGAAGAAAGCAGAAAGTAACTGTCAAAACCTTCCAGTAGATGGAAATACACACCAACAACAATTATGAAGCAGAGGAAAATTATAGAACACTTCAATATAAATTAAATAACAGTAAATAAGCAAAGGCAAACATAATAGGATTCTATGAATCAAAAAGTCAACAACTCAGAATACAAATGGATCATAAATAAGCTAAAAAACAGAAAACATGAATTAACCTTAATAATAATGTGCTAAGTAAAAGAGGCTAATGGTAAAAGGAAGCATACATCATGTTTCCATTTGCATATACATCAATTTTATTTGTGGATATCAATGCAAAATCTTTAATAGAAAAAGTAAACAAATTCTAAAAATATATTTAAAAATACCGTATAACCGTAGCAACTAGTCAGTGGTTGTTACACTTCGGTTTTCTGGTCACTGAATGTCTGTTTGCCTTACTTCCCACCTTACCTTCTCAAACCATACAACTCTATCACCCAGTCATTGTATCCAAATCACAGTTCAGTATGTCTAGGTGACTGATAGCCATTTTGTTACTATTTGAAGTTTGTTCTTTATGATCAAATAAACTATATATGCTAAAGAGAAGTTGCCTGTCCCCTACTATCCTCAACACATGCCCAATACACCTTGGTGTAGCAAAAACAGGATAACTGCAATTAAAACTGTCATTCAAAAAGGAAGGGAGGGAGGGAGGGAGGGAGGGAGGGAGGGAGGGAGGGAGGGAGGGAGGGAGGGAGGGAGGGAGGGAGGGAGGATTAGAAACACACAGCAGCCACTGGACCATACATCAATAATAACTTTCTGGTGGGCTCAATATGGAAAATCGTTCAACCCTGGCATGACTGAATCCTTATTCTGCTTTGTGAGAGTATCTCAGCTGTACACTCTTCTCCAAAGCCTCCTAATGTCATCCTGTGGGACTGTTCCATGATGTCCATACACACATCTGAAGTGGCCGTTGGGGTGCATGCCTTCTTTGGGGGCTTCCCAGTTTCTATTGTCCACTTCTTACTGGTTCAAGTTTGGAGGTGGAGTTCAAATAAGTAATGGGATTTTTCAGTTGGCTCTGACCCATTGACCCGACAATCCTTCAAAGACTTATTAAACTTCTGATCTATTTGCTTCCTGTCCATTCTATGTACCAGGAACCACTTAACCACATGCAAAATCATTTCCTAATTCTAATCTTAAATTTTGGTTCATTTATTGTCTTCCTAGGTTAGTCCCCCTCCCTTACCCCACCCCCCTCTCTCTAATGCAGAATACTTTTGAACACCTTGAGGTTATCTGAAATAATAGGCTTATCTAGGTTAGAAAGATTCATAAACTGAGTTTTGCACAATGTTATGCTATTGTTCTATTTTGTTTCCCTGAGAAATCTATTGCTCAAATCTCACTGTTGGGAGTCTATAAGCAGCTGGCTTTTTCCAAACTTTTGAGAGTCTCCAAATATTAGGACTCTCTGCTTTAATTTCATTTTGTAAAGCGCCTAATTCTCTAATGAATGTATATTTTTCATGAAATATCTTTCTGGAAGCATAAAATAAAACCAATGCACACTATCACTTTAATTCTCACACTTCTTAGACTACAGATTAGTAGGCATATGGTCAGTCTACTAAGTTATCAAGGGCAACGGCTTTGAGGTATTGCCACTGCCCAAGCTGTTGACATGTTTTTGAGCTGTAATTTCAATTTCTTAGACACCATCTAATTGCAAGGCCAGTCTCATGTAATGTATGATCATAATGGACTTATTTCCCCACCAAGTACCATTACTATATTAATTAAACACTACCGTTATATAAACACAAAAATGTATAGTAGCTCAGTCATATCAGGAGTTTATTTCAAGCTCATGTGAAGTTCAGTCGGTGTCCCTAATCTCTTGGTTCTTCTGTTCCCAGAAATGACAACACACCAAGTTCCTTCTACTGTGATGGAAGGTGGCTATGCCATCTGCACCATGCGTCTTTCACAGTCTCTGTACACATTAACCTCAAGACAGTACAAGGAGGAAGAGAATGGAGAACTCTCCGTGGTCAATTTTTATTGCCCAAGACAGAAGCAGGCCCATCCCTTCTGTTCACATACTGTAGGTGCGCATTCTTCCCGCAGCAGGCAGTTGTTGCCTTGTGCTAAGCGTTAGGCCTGGAGTGGCTGGGCAGTTTTCTCTGTGTTCCTGTTCCACCTTCAGCTTTCAGCTGCCTCCTCACAGCTCTGCCGCAGAGCTGGGCTCTCTTTCCATGCTCTCGCCCCGCAGCAGTACGTAACTTTAATGTTTAACTCTGTGTCGGGATTATAATGGTGGCAATTCCCCTGGTGCAGCCTTTGTCTTTGTAAGGGTCCCTGTCCCTAGGCCATGGGGCTAGATAACATCTTCTCAGTGTTTTTCACAGCAAATTGATTTCTATCTGCAGTGAGTTTTGGGAAGAAGAGAATCCCCTGCCCCTCCCATTGTAGCAGCAAACTTCTGTTTTAAATGCGTGTAGGATCCAGGGTTCTGGAGACTTTTGTGGATCTTCCCTAGATGCAAAGGACTTTTACTTTCACCCTTCTTCTAGAAGCTGTATCTATTTGCCTGCTTTATGGCATCAACAAAGAGAATTTCCCATCCTTAGATTTTGTTCCTTCCACTCACATGAAGGCCTTAGGGGTGAAACTGTTCGCTGCACTCGCCTCTACCTCAGTGGCTAAAGAAGTTAGAGACTTGTTTCCTGTGAAAGGAGGGTCTCGGGGAGCAGCGTAGCCCAAAATCACTTCATGCATGCGTGTACTGCTGAGGGACTGGCTCCTGCCTTCAGCCCCGCCCAGTCTTTTTCCTGAACATCTGGAGGAAATCTGTAGCTCCCAGTTATTCTAGACTGATAGGCAGCCCAACTCAATCTTTAGTCATTCATCGACATTTTTACCAATTTCTCAGATGCTTCTACTGAAACCCCCTGTGCTTTCTCTTCTGTGATAAATACGAAACAGTTCATTTATCCTTTTTCTCCTGGAAAAGAATTGTCAGTCTTGAAATTCATTTATTTGGTTGCCTTTTGACAAATTTTCTATACTTTCAAGCAAAGTTATGCTTTTGTAAGTTTTTGGCCTTTTTTTTTTTCTGGCTGTTAGAATGGAAGTCATAGTCTCTTATGCTACATCTTAAGTGGAAGCAGAACTCCCCTGATTGTTTGCTATTGTCCTTTTAACTACATTGTAAGCGCCATAAAAGGTTTTATTCATTGCTGTAAAATGATTTATATAGCACAATGCCTGAAATATAATAATAATTAGACTCAAATTTTGCATAAATAAATAAATAATACATTAACTAGAATATGTAATATTCTAACAGGTAAATAAATAATATTTGGCTATATATGGGTACCCTATCTTACCTTCCAAAAAAAAACCATAGACTTCTGTTTGACTGTCATATCACTGAATTTTAGGCCTATATGGCCCTTGTCACAAGCACATCATGTTTGTTTTTGTGAAGATGCGTGTGTGTAGATATTTGATTAATGTTTATGTTTCCCACCAGACTGAGATTCATTGAAAAAAAAAAAAGTATATATATATATATATATACATTTTAAATAAAAATATGTATATATATATATATAGTTTATATATAGTTTATATATAGTTTATATATAGTTTACTATTGTTTACCTAACATCTAGAACACTACCAAAAGCAGGTCCTCAAATAATTGTTGAATGAATCAGTAAATGAAAGACGTTTAAAATAGGTTACATCAGGGAGACAGCAGAAAAATCATAAAATACAATATATTTTATTTTAAACATGACAAAAAAGTTTATGCAATTATATTTGAAAGGGGTGTTTAAAAAAATTCAGTTCAAATGCTTTGTTGTATAAATGAAGGAATTAAGGTCAGTAGAAATTAAATGACTTTCCCAAAGTCACAAAACTCATTAGTGGCCAAGCCTAGAATAGAAACTAGGTCTCTTGACTCTAAATCCATTGTTCTCTTGATTTGGATGCTTTGAGAAAAACTGCTTTAAAACACTGGATTCTAGATTTAAAATGCCCATGTTGAGAAAAAGGGTAAAGAAAGGTAGACGTCTAAAGTATGTCTCTGTCACAATACCGACACAAACGGCCACACTGCAGCAACTCTCTTAGGGAAGATATATTCAGAAAAGGTAACACATCACCAGGTCTCATAATCCCAAGGCACAGTAAATGATTTCACAGAGTATCAGACAGCACAGCAACCAACATTTTAATGTTTCCTTCTGAAGGGAGGATAAATGCAAAACAGCTTTACCTTCATGCTCTAGCTGGTAATATCCCTTCATGCTCTAGCTGGTAAACCCCTGCTGTGCTCTTTATAACATGGGTAGGAAAAAAAAAAAAAAAAAGGAAAGAAAGCCTAGAGTCTGCCAGTCATTCCAGGTATTCATAAGTTCAGGAAAAAAAAAAAAATCTAAAGACTCAACTAATATCAATAATAACAATAATAGCTAATAATAATAATTTCAAACATGAATTGAATGCAATACAAATTGCTTATTGTTTGAATACTTTAAACCCTCAACCAACAATTGTAAAATACCAAGAGGATTTTTTTTCTTTAACTAGATGATGAAAAACGAAGGCTTATAATGTTGAAAGATCTGAAAGCTGGGAAGTAGTTAAAGGACTAAAATTTAAATCCAAGTTGTTCCAAGTTACTATAATATACATAAATAATACAGGTGTAGGATGCAAAAAATATCAATTTATTGAGCTCCAAAATATTAGTAGGCACCTCTGTTTTTTTCTTGATTGTTATGGTCAAGGCCTGAATTTAGTATCATAAGAATGAAACATTTTTTTTAATTTTTTAAAGAGGAAATGAAACCGTCTACCAAGAAACTGTTTCATGGTTTTCAAACTCCCATTTCTATTAGCTCTGTCCAAAAGAAATATAATTAAAGTTACATATTTAATTTCATATTTTTTGTTAGCCACATTTTCAAGAAGTAAAAAGAAATAAGTGAAATTAAATTTTGTAATATATTTCATTTCACCCAATATATCAAAGATATTTTCAATCTAACATGTAATCCATAAGAGGACTGTAAATAAGATATTATACTTTTAGATAATAAGACTTAGAAATCCACTGTATATTATTTTGCAATTATCTCATCATATTGAGTTACTTTACAAGTTAGTTTTTTCTTAATATATTATTCCCGCTAAAGTATGTTGCATTTGTATCATAAACATTATCACAACAATAGTCTTTAAAATGCAGACATCTGGGAGAAAATATCAAATATATAGTTGTTTCTAGGTTTGCCAATAAACCATGCTTGAATTGTCTTTTGATTTGAATATTAGATTTTTTCACTGCAATTTTCTAGAATAAATTTCATCTTTTTTTCTTTCCTTTTTCTCATATATTTTACAATTTAAAACAAAATCCCTGATTTTGAACAATGCTCTCTTCTTTGTTCTAGTGCATAGCAGCTCACACATACTCTGCTTTCTGCTAGTAAGTATAATTGTTATTTCCATTACCTGGTGTCTGAGTCATTTTCTGTCATGGTCTTCCTTACACTCTATTTGACTTATTTAACATCGTTTCTAGCCTGATTAATTTTTAGGCTGTATATAATATTTATTTCCCTACTGTGAAAGTAATTTTCTGTATTACTATTTACTCTAATAGCTATTTTTTCTAAAGGTGATAGTCTTCCATGAGGTTCATTGTTAATTACTTCCTGAAATCTACTTTTCAGTTGTTGAGTCTTTTGCCTTCAAATTAATCAATACTTTCAATGAATCATGCATTATTACATCATAATATTACTTGAATATATTTTTGTCACATCCCCAAATTATGCTGAATTTCACTAGAAAAAATTTGAATTTCTATAATCAGAGAACCATATCTTTCAACATTCTGGAATGCAGTTTTTGCAAAATAATAGATATTCAACTACCATAAATCATAAATAAATACATCTCATAGTTTAACTAATGCAAAACAAGTATAATTTTTGTAGTGCATAATATTTTATACCTGCCAAAATTATTTCATAGCAACAAACAAAACAAGTAAGGTAGAAACTATAATATTACTTAGTAGTGACTGTGTTAGGATGCTGAAATTGCCCAGTCAAGTATCACTCATAAGCAAGTGAAAATCAGTTCAATTGTTTAAAAAAAATCTATTCAAGTACCATTGTATGAATCTTACAAGTAAGTAGTCCATCTTGTACAATAGATGTTGAATATTTAGGAAGTAGGAATTCTGAATCTGTAAGGGTGTAACTCCATGAAATTATTCCTTCAACTCCATGCCTTTGTTTTTTCATGTGAGCATTAATTTTTTGTTCACTTTTCTTTCTGTGTCTGTGTTCTCTTTCCCTCAATCTCTGACTCTAACATCATACATCTTAAACTTAACTACTCCCACACTCTGCTCCTCAAGACAGAGAAGAGGAAATAAATGAACAGAAGAAAGAATAGACTACATTGGGAAAGGCACAAAGGAGAGGGATAAATGGAGAGATGGACAAAGATTTAGTTTGCAAATGGAGGCTTCACATTTTCTGGATATTTCCCCTGTTTATTAATGAATGTTACTCTAGCAGCTACCATGTTTCCCCGAAAATAAGACCTAGCTGGACAATCAGCTCTAATGTGTATTTTGGAGCAAAAATTAATATAAGACCAGGTATTGTATTATTATATTATATTATATGATGTCATGTCATGTCATGTCATACTATATTATTATATAAGACCGAGTAGTATATTAATTTTTGCTCCAAAAGATGTATTAGATCTGATTGTCCGGCTAGGTCTTATTGTCAGGGAAACAGTATAACATGCATTGTGTGATAGCTCTATGCTGGACATAATTCAAAGTCTTTTACAGGTATTAACTGATTTAATTCTCAAAAGTCTATTAGTTATATCAAATTACTATTTCCATTTATAGATACTAAAGCCTAGAAGGACTAAGAAATTTTCCAGAGTCAGATGGCTAGTTAGTGCCAGAGTCAGCATATGGCTCCAGGGTTTGGTCCCACAGTCTGAGCACTTAATAAACTGTATCTTCTGCTTTTTGACTGCTCTAGAGTTGGGAAATTTGTTTATATAATAAATAAAGTATGATTTAATGACAGTAAAAAATTAAATATCTCTTCATCAGTTAGGTGATTGAGAGCTAATTGTAGATATGTTATATTCCAACAAGAAAATATTATTTCCTTAAAAACCTCAAATAGTATACTCTTCAGTTTCCATAATGCTATCATTTTTACTATCAAGATCACAGTTTCTTATCTATTTTGATTAAAAATATATTTTAAAAGGCTGCAGAAAATAAAGTTATTAAGGAAAAGGGATTTTCTGAGAAAAGCAAGAACAACCCGAAGGCCAAAATGAAACCTTTCCTGTTTCTTTAGATAAAGTACCCTCCTCCTCTATGACATCAAGCATTTGCTGTTTTAGCAGATACCATTTTAAGGGAGAAAAGGAAGAATAGAAAGAGGAGAATTATGGGTAAATAATCAGCAGTGAAAGAATAATTTCTAGAATAGCAAAAAATATTAATAGGATATTAAAATTATAAAGGAGAAAGGAATGTATACTAAGCTAAGACAGCATATGCAATTCATTTTTTCAATAACCATTTATTGTGCACTACTGTATGCTTGGCAGATAATTAAATGTGAGAGAAATAAGAAGTTTATAGAAAATTATAGGCTAAAGCTAAAGCTGTCCACTGCCCTAAGAAAGGTTTTTAAACAGTAGAAAAAATTTAATAGATTTTAGAACTATGTCATTCAGCTAGAAACTTTGACACAAGTTAACAAAGAATTGTATAATGAGGAAAAAACATAGAAGTGTTTGGCTTTACCCTTTATCACCATTTAATTAAATGATACAAATATGTTATGAAAAAAGTGTTCCATGAGCAAGTACATTTGAGAAACACTTGCACTGGGCTATGCAAATTTAAACAGATATTTTAACTCCCAGATATTCCAAAACTTTTACTATGTTGATATATATTGTGAATTTCCAAGACTGCTATATATTTTATTTTATAAATATATTTGACCTCAGACCTCTCTTATTGAAGAAATATAATTTTCTATTATAGGAAATTATATATGCAAGATAGAAAGAATACTGAAATTATAGACAGCACATCTTAATTTTTAACTTGTTACATATTATTATACTAGCCTTAGATTGTTACTTAATTTTATAAAGTCTAATTTTTAACTTGTTACATATTATTATACTAGCCTTAGATTGTTACTTAATTTTATAAAGTCTAATTTTTAACTTGTTACATATTATTATACTAGCCTTAGATTGTTACTTAATTTTATAAAGTCCTTTCGCCAAGCTTTAAAGGGTGAAATTTGCTTATTTAGCACACATTCATAATCCATAACTAATTTTCTATCAAATATAGCAGTTATTGTTGATATTGACACTTCTCAAATGAGACATTAAAGTTTTGTATATGTGACGATAAAATAGCTATGAGTCACTTAACCTTGCTGAGCCTCAGTTCTCTTACTTCCACGCTGAGAATGTTGCAGTATGTGGATCATTTCACAATATCACGGAGCCAAAAAAAAAATGTACACACATGACTTGGATTCATCTTTGGTTATCAGTATATATTGAATATTACAATTTTAACGCAGTTTTTTTTTTTCCCCCCTTCTTAAAATGTGTATACATTGTTTTGGCACCCTCTCTGTATATGTAAGCCAAACCATTATACTTTATACATATACAGGGATATATGTAAGTTATGTCTCAATAAAACTGGGGGTAAAGAATGTTTCAGTAGGTGACTTATAAGGGACTTTATAGCAGTGAATAAATATGTTGGTTTGGAACCTTTTCTAATTCTCATTCTATTTAAAGGCAAGTTCTAAAATATCCAAGAAAATGTCCCAGCAACTACTATGACACCACAGAAAATCTCTTATCCAAATTTACTGGATGTTTTTTGCAAAAAAATACTTAAAAAAAACCAAAAAGCAGTATTAGGTTCACAGTAATATTAAATGAAAGATAGAGATTTCCTATATACTCCCTGCCTCCACACATGCATATTTTCCCTCATTATCAACATCCCCTACCAGAGTGGTACATTTGTTACAAATGATGAACCTACACTGACACATCACTATCACCCAATGTTCATAGTTTACATTAGGGCTCACTTTTGGTGTTGTACATTCTGTGCGTTTTGACAAATGTATAACGGCATGTATCCACCATTATGGCATCATACAGTGTATTTCCACTGTCCTAAAATTCCTCTGTGTTCGGCCTATTCATCCCTCCCTCCCCCAACCCCTGACAACGACTGATCTTTTTACTGTCTCCAAGGTTTTATCTTTCCCAGAATGTCATCGAGCTGGAATCATAATATGTAACCTTTACAAATGACATTATTTTACTTAATAATATATGTTTAAGTTTCCTGCAAGTTTTTTTTTTTTATGGTTTGATAGCTCATTTCTTTTTAGTGCTGAATAACATTTCATTGTCTGGATGTACCACAGTTCATTTATTCATTCACTTATTGAAGTACATCATTTTTTTTTTTTTTTTGGTATTACAAAACAGAATTTTTATTTTATTTTATATGTTTTTAAATATTGAAAGGACCTGATAAAAATTGAACATAATATTCAATCTGGGATATTATTCACCTATATAATGTTTGTATTTGAGTGAACCTAGCAAATTACATATAAATTCAGCTTTATCGTATAATATATGAGAAAAAAACATTACAAAAATAGTCCCCAAATTGATTATTTTTGAACATATAAAACTGTGTAACTCTAGAGAATTAGTTTTAAAGTTATGATTATTTACATTTCTTTTCTATAGTCTTTTATTTATTTTTCTCTAATTGTTTTTTATGTAATTTATTTTTATTATTATTATTAGTTTCTGCTGTACAAATATATCTTCTGTATATATTTGTATATAATTTGCTGTATATAATCTCTTCAACTGAGCTTTGGTATTGTCAACTTTTACTAGGGTCATCAGACTTCTAATATGTTTACTACATTTAATCAAAACTTATGTATTATTTTATAAATTTCTGATATGTCTGAAGTTATTTTACAGTATTTATTCTGAATTTTGTTCATTCATTTTTAAAAATTTTTTCCTTTACTGTTTCCCAAATTTATAAATCATATTAAACATTTCAAAGAACCAGCCTTGTTCTTTATACTTTTGCTATTGTCTATTCTCTTTTATATTTTATTGATTTATTCCCAGAAATGTTCCTCAAGAGTTTTCAAGTTTTCCACTCTTATTCTTTCACAAGAATCCATTACATTTCTGCATTCATCCCTTACCACAGAACTGAAAAAAAAATAAAATTCTGTCACAGTAACAAATGTCCTTCATCTTGCTGAACACAGTGGATATTTTCTATAAATCCTGTTAACCAAATATCCCACTATAACTACCGCTCTTTTTTTTTTCCTGATGCCTTGCCACTAAAACTAAAACATGTTTATCTATTATTATTGTTAATTTGTCTTCTCTCCTTTTGTCTTGAGCTCACTCCTATAAGAATATTGATGCCATTAGCACAATGAATTCTACTTTGTCAATGTTAACAAGGACATTTATATCGCTATATTCAAAGTCAACTTTCAGTCTTCATCTTATTTACCTAAATGTAGCAAATGATGCAATAGCTCATTTTTGAAACACATCTTTTATTTGGCTTCTCAGATGCCACTCTTACTCCTCTAATGATACTAGCCTTCTCTCTTAGTTGGTTTGCTTGTTTATCCATCTCCCTTATATTTAAAATATTCTGCCAGGTATCATGGCTGTACATATCATTTGTGTGGTAATGATTGCCTATATCTTTCACCTTAAATTCAGATTCCTGTTCAATTTCCTATTCAATATCTTCACTTGATTATCTAATAAACTTCTCATACTAGACATATCCTAAGTCAAGCTCTGATCTTTTCCAACTCTTGTCCCAAACTTGTTCTATATATAGGCTTTGCCATCTCACTAAATGTCTCCATTGTTCATCCTGGTACTCAGGAGAAAACAAATTATTGGGGTTGAATCTAGGAGTTGAATATAGAAAAAAATAGTTTAACAAGTTAGGTCTACCATATATTAGACAGGTTCACAAAAATAAAAATCCTTGAAAATACAGCTTGTTTATAGCTTTGGAAAAATCACTAAGTTTCTCTTCTGTAACACAAACTAAACAATGCAAAATCTCTGGCCTAAAAAGATATGTACAATGTATTAGAAAAATTCACGTATGATGCATTTGAAAATTCCTGGGACCAACTATGGGTTTATATAAAGAATGATAACTTGTGCCAGGATGACATGAGGTATTTTTCCTTTGGAAATGCTATAGGTATTTTGTTTTTCACAAATGCAGCAAGATTTATACTACTTTTAGATAGTTATAAATGCAATTTTGTCTTCCATGTGTAAACAGAGATATTAGATATCTTAAGATCAATAAAATCTATCTAAATACTTTAAAATATCTGAGCTCAGAAAAACAACTATAACTTGACAATTTAGTTGAACCTACTTATTATAGCATAATATTTACTTTAAAATTCAAATAATGAATAAAGTCAACAAATTGACAATGTTGAAGAGACCAAGCAGATGGAATCTATAAAGTAGCTGCAAAATACTAATTTCTGTATTATTTACAACTTGTAGTTCTGGCTCTGTTTCTGTTCTACTTCAGTATTTCTATGTAATTATAAAACAATTGCATGAAACAGGCTGTAATGGGAAACCACTGGGGGTCAAGTGACTATGTTTCTAATCAATATGAAAAGCATTAAAAGGGCATTACTTCATATATTTGAAATTGTGGCTAAGTATAAAACTGGCTAGACTCTTAATTTTCCAAAATATTCAACACTAATTTAGTAGACAAAACTTTACAATCTTTTAATCTAAAACTGTTCATGAAATGAAGTTCAAATCTTTAAATACCCAGTTTTAGTCTTTTTGCTGAAATTCTATTGTAGACAACCTCTAAAATGGCCCCAAATAATACCTACCTCTTGATTTTCAAGTCCTTATAAATCCTCTCCCCCTTGAGTGTGGGCTGGTCTTAGTGATTCACTTTATTGCCTTCTAATAAGTATAGCCAAGTGATAGGATGTTATTTCTGAGCTTAGGTTAGAAAACCTCTACCTTCTGCCTCGATTTCCCTTCTGTTACTTGCCAACTGTGATGGAACGCAAGTAACAAGTTGTGAGTTGTTCTCTGGAGGGACACATGTAGAGATAGGGAGTGTCAACTGTATATTTATTTTTTAAAAAATCTGCTTGTAAATGGACTCATGCAGTTCAAACTGTGTTGTCCAAAGGTCAACTGCATTTCTTTTTGTGGTTAGAACATTTAAGACTACTCTCTTAGCAATGTTCAAGTATATAATATCATATATCATATTTTTAACCATAATCACTATACTGTGCATTTGATCCCCAGAACTTACTCATCTTATAACTGGAAGTTTGTACCCTTTGACCATCATCTGCCCATTTCCCCTACCTCCCAGCCCCTGGCAACCATCATTCTACTCTGTTTCTACAGGTTCAACCTTTTTAGACTCTACATATAAGTGATACCATACCATAATTGCCTTTCTTGGTCTACCTTATTTCATCCAGCATAATGCCTTCAAGGTCTATCATGTTGTCACAAACAGCAGAATACCCTTTTTTTCCCATGGCTGAATAACATGCCATTTTACATATACATATACATATATATATATATATATATATATATATATATATATATATATGTGTGTGTGTGTGTGTGTGTGTGTGTGTATGTATATATTTGTGTATATATATACATATATATGTATATATTTACATATACATGTGTGTATATATACATATGTATATATGTATATGTGTGTGTGTCTATATACATACATATATATATATATATATATTTTTTTTTTCTTTACATCAATTGATGTCATAAGGTTATTTCCATATCTTGGCTATTGTGAATAATGTTGCAATGAACATGGGTGTATAGGTGTGGCTTTGAGATCCTGTTTTCATTTCCTGTGGCTATACACCCAGAGTGGGATTGCTAGCACATATGATAGTTCCATTTTTAATTTTTTGAGGAAACTTCATACATAAAAATATATAATATACATACATAATTCATGTAGCTTGAAATTAACTTTGAAAAAATGGTACGAGGCATTTACTATATATCAGACAGTATTCAAAGTACTTTACATGACCATCTCATTTAATCTTTGTACTAACCCTATGATATACAAACAAATAGTATGCACAGTTTGAAGACGAAGTGAGATACAGAAATTTAAATAAATTGTCAAAGGTTGCCCCTTTATTATAGCTTTGAACCTAGAAGTTTGACTCCATAACCCATAACCTTAATCATTATATTATATTTCTCATGCCTAACGCTACTAATTTCAGGCCAATGAATATGATATTCTGAATAAGCTTACGGATCAAATAAGCCAACGCATTCATTTGTTTAGTTTTTTTGTTTTTGGGGGTTTTCTCATTGTTGTTGTTTTTCTTTTTTATGTTGGCTTATGTGTCTTTGTTAAATCCTAGCAACTAACAATTGCTCTACATTTCATGACTTACGGGTTTAGAATTCCATAATTTTATGATTATGTATTTTTGTTCAAATTCATGGCACCTTGAAATAGCAACAATTAAAAAATAACTATGAATTCATTTTATAATCACAATTTGAAAACTGGGCTATATTTATCCTCTGTTTAAATCTTTCTGGGCCCCAGGTTAGAACAGTACAATTTGGGACTTTTCCCCTAAGTATTAGGAAACAATTAGTCCTAATTTGAAGCAGTGACAGTGAATGCAAATGGGAAACAGCATTTAATGTGTATCTTTGATAAATAAAGCTTGTTCCTTATTATTTATGACATATTTTTAAATGTTACTTGTAAACACTTCTTATGGTTAGTGACTACAAGTTTGAATAATTTTCTTTTCAGTATGTAAAACTGAGATGTTTGTCTTTTAAGAAGTTAGTGCTAAATTAAAAGGAAATGACATTTAGGTGGTTAAAGAGAGAATGTTTTCAGTGAGACCTGGGTCAGGGTCAGTTTCTCCTTAGACTGGAATATTTCACAAAGAATGCAGCTGTTGGTGAAAGTCTAATGTGAACATGTGGCATTTAATTTCCATGAAAGCATCAATAGTCTTAGTAAAATGTGGCTATGAGTAAAATAGTGAAATATAAGTGGAATGGCATGACAATAGTATTCTACTGGGATTCAGGCACCAGCATTGGAAGGGGCTGTTCCAAGAGCATCTGTTTTCTTGGCAAAATTAAAAGACAGCTGCTCTCATTACTTTCATAATGCTCATGAGATTTCCATTTGATTCCAGAAATGATGTCTGCCCACTATTGCTAGACCTGAGTCATTTACATTTGCCTTATCTGTGATGCTGAGTTACTTGTTTAACTGCTTTTCATGAGAAAAAATACTTTCTGAGAAAAGTCCAGTGAAAATCTTTAGCAAACCCATATAATTTAAACCCAGATTTGTCTGCACACATCCTTTTTCCAGAACTCATTCTTATGTGTATTCACAAAATGATGGATGACAACACTTGCAAGCTCATAATATAGCTGTTGTTATCATGCCATAGTCTCTTGTAAATGCTGTCCTTTTGTGAGGTGACCTATTATATCTCTCTTTGCTGTCCAATTATTTTCTTGTAAAGGACTGATAAGGTAAATATGTGCCTGCTATTTTTCTTTCCAAGAGTAGCTGCTCTTTTTTTTTTTTTTCCTTTTAACAAATAATTTGAAACTCAGGACATTCTTATCATACTAGAATGGAAAACTTACCAACATGTTAACTTCTATAAAAGAGATTGTAAGAATCCATGTACATGCATCCTAAATATGTATACATTGAAGTGCCTGGAAACTATGGAGCTAGTAAATCTGACTGGGATTGCTGTTTTGTCATTTTTTAGCTGATGATCTTCGGCAATAGACGTAGGATTTCTGAGTCTCAATTTATTCATCTGCAAAATATTGAGATAAGCTAAAACATATGTTAGAAGATACAATATGCAGATATGTATTAAAAATTCTACAAAGAGAAAATATGTATATTAATTTGCTGACATTTTTCTATATCCCTCAACACAGGACACTAAAAAAGTACCACTAACCACAAGGTAATGAATGTCTCATTTAAACGGTGTGTCTTTTAAAACACATTTTCTATCAACATACCTCATTACAGTTATCTAAAAAAGTGACTCATAGAAAAATTACCTCTTGAAATATATGTTTTGTTTGGGAGTCAAAAAATTACGTATGTGACAAAAGAAAAAATACAGATTACAATTTATAAATAAAAGTCAATAAACCTAAAAGACAGAACATTACCCAAGAAAGATAACAGAAAATTATTTACTTATGGAAATCGAAAGAGTAACACAGGTGCAAAAAATAAGTGGAAACAAATGAGAAACAAAAATTCATCGACACAGATAATAGTTCAGTGGTTATCAGAGAGTAAGCGGGGAGAAGAGGTAGTAGATGAGGGTAAGGGGATCAAATACATGGTGATGGAAGGAGAACTGACTCTGGGTGGTGAACACACAGTGGGATTTATAGATGATGTAGTACAGAATTGTACACTTGAAACCTATGTAAATTTACTAACCATTATCACCCCGATAAACTTTAATCAAAAAAAAAAGAAATCATGCAGCCAAAATCTAAAAGAAACCTGCAAGATATATTTCAAATGAAGGGTTGTTATGGCATGCAGAGTGCCAACATAAGTATGATCAGTGAACTCATTATGTTACGTAAACTAAAGCATAATGAATAAAAGAAGCGTCTAAAGCTAGTTTATTTTCAAAGACTGTATTAATAAGAGGTGGTCTTTCTTGGATTGTATGAAATTACATCATAAGTGCACAAAATATTCAGAGTATCATATCTCTGATAAATGAAATTAGCAGTTGTGTTGAGTTGTGCCCTTACAGATCCATTTTCCGCTTTTCTCTTTCTAGGCTGTACCCTGGGAACACCAGCCTTCATGGACTGGATAAGTAGATCTCCCTGGTCACTTCTAGCTTGGTTTAGCAATAGGGTTTGTCAGGTTGTCAAAGGATTGGGAGACAGTGAGGTCAGAACATACCATTCGCTCTGTTCCTTCCCTACCATGCTGTAAGATGATCATGATTGCTCCTCTTCAATTCAGCCCTCAATTTCTGTTGAGCTACAATATTAAGAGCCCTTGCATACAAAATGGGAGAGACTATTTGTATTAATGTAATTATTGATATTATCCCTAGTGTGCTGGATTAGTTCTTAATCTATAAACCTAGAAACAAATAAAGCCATGATAGCTTTAAAAAAAAGTAAATGATAAATTTGAGAATATTAAGCAGGGGAATGACATAGTTAGATCTTTATTTGAGCAAAATGTTAGATGGAGACTATGATTATAGAGAGGAAAGACTACATCTTTTGGATTTAACACACTAATGTGCAAATTGTTGCTGCATTATTTATTTCTTGTGCAACATTCATGTCTATTAACCTCACTTTTATAACCTATAAGATAAAGTTAGTGACATCAGATGCATGGCCACGTAAGGAGTCTCCTTGATCTCTCTCCTTGCAGTTACAACAAGTTAAACAGCTGTAATTCAATAAAGGGTTCCCTGCACAACGCACAAACACATCCGAGAGATTTTCACAACAAAACATCTGAAGGGGGGTGAATTAGGGAGAACAGGGATGAGGGAAGGGAGAAAAGCAGAGATGGGTGCCATGGCTGCAGCCCAGAACGCAATACAGGTCCCAGGGGTGTGCAGGATTCCGGCTGCAGGTGCGCTCTCTGTGGTCCTAGTTTTCCTGACTGAGTGATCAGCATACACTATGGCTGAACCCAGCAATGGGGCAAACACCAAACACAGAAGTGCAACAGCTGTGTTCTAGCCGCTGCCATTGCCTAGTGGTGGAAAACAAAGGCTACACAGCTTGGCTGCCTCCCCCATCCTCCCAGAGCTCACCACCCTGCAGCTTCCCAGAGCTAGCAGTGGGTCTCAGAAGAAACTGTAACTGTGAGTGCCAGGTTACAAAGCAGAACACCTAGAGCTGCAGATGAATAATGAGGCTAATCCCAGTACCAAGGGTAGAAATACAAAGGAGAGGCAGCTGAGGTCTGGCAGTCACCATTACTGGAAGGAGAACAAAGCCATAAATACACCAGCAGCCTCTCCCAGCCAAGCTCACCCCCAACCTTCATGGCTGATCCCACTGGGGACAACAGGAACAGCTCAGGCAGTGCACCACTGCATCAGACTACAGCAGCAGCACTGGGATCTCAGGGGCTTTGAACCCCATTGCCCACCACACTCCCCCATGGGGGTGGTGCCATGAGACTAAGGTGACCGTGTGACAGCGGAGACACCCAAGTCCTCATGGAATACAAGGCATCTCCCACTGCCCAGCAGAGATCCAAAAAGTCAGCCAGAGGAGTGCAAGAGAAAATAAAATGCTCTCATGCCACCTACTGGAAAACAAAAGAAAGATGTCTTCTTATTATTAACGTACTGCAGAATTCACCTCCATAGATACCTAGGCAGAGAAAGAATCTATTAAATACCGAAACAACCAAGGTAACAAGGAAACTCAGAAAGAAAATGAAAAAAAAAATAAATAAATAAAAATAAAAAAGCTAAAAAAAAAAAATAAACTTAAGGCAGAGAAATATGTGACTTAGAGAATTCAAGATTGAAGTTCTGAAAAATCTCAGTGAGATGAAAGAAAACTCAGATTAGCAGTTTAATGAACTCAATAAAATGAATGGAAAAAAAAAAGAAAACCATTTTACCAAGGAGATTGAAAGTTTAAAAAAGAACCAAATAGAAATTCTGAAGCTGAAGAGCTCAATAATAAGAGATGAAGAATGAAGTAACGAACAGGGAAATAGAGCTGACCTGTTGGAGGAAAGATTCAGTAATTTTAAAGATAGAAATAGGAAAATAACACAGATGGAAGAAGAGACTTGATAAAAAATAAAATGAAAGAACCTGACAAGAAATCTCTGACTCCGTGAAAAAAAAAAAAGCAGCAATATAAGACTAATGGATGTACCAGAGGAGAAGAGAGGGAAAGGGGAAAGGAGAGCCTACTCAACCAGTCAACAACAACTTCCCAAACATATGGAAAAAAAAATGAATCCAAGAGGCAAACAGAACACCTAACTATCTCAACCCAAAAAGGCTTTCTCCAAGGCACATTATTAAAGCTGTCAAAAAATTATGATAAAGAAAGAATTCTCAAGGCAGCCAGAGAAAATAAGACCTATAAAGGAAAGTCCATTTGATTATTATCAGATTTTTCAGGAGAAATTCTACAAGACTGTTGGAAGTGGAATCAAATATTCAAACTATTCAAAGAGAGAAACTGCCAGCCAAAAATAATGTATCCAACAAAATTGTCCATTAGATATGCAGGAGTAATAAATATCTTTCCAGACATACAGAATGTGAGAGAATTTTCCACCACAAGGCTTGCATTACAGGAAATATGGAAACGGGTTATTCTTTGTAAAAGAATACAAAACTATGAATAAGATGACCAATAGACAGTAGCAGGAAACTGCAACCTCTAATCAAATACGGCAAAATACACTGAAATATATCATAAAGATTAAAGGAGGTAAAAACATTTTTTTAAAAAAAGAGCATAAAACAAGACAATTGCTACTGCAACTTGGAAATGAACTCACATCATAAATGGGGATAATTTGTGACAACAAAAACATAAAACAGGAGGGGGTAAAGGTCTGAATTTGCAATGGGGAATGGGGACAAAATGCATGCAGAATAAAAAGGACTGCTGCATATATGAAACTTTCTTTTACATAAACTAAATGGTAACCATGCACAAAATAACTCACAACTGAGAAACATGACAGAAAAAAGAAAAAGCACAGGAAAAAAAAATTATAGAATACCACCAAACTAAAATAACAGCAGAAATACAAGGGCAAAGAAGTAATGGAGATACTGCACTACCAGAAAACAAAAGATAAAAAAGCTACAGGAAATCCTCATATATCAATAATCAACCTAAAAAATGTAAATGGACTGAACTCATTAATAAAAAGGCATAGAGTAGCTGATTGGATCAGAAAACAAAACCAACCACATGCTGCCTTCAAGATACATAACTCTTCAGCAAGGACAAATATATCTCAAAGTGAAAGGATGGAAAACTATACTCCAAACAAATGGCACTGAGAGAAAAGTGGATGTAGCCATACTTACATTTAACGAAATAGACTTTAAAAAAAAAAATGGTAACAAGAGACAGAAATGGACATTTCATAATAATAAATGGGACAATACATCAAGAAGACATAACAATTATAAAGCTATATGTTCCCATTCACAGAGCACCAAAATATATATAGCAACTACTAATAGAACTATATATAACAGAACTAAAGAGAGAAGCTGACAAAAACACACTTACAATATGGGACCTAAATACCCCATGGACAGCTATGGATAGATCACCCAAACAGAAAATCAATAAAGAAATATTAGCTTCATACGACACATTAGACCAAATGAACATAATTGACATTTAAGATAGATCAAGATATAGAGATAGACGATAGAGTTAGAGATACTGTATTTTCCCCCAAATAAGACCGGGTCTTATATTAAGGTTTATTCCAAAAAGTGCATTAGGGCTTATATTCAGGGGATGTCATCCTGAAAAATCATGCTAGGGCTTATTTTCTGGTTAGATCTTATTTTCGGGGAAACACAGAAGATAGAGATCCATTCAACTCTCCTGATTTGTGAACCTATAGATCTGCCTGATATGTATCTCTGCTTAAAGGCCTCAGGGACCTCAAAAACTCAACATGTGCCAAGCTTAAATCACTCTACCTAAATTTATCATAATATATTGTGAATAGTACAACTTTCACTCTAATGTCAAGTCACAAATCAAATCTTCTTCCTTGCTTTGTCCCTCCTTCTTCTCTTTCCCATAGCCAGCAAAGCATTCCAACATTTTAATCCTCTGAATCCTACCATAAAAATATATTTACGAACTTATCTACTCTCTTATATCTCTATCTCATCCAACATTGCCACAATCACGATTTAGACCATCACCACCTCTTCCTTGGATTAACGTTTTAGCTTTTAATGAGTCTCCCTACTATGAACTGTGTCCACATATTCTCTACACAGAGGTCTATTTTCAGTTTGTTTACTTTGGTTTTTTTTTTTGTTTGTTTTTTGTTTTTTAGCTAAAAGGAAGGCATTATTGGAATTTAATATCTCCAGTTATTATATTCTGATATTTGTATAGAGAAAAAGTTGGTTAAAACTCACACCTAAACTGGATACCAATGATTCTCATCACGAGGGATACCACAAAGCCTATTGAGAGGATGTTGCAAGGTGGGGTATGGTGGTAGCAAAAGAAGCTGAGCATTTGACATACCCAGTTCTCCAGTCCTGATTCAACCAGGAGAACTCTGCATTTATCTGTTTTATATAGCATAGTTTGCATTATTTTTATAGAAGGAAATATGTAACAATGTTGGAAACCATTATTATGTCATTTTTCCAAATAAAGATTTTTCTTCCTTGGTAATTCAATACAAATATGTTTACTAGAGAATATCCTAATGAATCCATAAAACATGCTCAATCCCACCAGAGTCTAAAATTGTTGTGGAAAAAAAATATATTTTTTTCTTAGTAGAATGTAGCTTGCTTATTTGCTTGTTTTGGGCCTTTTCTCTACGTCTTTTGATGAGCAGTTTCAGCAGCCCCAGAAACAAGTCAACTTCCCAATCAAATTAAGCAATTAAGAAATAATATAACTTAATAAATGTATCCCTAATAGACACACAAAGACAAATTTTTCAAATTTATTAACACAAATACACACTCAGAATAGGAACAACTGATTTCCTAGCTAACAGTTTAGAGTAGTCCAAGTGAGTTAATTTTGTATGCTTTCTCCCTTTCTACAAAATCGGAAGTGTGTGTGTGTGTGTGTGTGTCTGCACGTGCGCGTGCGCGCGCGCGCTGGTATTTCCATTATTAATAGTTCCAAGTTAGAAGCCCTTATTATAGATTGTACAAATTGAGTGACGTTTTAGACTCTTGCACACACCATTACTTCTGCTTTGTGGGTTTTCTCTACTGAAAAGCCTTGATTCTTAAATAATGTCCCTGGTTCTTGTTCCAAAACCAGAAAACAGGAATACTTGCAACTTTGTCTCCCAGAACCTGTGACTTGTCTCTTAATTGCATTTTTTTTTTTTTTTTAATGTTGATTCCAGAGCAGCTGGCTGCTCTACTACTTCATGCATCCACAGTTAATTAAGGATAGCACTTAAGATGAAATCTATTTGCCTCTTTAGCTCAACTTTTAAATTTTCACTAAGTATTTGCCCCATTGCTTGGACTATATAGTTTCTGAGTCACCATCTTTTAATATTGTCTGGGTTTAAGAATTTTCTCATTTATAACATCTCCATGCCTGCCCTGACCTACAATTTCTTCATCTCTTACTAGGGCAGAAAAGTTAGAGAAAAGAAAGATTCCCAAAGATATTTATACTGTGTGACCTGTGTTCTGAGATATGTTCCTTTCAATCAACACCAGAGTGAGTATATTTCATTCCTATGTCTGCTTTCAGTTATATCTACTATCTCTGATTTTCATCAGAGATTCTATTTAGTAATTCTTTACTAAATTAAGCCTGCCATATTTAGCATATCCCCATTCTAGTTCCTCTTATTTTTTAAATCTGCTACTTTTTTTTTTTTTTTTTTTAAGCAATTCTAAATACAATCTTACCTAGGTAACTCAAGATTTTAAACAAACCATAGGATGTTGTCAAAAGGCCAAAATCTGCAAAGGCACAAAAATAGTTGACATTTGGATTTAAAAAGCAATATACAGTCAATGTGTCATTGGAAATGAAGAGGATCAAAATTAAAACTTTTGGTTTCATTAAGCAACTATACCAACTCCCACCGCAATTTTAGTAACACTGGCCAATCCTCTAAGTGATATGACTAGATTTATTGGATACTTATTGATTGGTTAGTGGCTGGAATTTCCAGATAGATCTCAGAGTTTAAATTTATGACTCTTCACGGGAAGCAAGAGTTAGCCAAGTAAAAATTAGTGAATAATAAATTATGTCCAATGTAGATATTTAGCAGTGCAAATAAGCTATAAATTTAAAAATATAAACAAATCAGGCATGTGCCTACGTTTTACTTGAATAAATAATGAATAAAAAGCAAAAGATAATAATCAATAGATTTTGTTACACTTAACCTTAACAAAATTGAGTTCTGTTTAGCACCTTTATTTTCTTTATTAATAAATAATAAAGTATGAAAGTATTAGCAATCTCTATTTTTTTTTTTTTTTGGTAACCACAAACAATAATGATTTTTAATAGCATGACTTTCTTATTTAATTATTGGAATTCAAATTTTCCAATTTTCTTTGTTCAGTTTGGATACTTGCTTTAAAAAAATTAAGCAAATGAATATTTTTATTAGCAGGGCAGGGATTAGAGTACACCTGATTCATGAAAGCTCTGGGTCAGATCCTTTGTTCGTTTAAAAGTTTGATATTTTGCTCAAATTGACTTTTTTTGCACTAAAATTTATTTTTTTTAAATATTGCATTAAAATATTTATCTTACGTACTGAGTTATTCTCTACACCCTAAATTCTGCACCTGAAGTGAGTGCCTTTCTTATCTCACCCTAACCACAGTCCAGTTTGTTACCAAGATTCCTTGAGAGATTTGACATATTCACTCATAATATTTAAAGTTTTGTTGCTAAAAAATGCTAAATAAAAGATTTATGATTCCAAGAAAATATGGTCTCTTTAAAGGATATTATCATTCCATACTTAAGAACATAAAATTGTTCACAATAACATGTTGTTCTGGCTTTTCTTCTTGTGACTTCTTAAGAAATGACTTTGGGTGGTGAACACACAATGCAATATACAGATGATGCATTATAAAATTGTACACTTGAAAAACCAACAACAAAGAAAGAATCCTCAAGGCAGCCAGAGAAAAGAAGACGCTAACCTACAAAGCAAAGCCCATTAGAATATCATCAGATTTTTCATCAGAAACTCTACAAGCCAGGAGGGAGTGGAACCAAATATTCAAACTACTGAAAGAGAAATTATGACCCAAGAATAATATACCCATCAAAGGTATCCTTTAGATATGAAGGAGGAATAAAGACCTTTCCAGACATACAGAAGCTGAGGGGATTTTCTAATACATCACCCGCACAACAAGAAATGCTAAAGGAGATTATTCAACCACCATCAACAGGGACAATTTGTGGCAACCAAAACATAAAAAGGAGGAGAGTAAAGTCTGAACTGGAATATAGGAATGGAGAAAGTAAACATGCTGAAGAAAATGGAATACTCTAAATATAAAACTTTTTTTTACATAAACTTAATGGTAACCACTCAAGAAAAATCCAGAACTGAAATATATACTGTAATAAAAGAAGAAACAGAGGGAAAATCACAGAATACCACCACATAGAAATAATAGACAACAACAAAAAGGCAAAGAAACAATGGACACACAGTCTTACGAAAAAACTAAAGATAGAATGATAGGAAATCCTCACATATCGATAATCACCCTAAATGTAAATGGATAGAACTCATCAATAAAAAGTCACAGAGTAGCAGATTGGATCAAAAAACTAAACCCAACCATATGCAGACTCCAAGAGACACATCTCAGCTACAAGGACAAGCATAGACTCAAAGTGAAAGGGTGGAAATTGTATCCAGAGAAAATCAGTTGTAGCTGTATTGATATCAGATGAAACAGACTTCAGGGTGAAAAAGATAACAAGAGACAAAGATGGATATTTCATAATGGTAAAGGGGACTATACAACAAAAAGACATAACAGTCATCAATATTTATGCCCCAATCAGGGAGCACCAAAATATACCGAGCAACCACTAACAGAACTAAAAGGGAGAAATTGACCAAAACACAATTATACTAGGGGACTTAAATACATCATTGACAGCTATGGATAGATCATCCAAATAGAAAATACATAATGAAATAGCAGCCCTAAAGGACTCATTAGATGAAATGGACATAATTGACATATATAGAGCACTTCATCCTAAAACATCAGACTATATATTTTTTTCTAGTGTACATGGAACATTCTCAAGGATAGACCATATACTGGGACATAAACATAGCTTCAGCAAATTTAAGATGATTGAAATCATACCAAGCATATTCTCTGATCGCAAGGCTTTGAAATTGGATATCAACTGCAAAAAGAAAGCAGGAAAAATCACAAATACATGGAGATTAAACAACATACTTTTAAAGAACGACTGGGTCAACGAAAAAATTAGAGGAGAGATCAAAAGGTATGTAGAAACAAATGAGAATGAAAATATATCCTACCAAAATTTTGGGGATGCTGCAAAAGCAGTTTTAAGAAAGAAATTTATGGCATTAAAGGGCTATCTCAAGAAACAAGAAAAATCCCAAATAAATAACCTCATGTTACACCTTAAAGAACTAGAAAAAGAAGAACAAATAAAACCCAAGGTCTGCAAAAGAAAGGAAATAATAAAAATCAGAGCAGAACTAAATGAAATAGAGAACAAAAAGACAATAGAAAAAATTAATGTGACAAAGAGCTGGTTCTTTGAAAAGATTAACAAAATTGACAAACCCTTGGCTAGACTTACTAAGATAAAAAGAGAGAAGACACTGATTAACAAAATCAGAAACGTAAAAGGGGAAGTTGTCGCGGACACCACAGAAATACAAAAGATCATCCAAGAATACTATGAAGGACTATATGCCACCAAATTCAACAACCTAGAAGAAATGGACAAGTTCTTAGAAACATATAGCCTACCTAAGCTCAACCATGAAGAACTGGAAAATCTAAATAGACCAATCACCAGTAAGGAAATTGAATCAGTCATCCAAAACCTTTCCAAAGCAAAAATCCAGGACCAGATGGCTTCACTAGTGAATTCTACCAAACCTTCAAGGAAAGGTCACTCCTGCTCAGACTCTTCCAAAAAACTGAAGAAGAGACGATACTCTCAAATTCATTTTATGAGGCCAACATTGCCCTGATATCAAAACCTAGTAAGGACAACACAAAAAAAGAAAACTACAGACCAATATCTCTGATGAATACAGGTGCAAAAATCCTAACCAGAATTCTAGCAAATCAAATGCAGCAATACATTAAAAAGATTATTCATCACGACCAAGTGGGGTTCATCCCCGGGGCACAAGGATGGTTCAACATCCGCAAATCCATCAGTGTGATACATCACACAAACAAAATAAAGGACAAAAATCATATGATTATATCAATTGATGCAGAAAAAGCATTTGACAAGATACAACATCCATTTATGATTAAAACACTTAATAAAATAGGTATAGAAGGAAAATACCTTAACAAAATAAAGGCCATATATGACAAACCCTCAGCTATTCTCACAATTAACGGTGAAAAACTGAAGCCCTTTGCTCTACGTTCAGGAACATAGCAGGGCTCTCCTCTATCACCTCTGCTTTTCAACATAGTGTTGGAAGTCCTTGCCAGAGCAGTCAGGCAACAGAAAGAAATAAAAAGCATCCAAATTGGGAATGAAGAAGTTAAATTGTCACTCTTTGCAGATGACATGATGATATATATATATATAAAACCCTAAAGACTCCACCAAAAAACTATTAGAAATAATCAACGAATATGGTAAAGTTGCCGGCTACAAAATCAACCTACAAAAGTCCATTGCATTCCTATATACTAACAATGAAATCTCAGAAAAAGAAATAAAATTAAAAAAAGGCAATTCCATTTGCAATTGCAGCAAAAAGAATAAAATACCTAGGAATAAACTAACCATGGATGTGAAAAACCTATATGCTGAAAACTATAAGACATTTTTAAAAGAAATTGAAGACACAAAGAAATGGAAAGACATTCCGTGCTCATGGATTGGAAGAATCAACGCAGGTAAAAAGGCCATATTGCCCAAAGCAATATACAGATTTAATGCAATCTTCATCAAAATCCCAATGGCATTTTTTAAAGAAACAGAACAAAAAATCATCAGATTTGTTTGGAACCACAAAAGACCCTGAATAGCCAAAGCAATCTTAAGAAAAAAGAACAATACTGGAGGTATCACACTCCCTGACTTTACCTTATACTACAGGCCTACAATAATCAAAACAGCATGGTATTGGCAGAAAAACAGACACGTAGACCAACGGAATAGAATTGAGAACCCAGAAATAAAACCACATAAATATGGACAGATAATTTTTGACAAAGAAGCGAAAAACATGCAATGGAGAAAAGACAGCCTCTTCAATAAATGGTGCTGGCATAATTGGAAAGCCACGTGCAAAAGAATGAAACTGGACAGTTTGGTATCTGTCACAATGTACCAATATTAATTCAAAATGGATCAAAGACTTAAGCATAAGACCTGAAACAATAAACTCCATAGAAAAAACATAGGTACTAAACTTATGGATCTTGGGTTCAAAGAGCATTTTATGAATTTGACTCCAAAGGCAAGGGAACTAAAGGTAAAGTAAATGAATGGGACTATATCAAACTGAAAAGCTTCTGCACAACAAAAGAAACTATCGACAAAATAAAGAGGCAACCAACTGAATGAAAGAAGATTTTTGCAAACAGTGCCTCTGATAGGGGGCTAATATCCAAAATATACAAGGAACTCATACAACTCAATAAACAAAAAACAAACAACCCAATTGAAAAATGGGCAGAGGACTTGAAGAGACATTTCTCCAAAGAGGACATACAAATGGCAAATAGACATATGAAAAAATGCTCAACATCACTAATCATCAGAGAAATGCAAATTAAAACCACAATGAGATATCACCCCACCCCAGTCAGAATGGCTATCATCAACAAGACAAATAATAACAAGTGTTGGAGAGGCTGTGGAGAAAAAGGAACCCTCATACACTGTTGGTGGGAATGCAGACTGGTGCAGCCATTATGGAAGGCAGTGTGGAGGTTCCTGAAAAAATTATGAATAGAATTACCGTATGACCCAGCAATCCCTCTCCTGGGTATCCACCCAAAAATTCTGAAAATATTTATACATAAATACAAGTGTGCTCCAATGTTCATTGCAGCTTTATTTAGGGTGGCCAAGACATGGAAACAACCAAAATGTCCTTCGATAGCTGAATGGATAAAGAAGTTGTGGTATATATACACAATGGAATATTATTCGGCGGTAAGAAAAGATGAAATAGGACCATTTGTGACAACATAGATGGATCTTGAGAGTATAATGCTAAGAGAAATAAGTCAGACAGAAACAGTTGAGAACCATATGATTTCACTGATATGTGGTATATAAACTAAAAACAACAAAAGAACAAGAAAAAAAAAAGAGAAACAAAAACTCATAGACATAGATAGTAGTTTAGTGGTTACCAGAGGGTAAAGGGGGAGGGGCTTGGTAAATGAGGGTAAAGGGGTTCAGATATATGGTGATGGAAGGAGAACTGCCTCTGGGTGGTGAAAACACAATGTGATTTATAGATGATGTAATACAGAATTGTACACGTGAAATCTATGTAACTTTACTAACAATTGTCACCCCAATAAATTTTAATTAAAAAAATAAAGAATTGTACACTTGAAATTATATGATGTAACTAACTAATGTCACTCCAATAAATTGAATGACAATAAAAAAACAAATTTGAAATCAAAGTCATCAGGTAAGAAAATAAATTGTCTTATGTGAGCAGGCTAAATATAAAAATTGAAATTATTTCTATCTGGTTCATTTCCTTAAATGTAAAACCTGTTTACTTATATAAATAATGTAGTTTTTTTCGAGGATGGACTTTTCAAAACGAATGAGAGTCTGAATATCTAGTCAATTTTATGTTATGCAATGAATGTTTACAGAAGAAATGCAGCTTCATATATGATTTATTCTAACTAAACCATAATATTTTCTGATGTTTGCACTATTATTTTAAAAAGACTTCCACATTTAGTTGCATATTTGACTAGCCTTCCCAAAGTGTGGCAATAAAAATAAGATAAAGAGAGTTTAAAATATCATGAATTATTTGTTAGATTTGTCTATTTTGCTGGAGTGATGGAGATAGAAAGAAAATAAAAACAAAAGATTTTCTTGTAAATAAGTATTTCTCTGTTAGATTTATATTTGTGGTTCAAAATAATTATGAAAAACCATAACACCCCTGTTGGATTTTATGAATCTAAATATAATGTGATTTAATTTTAGTAATATTTTATACTTTGCTTGGTCTCACTGGATAATTCCTATGTACATTGGTATATATGTAACATTTTTAATTCTTGGATATCTATAGTAAAATATTTATATTTATATCTAGAAATGTGCCATGGGCAAAAGTCAATGAAAGAACAATTTTATTGAGTAAAAAAGTACTGAGTTTTGTTTCTCTGAGGCAGTGTTTGGGATATTTGAGTTAATAATAGGAAATCACTTAAATGAGTTATGTAAGTGAAAGCAAGTTTTTTTTAACAACTGGCTCTTATAGTTCTTATATGAAATTATTTCTGTGCTTTTCTTCAATGTTAATGTGAATAGAAGGAATTAACTCAGTGTGAATGAACTTCACAGCATGTTGTGCTATAGGAAATAATGCCAAATACATGGCAAGTAGAATTAGTAATTAAAATTAGGCATTACTAATTATCACACCTTGAATAAATATGTCTACATTTTTACTGACAAGCATCATTGAAGATAGCACTGAGAATAAGTGAAAAGTATTTCATAATTCAAGACAAATGTAGTCTTTGCTAAGGACCTCACTAACTACTGAAAGATTTTATCGTTTGTGGTGTGTGTGTGTGTGTGTGTGTGTGTGTGTGTGTGTGTGTGTGTTGCTTTTCATAGAAGACAGAGGTAAAAGTAGTTGCCTGATTGTGCTAATGTATGGTGCCACCAAGGACAAATTCTTTACACAAAACAAGTCTTACTTACAAAAACTTTGTTACCATATGTTCACTTACTTGCTGAGTGGCAACCGCTGCCACACCAAACCCTAGCATTATAGGTCTAATTGGTGCCTCAGAATAACTACCAATCACTGTAGGATTAGTAATTTAGGATTTTCTCAGAATAGTCAAATCCATTGAACATTAAATACCATGTCCACAAGGGTCTTCTATCATCATCTTTTAACACTATATTTAAAAGCAAACAAAAACAAAATTGATATCATGTGATACACACACACACACACACACACACACACACACACACAGAGAAGTATGTGAAAGAGAGAATATTAATAAATAAAACCTTAATAGTCCTTCTAATCATTATTCTTTAGGAGATGTATTCAATCAACTCTTCAATTCACTTCATGTAAACCACAGAAATTCTTCTTCAAACCACCAATAAATACTTATTGATAATCTATGTTATGAAAATCAAAAAGATTTAGAGCTTCATTTATTTGGAGTATTTTTATTCAATAAATATTGAGATCTTCTGAGGTCTTATGAGGATTTATTTAAAGAAACCTTAAAAACATATCTGAGAATATGTGAAAGACAAACGGGTATGGGGATTTATTTTTATTTTTTTTGATATACCTATGTATTTGATATACTCATATACACATAGAAATACACACAGAGACACCCCTCTATATACACACATGCATATCAGTACTTTGCACTTTCTGTATCACTTGAATTTACAAAAATCCCCATAATAATGTAATACGTCTGATCTTAAAACCTGGTCTCGCTCTCTCAGTAGAGTATTTCTGTTTTCATTGCAAAAGAAGTGTGAAAATTTCTAGTCACATATTGTTCTCTTCAATGTGAATGTATCCTATTCTTTGGCACAACTGAGAGATAAGAGATAATAGAAAGAGAGAGATGCATAGAAAGGAAAGAAAACAACAGGAAAAACTTTCCTTTCTGTATGCTACAGTAGAGTTGCTAAAATAAATTTTCTATTTATCAGCAGTAAATGGTTTAAAAATCATTAGAAATAAAATATAACTTATAACATTTAGCAGTATATAAATATCTAGTAAGAAAATAATAAATGCTCATATGATGAAAACTATTAAAGTTCACGAGGCACAGAAAAAAAAAAAATTTAAATGCCAGAAGAACGCCACGATATGTGCGAAGTAAATACATGGAGCTTAAAGTTTAAGTCTATAAATTTACTACAGTCACAGTAACAAAGATACTTTTATTTCTTTTTAATTTTGTTAATTTATTAATCACCTGAAGTCTAGCTGAACCAGAGCCCTACAATGAAGGACGTACAAAAGAGGCCAACTTGAGACTGGTAGGAGGGGCAGAGACCCAAAATGAGCTTGTCCTACACCAGCCTGTGACCATTACAAATCGGAAGGGATATCTCAGCTGTGGGAGTCCCCACAGAGGAGCAAGTGGCCCCAGCTCCATACCAGGTTACCCAGCCCAGGGTTCCAGTGCTGGGGAAATAAGGCCATGTAATCTCTGGCTGTGAAAACCAGTGGAAATTATGGTTGGGTGAGATGGAGGGGAGCTGGAATCCTAGGCAGTCCTCTTAAAGGGCCAACCCCTGGACTTACTCAATGATAGACTCACTTGCTCTGAGCTCCAGAGCTGGGGCAGCAGCTGGAAAGGCACCAGGGACATACAGTGAGGCACTGAGTTCTCTGGCCTGAGGTTGAAGGTTGGAGGAACAACTTTCTACTTAACAAAGGATCGGGTGAAATCCATTGTTTCTTTGTTGAGTCCTCCCCCTCACCCAGTGTGCACATGCAGATTGAGTTTCTATCCACCTAACACCATTCCTACATCCCATACTAACGACTCCCTGAGACCCCAACCCACTCAACTTTAAGGCTTTTCTGTACAAATGGACTATGTTTGTTCATGCTGTAGACCTTCCAAAATTTTCTCAAATGGTCACAAAACCCAAACAAGCAACATGAATCTCCAACTTGTCCTGTACCTCTTGCTGAGCAGCCCAAAGCCTGGAACTAGTAGCTATCGGTCTCTGTTAATGACTTGGCCTCTCAAAGCACCTCTCAAGGCATAGGTGCCAACCATCTGTGGATTGCTTTGTGGCTCACGCCAGGTGGCCCTGGGAAGGACACAGGCGGCAGCTGAAGTTTGCCTGCAGTGGGGTCCTTCCCAGGAGGTCCTGGGCTGGCATACCTGGTAGCCAGCTTCTGGTCTACCCAGAGCATCACCCAGCCACCTCTAAGGATGACACATGTAAAGGGCAGACTGGGCAGGCAACAAAATCCTGCTAAAGTGAATCCTGCTCAGAAGGGTCACCCACCGCACAAAAGCTCCTTCACTATAATCACAGCCATTCCTCAAAATCAAGAGCCTGAGGGTCAATCCCTCCTAACAATGTGCAAACAGCAACTAAGCTCAACTACAAGAGGGCACACACAACCCAAACAAAAGTCACACCTGCAGTGCCCGGCTCAGGTGACCAGGAGACTGCCACTGGGACTCACAGAACACCTACTACATAAGGCCACTCCACTAGGATGGGGAAGGATAGCAGCCCTATCTAATATATAGAAAAAAAACACAGAAAGGGACCCAAAATGGGTAGAGAAAGAAACATGTTCCACATAAAAGAACAGAAAAAAAGCTCCAAAGAAAGAACTAAACAAAATGGAGACAAGCAATCTACTAGATTCAGAGTTCAAAACACTGGTTACAAGGCTGCTCAGTGATCTCAGGGAGAACTTCAACAAAGAGATAGGGGAAACATGAAAAGACCAGAAACATAAAAAAACGAACCAGTAAGAAATAAGAAATACAATAACTGAAATGAAAAACATATTATAGGGAATCAACAGTAAATTAGATGAAGCGGAGTCTCAAATCAGAGACTTAGAAGCTACCTAAGCCAAGGTAGCAGAAAATGCCTAATCAGAACAGCAAAAAGAGAAAGAAAAAAAAAAAAAATGAATGAGACAGTTTAATGGGCCGTTAGGACAACACCAAGTGTACCAACATTAACATCACTGGGACACCAGAAGCAGAATAGAGGAAGCAAGGAACTGAAAACCTATTTGAAGAAATAATGACAAAAACTTCCCTAACCTGGGGAAGGAAATTGATATTCAAGACCAGGAAGCACAGAAACAAGATGAAACCAAAGAGGCTCTGACCAAGACACATCATAATTAAAATGCCAAAGGTTAAAAATAACCTGTGTTAGTTACCTACAAGGGAGCTCCCATAAAACTATCAGCTGATTTCTTGACAGAAACTTTGCAGTCCAGGGGGATTGGGAGGAAATATTCAAAGTGATGAAAAGTAATGACCTACAACCAAGATTACTCTGTCCAGCAAAGGTATTATTTAGAATCCAAGGACAGACAAAGATCTTCCATGACAATAAAAAGCTAAAGGAGTTCATCACCACCAAACCATCATCACAAGGAATCTTAGAGGGACTCCTTAAAGATGAAAAAATAAAAAAAGAGAGACAGTGATAAAAAATATAAATAATAAAATGGCAATACTTACATACCCATCAACATTTACTTTAAATGTAAATGAATTAATGCTCCAATCAAAAGATAGGGTAGCTGAATAGATAAGATAATAAAACCCTTACATATGCCATCTACAAGAAACTCACTTTAGATTGAAAGATACACAGACTGAAAGTAAAGGGATGGAAAAATATATTTCATGAAAACGGAAACAAACAAAAAGCTGGGGTAGCAATACTTAATAAAACACAAAGTAGACATTAAAACAAAGGCTATAACCAGAGAAAAAGAAGGACCCACTTCTGGGTATTTATCCGGGGAAACTCAAAATACTACTTCAATGGGACATGTGCATTCATCTATTCATTGCATTATTTACAATAACCCAGATATGGAGGTAACTTGAGTGTGCATCAATGAGTAAAGAAGAAGTGGTACATGAGAATGGAACATTACTCAGCCATAAAAAAGAATGAAATCTTGCTATCTGCAACGACATGATTGGATCTGGAGGGTACTGTGGTGAGTGTAGTAAGTCAGACAGTGAAAGACAAATGACATGATTTCACTTATATGTGGAATATAAAGAACAAAATAAAAGAACAAACAAAACAGAAACAAACTCATAGGTATTGAAAATAGTTTGAATGTTGCCAGATGGGATGGGGCTTAACGGGATGGGGAAAAAGAGAATAGATTAAGAAATAAAAAATAGTAGTTACAAAATAGTCATGGGGATGTAAAGTATAGCATAAAGAATAAAGTTAATATTATTGAACTAACTATGGATGGTGTCAGATGGGTATGTATTAGATTTATTGGAACGATCACTTCATAAGTTACATAAATGTCTAATCACTATGCTGTGCACTTGAAACAAATATAATATTGTATGTCAGCTGCAGTCAAAAAATAAAAAAAAGAATTTGCAAATCTAATCTCACAATAAGTAAAGAGAATAACAAATCAAGAGTAAATGGTTTGATTTGCATTTCCCTTATGATTAATGTTGTTGAGTGATCTTTCCTATAGATTTGTGGGTCTTCTTTGAAGAAATATCTACTCAAGCCCTTTGCCGAAGTTTTAATTGATTCAGTTGTTTTTTGTTTTTGTTTTTGTTTTTTTGCTACTGAGTTCTAGAAATACCTTATGTATTTTGTGTATTAACTCTTTGTCAGGTATAGGTTTACAAATATATTCTTTCATTCCATAGGTTGTATTTTTGCTGTGATTATTGTTTCCTTTGCTGTGCATACCTTTTTAGTTTGATTCATCTAATTTCGCTTTTGTTACATGTGCTTTTAGTATCATATACACAAAATCCTTGTCAAGACCAATACCAAAAATGTTTCCCCCTAAGTTTTCCTCTACAAGTTTTACAGTTTCAGTTCTAATATTTAAGTATTTAATCCTTTGGAATTAATTTCTGTGTATGGTTAATTTCTGTCAGACCCATGATAAGGGTCTGATTTCATTCTTTCACATGTGGGTATTCAGGTTTCTCAACACCATTTGTTAAACAGCTGTTTTTTTCCCTGTTATGTATTCATGGTTCCTTTGATGAAAATCAGCGGAGTGTATATGTGTGGGCTTATTTCTAGGTTCTTTATTATATGTTGTTCTATATATCTGTCTTTATGCCAGAGAACCTAACATAGTATTGTGTCTATGGAAAGGAAAATTCAAAATGAAGCCACCATATGATCCAGCAACCCCACTTCTGGGTATATATCCAAAATAACAGAAATCGGGATTTCAAAGAGATATCTGCCCTCCCACGTTCATTGCAGCAATGTTCACAATAGCCAAGATATGGAAACAACCTAAAGGTCCGTAGACAAATGAATGGACAAGGAAAGTGTGGCATACACATACAATGGAATATTATTCAGCCTTATAAAAAGAAAGAAAACCTTCTACATGTAACAACATGTTTGAATCTGGAGGATATTATGCTAAGTCATTCACAGAAGGACAAATATTGCATGATTCCTCTTATATGAGATATCTAAAGTAATCAATCTTATAAAAGCAGAGAATAGATTGGTGGTTTCAAGGAACTGAGACTGGGAGGAGGAAGGAATGAAGAAGTGTTGTCCAAAGGATACAAAGTTTCAGTTATGCAAGATGAATAAGTTCCAGCGGTTTTCTGTACAATATAGTCCCTATAGTCAACAATATTGCTTTATACATTTAAAAATGTGTTAAGCGGGTAAATCTCATATTAAACGTTCTTACCACAATTGAAAAATACAAACTACCAAGCAAGATTTATTCCAGAAATGCAAGACTTGTTCCACATTCAAAATTTAATCTGTCCTATTATTGTACAATCGATGATATTAGCAAACAAAAGAAGAAGTACTGTATTATCATATCAATGGATACTAAAAAAGCTTTTGATAAAATACATTTATTAGTGATAAAACCTCTCCGAAACCTAATTATGGGCCTCTATAAAACCAAACAAACCCTACAGTGAATATTGCACTTAATAGTGAAAGACAATGCTTTTCCCTTCAGATTGGGAACAAGGCAAGATATCTACTCTACTATCCCATTCAATATTATAATGGAATTTCTTGTAAGAAAAATAAAAGTCTAGCCAATTAGAAAGGAAAAATATTTTTTTCTTATTTGCAATACCGGTAAAAACTATCAAATGCTAATAAAAATATCAAAATAGACTTAAATAAATGGGGAGATATACCATAATCATATATTGAAAGACAAGATAGTTTCAATAACAATTCTTCCTAAATTGATATATACATTTAACTCAATTCTGATTAAATTCCAGAAAGCTATTTTGGAGATATCAATGGACTATTTCTAAAGTTTATATAGATAGTTAAAGGAACTAAAGAAATGAAGGCAATTTTGAAAATTAAAGTTGGAGGACATACACTAACCAATTTTAAGACTTACTATAAAACAACAGTAATGAAAATAGTCTGGTCTTGGGAAAACAATAAATACATAGATCAATGTTACAGAATAGATAGTCCATAAAGAGACATACGCAAATATGGTAAAATTACTTTTGTCAGTAGTGCAAAGGTGATGGATAATTTTTTTCATCAAATAGTACTGGCGCAATTGAACATCCAAATGGAAAAAAAAAAAAAAATGAGCCCATACTTACACTTCACAACTTACTCAAAAAAATTACAAAATGGATCAGAGATATAAATTTAAACATAAAAGTATAAAATTTTAGAAACAAACATAGGAGAAAATCTTTATGATTTGGGGTTACACAAAGAAGTCTTAAATATAGCAATAAGAGATAAATCTTTAAAAGAAAAATATTCATAAGTTAGACTTCATCAGAATTAAAACCTCTACTTAGGGAAAGACACTATACAGAGAATGAAAAGACAAATTACATGGAGAAAATGTTTGTAATCACATATCTAATAAAGGACTTACGCGTAGAATATATAAAATCTTCTCAAAACTCAGTAACAAAGTAAACAACTCAATTAAAAAAAAAAAATGAGCAAAAGGCTTAAGGAAATACTTGACCAAAAAAAGATGTACAGACGGATAATAAGTAAAAGAAAAGATGCTCAATCTCATTAGCCAAATTAAAACAATAATGGAATACCACTACACTTCTATTAGAATAGCTAAATTCATGAAATGTGAAATGCCAACTACTATCGAGGATATAGAGCAACTGCAACTCCCATGCTTTGCTGGTGGGAATGAAAAACCCTACAACTGCTCTAGAAAAGTCTGAGGACTTCTTATAAAATTATATGTGCACTTACCATTGACCTAACAATCCCATTTCTGTACAGAGGACTGAAATAAAAATTGATGTTGACACAAAAGAGTGCAAACAAAGTTTATACCATCTTTATTCATAACTACTGAAACACTGGCAACCATCAAAATATCCTTCATTAAATGAATGGATAAAGAAACTGGTACATTTATATAATAGAACACTTAGTCCATAATGAAAAGGAGTAAGTTGTCAATAACATGTAATACATGGGTGAATCTAAAAGACATTATGCTAAATGAATAAAGCAAGTCTCCAAATGTTATATATTCTATGGTTCCATTTTGTATGACGTTCTAGCAAAGGTGAAACTACAGGAACAGAATGCCAGGGGTTAGGGCGAGGGAGAGCGACTGAAAAATGAGAGCAAAAGGGAATTTTTGGAGGTGATGGAAATGTTCTGTATATTAACTGTGCTGGTGTTCATACAAATCTATATAAACTCATATGACCGCACACTCCAAAAGTTAATTTTATTGCATGTTCTATGTACATGTGGAATAGCAAGGTGCTATACTTATCATGTCACTCTGTAACTCCATGTTGAGAGAACAGTCACCAGCTCTAACATTGTCAGTCACTATGTCAAGGGGAAGAGATTACAAAAAGGAAAAGAAGCCTGTAGTGTAGCTTAATGCTTCTGTCTGAACGCTATACACGTAAATCCTGTTTCCATGTGCTTAAGAAAAGTCACATGGCCATGTCTAAGTCAAGTTGCTGGGAAGTTTAATACAGATTTGTCATTGGAAGAAGACAGCTGGATTATTGAGAACCTCTTACTAACTAACACACTTGCTAAATAGTGGAAATATTCAACACAGATATCCTATTCTATCCTTATGAGTCAAAAAATAGTTTCTTTAATCTGTCTCTTTATTTGGAAATGCGAATGCCGGGATACTTGGCCATTTGTCAGAATGCAAATGCACATCAGCACTTTATGTCAGCAGAACTGTTGCTTTGTGATGAGAATTAGATGTTTGGTTATGTCCCACAATGGCAGTGGTCATTGATTTGAGGTAGGAATAATCTCAAACTGGACTCAAAATCACCTCTATTATTAACTGAAAATGAGCATTCCTACCCTACTTGCTACAATGCAGAATTATTATGGGTAAAATTTTGAAATAGTAATGGTAATAATAAATAGAAACTATTCAATGCTATGCAATTATGGTGGTTAATAATCAATATTTTATTATATGGTTATAATCATAGCTATTATAATTGTAAAATTGCATAATGCTCGAACAGTTACAAGTAGTCTTACCTATGTAACTTCACATATCAAAATAGTAAATGCAATTGTTCTTAGCTTCTTTAAAAGCAGATACTTTTTGAAGATTTTTACTTCTAAGCCTGACTAAAGAAAGTTTCTTTCATTTCCTGAGAGAAAAAACCCGTTCAGTTTGAATCCTAATAAGCATTCTCTTTTTGGTCATGTATATTCATTTCCTACTGAGGTTTACCAGTTATCTTTGGCTTCTGAATAATGGTATTTAATATCTATAATTTTTTAAAAATCAATTTTCTTTCCTCTTTCCTAACCTAAAGACTTGTGCTCTTATGAAGGATTTTCTAGTAAGTAGAAATTGAGAGATTAGACAGAAGCAGGCAGATCACAGAATTATATGTCTTTTAAAAGTAACAATTGGAAGAGATCAAAAGCATTTATGTAAACTTTTCTTTTTAACAGACTATAGTTGTACTGATAAATATCACATAAAAATAAAACATTTTTAGAATGATTTCCCCACAGACTTTGAACAATTAGCATTACAGAAAATGTACAAGTTTTCTTTCTTTGTATATACCAATGTCATGTCTCTCCATGATTGAAGTGGACAAGGGATGATGAGTTTGTTCATGTACTATATAAAACCACTGACCTGAAACGCAATAGTAGGACAGCTTTGCATTAAATAATGTTTCTTTTGTGTCTTTTTCCTTCTCTGTAAGATTGATTTCTTAAAGTATGACAGTGTTTGCTTTATAAAACACTGCTGGCTTATTCCCAGAATAAGACTTAAATGGGATCCTAAAATCAATTTCTTGAATAACAGATCCAGATAAAAATTTTTTAACGGTTGTTTACTGTCACCCACAGTGTATTACTACTAAAATAAGAGTTCTCCATCAACATAAAGTAATCAAATAACATTTCTAATGCTATCATATAGGTCAATAAATCCTTTTTTATTAAAGGTCAAATCATGCAGTTTAGATATTATAGAAATCGTAAAATGCACAAAGAATAAATCCTAAATATAGAGATAAAGACATTTTTTTTTTTCCAAATCATGACTTAAATGTATTAGATGCAAAGGGCTCCAAAGTCCATTAGGACAAAGACCGGAAGAATGATGATATAAGCTATATACTGATTTTAATTGTTGGTCTTTGCTTTGTGCTGAGCTACTTGGTTTCATCATGTTCACTGGTAATAACTTTAACCCAACAGTTGACTTCAAATCTCTACTCTTCCCTAAAAATCTAACCCCTGCCACTATTGGTGAACTTTATAGCTTACTCAGGTGCTACCAATTCACATGCCCTCTAAACTCATTTCTTTTTGACTAGTGGGACTGACTACTGAGGAAACAACAACAATCAGACAGGCACAGGAGAGCACATAGCATCAAAGGTGCAAAAATAGTGTCAACTAAAACTTGCAAGATATTGCTACAATCAAGATTCAAAATAATGCTCCTTACCTCTAAGCTAAATTGATTGCATGGTATGTGCTTCATTTAAAAAAATAAATAAATAAAAATTTTAAAAGATGAATTGTAAACATATCTCATAGACAGACGCTTCTATATGTTCATATAAAGTACTCAAACACTTTCTATGTAGACACCTCTACATGTTCCCATAAGCTCTCGGCAAAACACTTTACTTCTTCATATTTCAATCTTTATAACTATGAAATGTTGAAAAGTGAAAAGATAATCTCTTAAATTCCCAATAATATTGAAATTCTTTAATTCTATGCTATTTTTTATTAAATTTATTGGGGTGACATTGGTTAATAAAATTATATATATAGGCTTCAAGTATATCCTTTTATAATGCATCATCTATATATCTCATTGTGTGTTCACCACCCAGAGTCAGTAATCCTTCCATCACCACATATTCAACCTTCTTTCCTCTTCTACCAACCTTGTCTCCCCTTACCCTTGTGTAACCACTAAACTGTTGTCTGTGTCTATGAGGTTTTATTTCCTTGTTTGCCTTATTCATTTGTTGCTTTCAGTTTTATATTCCACATATGAGTAAAGTCATATGGTTCTTGACTTTTTCTGTCTGACTTATTTCGGTTAGCATGATAATCTCAAGATCCATCCATGTTGTCACAAATGGCACTATTTCATCTTTTCTTCTGGCTGAGTAATATTCCATTGTGTATATGTACCAAACCTTCTTTATCCAATCATCTATCAAAGGACACTTTAGTTGTTTCCATGTCTTGGCCACCATAAATAATGCTGCAATGAACATCAGAGCACATATATCTTTATGGACAAATGTTTCAGATTTTGGGGGTATATACCCAGGAAAGGCATTGCCGGGTCATATGGTAATGCTATTCTTAATTGTTTGCGGAAACTCCATGCTGTTTTCTATAGTGGCTGTACCAATTTACATTCCCACCAGCAGTGTGTGAGGGTTCCTTTGTCTCCACAGCCTCTTCAACACTTGTTATTACTTGTCTTGTTGATAATAGCCATTCTAACATGTATGAGGTGATTTCTCATTGTGGTTTTGCTTTTCATTTCCCTAGTAGCTAGTGAAGTTGAGCGTATCTGTTGGCTGTTTGTATGTCTTCTTGGGAGTAGTGTCTGTTCAGGTCCTCCGTCCATTGTTTTAATTGGACTGTTTTTGTTGTTGTTTTTTTCCCTTTTTCTTTTATGAGTTGTACGAGTTCTTTATATATTTTGGATATTATCCCCTTATCAAGGCATTGTTTGCAAGTGTCTTCTCCCATTCAGTTGGTTGCCTCTTTATGTTGGTTTTGTTTGCTGTGCAGAAGCTTTTTGGTTTGATATAGTTCCATTCATTTATTCTTACTTTTATTTTCTTTGCCTTTGTGGTCAAATTCGTAAAATCTTCTCTAAACCCAAGGTTCATAAGCTTAGTACATATGCTTTCTTCTATGCAATTTATTGTTTCATGTCTTATGTTTAGGTCTTTGATCCATTTTGAGTTAATTTTGGCACATGGTGCCAGCAGTCTGGTTTCATTCTTCTGTCTGTGTCTTTCTCAATTATTGTAGAAGATTTCTTTTTCTCTAAAAGTATGTTTTTGGTTTCTTTGTCAAAAATTATCTGCCCATATATAAATGGGTTTATTTCTGGGTTTTCAATTCTATTCTCGTTATCTATGTGTCTGTTTTTCTCCCAGTACTATGCTGTTTTGATTATTGTCACTTCATATTAGAAATAGAAGTCAGGGAATGTAATACTTCCAGACTTATTCTTTTTTCTAAGGATTGCTTTGGCTATTCTGGTTCTTTTGTGGAATCACAAATCTAGTGATTTTTTTGTTCTGTTTCTTAAAAAAATGTTATTGGGATTTTGATGGGGATTGCATTCATCTGTATATCGCTTTGGATAACATAGCCATTTTAACTATATTGATTCTTCCAATCTAAGAACACAGAATATCTGTCCATTTATTTGTGTCTACTTCAATTTCTTTTGATAATGTCTTCTGGTTTTCAGTGTATAGGTCTTTCATATCCTTTGTTAAGTTTACGCCCAGGTATTTTATTCTTTTTTTGCAATTGCAAAATGATTTTTCTTTTCATTTCTTTTTCTGAAATTTCATTGTCAGTAAATTTTTGGTGGTGCAGAAGACATGATTCTTTATATAGAAAACCCGAAAGAGTTTCAAATTTCAAAGGTTCTTATCATGCCTGCCTCTAATTCAACTTGTTTTAAAAGTACAATTTTTTATTCCCTTATATAAAACATTGACCATTTGTATGCTGCATCTTGCCAGGAAATATCCTTTCACTAATGTATAGCGATTACAAAAAATCAGATATAAACCTATATGTTTATGAAACATTGTCGAAAATAATGGTGATCTTTGCCTTTTAACATAGGATAAAAGCTTCAAGTGTGGGTTGTGTTTGATCAACAGTCATTTTTTTGCATGTGGATTGCACAGTGTTTCAATCTTTTTGAGCTAATGTTTAAAAATTGGTAAGTTCACATAAGCATCTGGATTTTTGTTTCCTATTAAACTATGGAAGATCTGACCACAATCAGCCCTAATTTCCAGGTTGGAAACTTTTGTCTAACTTAAGCTATTATAATTCCTTCCTGGAACAAAACTAGGTGTGGTGTGGTGTGTGTGTGTGTGTGTGTGTGTGTGTGTGTGTGTGTGTGTGAAAGAGAGAGAGAGACAGAGAGAGAGAGAGAGAGAGAGAGAGAGAGAGAGAGAGAGAGAGAGAGAGAGAGAGAAGAGAGAGAGAGAGAATTGTCACACTTGATTGTAGGGACTGAGAAGCCCCAATATCTGCAGGCTGCAAGCTGATATCATTGGTCCAGTCTGGATCTGAAGGCAGGAAAGGATAGATGCCCATTAGACAGATAAGAATTCCTTCTTATTATTGGAAGGATGGTAGGAATTTCAAGTTCTTGATAGTGGCATTAATCTCTGAAGTGTTTCTAAAGAATGTAGTATTGTGTTACGTTGACTATTTTCCTAGGTAGGTAGAAAGAGTTCTATTGGTTTTAACTTGGCCTTTCCGACCATAATCACATTGACTATGCACATCAGGGAACCAGTCTTGAGATTCTGCCACCTGCTCAGAGTATACCTATTCCAATTATGCATTGTGAGACTGGGAAAGTGACCACAGCATGGGTTCAGGGACCCACTGGGCCCACTGTAAAATAGACCTAAGCTAAAACGCCATTGATCACCTAACTCCCATAAGCACCTACTCTAACTATTTGTCCACGCTGATGCTTCAATTGTGCTGAAATTAGTGTCAGTTTAGAATTAGTGTCCAGTAGTCCCTGAATGGTCTGATTATCTCCTTTTCCCCAATACAGTTATTGGTCACTTTAAGGAAGAATGATAGGGAGATTAATGAGAGACATTTTTTGACAGTGCACTTGGGTCCTTCCATAAGGGAACCTGGACTCTCTTTAATTCAAGGAGATCGGGGTCTGTTTCAGGACACACATAAAAGCTTTCCAATCAATATTTTAGTGATGAAGTTGGAAATGCAAGTCCCTGGGCTCATCTTTTTCTTTCTCTGCTTTGTCCAGTGACATTAGGAACAACCAGCCAATTTCATTACATGTATTAATTATTTTTTAAAAAACATGATTCAAATGACAATGTATACAGATACTCAGTCGCTTGCCTTCTGCACGTGGTTGATTAAGAGTGTCCAGTGGAGATACTTTGACTGTTCCTATTGTCAGGTTACTCCATGGATCATCAGTGTTGTCTCTACTTCCGGAAGTAGAATCATTAGTACTTCAAAATCTAATCAGGTTTTAGAGTCAAATCCAGAAACTCCAGAACCAAAGCAGAAAACTCATCCATAATATTCTGCTCCTCTAAAACCACTCTTGAAAAAATTCTGTATTAGCCTGGGTTCTCCAGAGATACAAAATTGATAGGGATATATAGAAGGTCTGACAATTAAGTTCGTGAGCTTGTTGCAATGATGTTACTAATCTTTTTTGATATCAGAGGGATTATTTATTATGAATTTGTACCAACTGGACAGTTAACCAAATTTACTATTTGGAAGTGCTGAAAAGGCTGTGTGAAAAAGTTAGACGACCGGAACTTTTCTCCAACAATTCATGGCTCTTGCATGACGACAATGCACCAGCTCACATGGCACTGTCTGTGAGGGAGTTTTTAACTGTATTGGAACACCCTCCCTACTCAACTGTTCTGGCCCCCAATGACTTCTTTCTTTATGTGAAGATAAAGGAAATATTGAAAGGAAGACATTTTGATGACATTCAGGATATCAAGAGTAATACGACAACAGCTCTGATGGCCATTCCAGAAAAGAGTTTCAAAATTGCTTTGAAGGGTGGACTAGCTGCTGACATCAGTGAATAGCTTCCCAAGTGGAGTACTTCGAAGGTGACCGTGGTGATATTCAGCAATAAAGTATGTAGCACTTTTTCTAGGATGAGTTTGTGAACTTAAGTGACTTCTTGTGTGTGTGTGTGTGTATTTACTATTATTATTATTATTATTATTATTATTATTATTATTTGGAATTTGTTCATGCAGTTATGAAAACTGAGAAGACAGCAGTTTGGGAACTCAAGAGAGGCCATAGTATAGTCCCATTCTGGATCAGAAGGCAGGAGAGGATCAATGTCTATTAGGCAGATGAAATGGGAGAGAATGGAAATACCACTAGGCAGAGAAACATTCTAATTTGCTGGAGCGTCAGCCTATTTGTTCAGCGCAGGCCTTTAACTCATTAGATGAGAGGACCACTCACATTAGGAAGGACAATCTGCTTTACTCAGTCTAGCAATTCAGATGTTAATTTCATCCAAAATCACCCTCACAAACAAGCCCAGCATAATGTTTGACCAAATATCTGGAAATTCCACTGTCTAGTCAAGTTCACTCATAAAATTGACTATCACAGCTAGTGATTTTTTGTTTATTGCATTTCTAAAATAAACCAAGTCTTCAGAGTCTACTGTTTCTGCTCTCTTTTAAGAATTGTTTTTAATTTTACTCCATTCTTCTTTATATTTCCTTTTTTTTCTGAGTATAATGATGTGTTTGTTAATGTCAATAATTTCATCCTTAGTAATGAAAGTGCTCAAGCATACATAGATTTCCCCAGGTGTATATCTTACACTCCATTATTTTCTAGACATCATTCTCTTTATTACTATTTTTTTAAATAGTGATTACTATAATATTGGTATTCACTTCAACTATAGAGTCATTTAAAAGAATGTTATTATCCCCCTTCCCAAGTGGTTAGAAAAGTTTTTGGTGTATTCTTTTATGATTTATTTCAATCTTACTGGAAACTGCAACAGTGAGTTTTGGGGCCCTCTGGGGAAGGATTGCTTGAGGTTTGCCTGGTACTTGCCTTTACCTCTTGAATCATTATTAAAGTTTGGAATTGGAAGAAATTTATCAACAGAGTCTGTGTTGACATTTAAACCTTCATAGTGAAAAAAATTGGTGGCAGCTGTAGGATTATTTTTCAGACCCATGAATTATAATGGTTAAGGCACTATTTGGCAAGAAAAAGGAATAGTTTGAAAATACGATGTTAGTTTGATGCTATAAATGCATCCCCTATGCATTCTCAGTATGAATTGGTAAAAGTCTCAAAAATATTACAGTGGACAAGTCTTACCAATGGAATCGGGAGTAAATAAACTTAGACCCAGAGGAATTGGCCAAGGAGATAATCAGGGAATGCCAAGCAAATGAAAAGTTAGCAAGCACAACTAGCATTTTGTGGTTTTTACTAATGTTCACGCTGAAAACTAGAAAACTATATTTCTATAGAATCATCCCATGGCCACACAGGGAGAGAATATAATTACTTGCAAAGTAACTCAACTACAACCGGTAAGCACCCTCAATATATGTAACTGGAGCTGTGATCAGTAGACACTGAAATCCACACTGTATTCTATTGAACATCTGAGGCAGTCTATAGAGAGACTAGCAGATGCCTGATTAATCCCTCCTAGCATGGAATCTAAGAATAAATAATCAGGAGAGCACAGCACTAATTTTAAACACTGCCCAATACTATGTTATTTGTATGATGTGTATTAGTCACGGTTCTACAGAGAAACAGAACTAACAGGATGTGTGTGTGTGTGTGTGAGAGAGAGAGAGAGAGAGAGAGAGAGAGAGAGAGAGAGAGAGAGAGAGAGAGAAAGAGAGAGAGAGAGAGAGAGAGAGAGAGAGAGAGAGAGAGAGAGAGAGAGAGGTTTTAATAAATTGGTTCATGTAATTGTGGAAGCTTTGTAAATTCAAAATCTGCATGGTAGGTCAAAGACCCAGGGAAGAGTTGCAAAATGTGTGCTGGCAGAATTTCTTCTTGGAAGAGGTCAGTCTTTGTTCTGTTGCATCCTTCAACTGATTTATTGAGCCACCCACACACATATTATGGCCAGTAATCTGTGCAAACATGGAAAGAGAGAGGTTTGATATCTCTTCCTTACAATGGCAGCAGCCCTATTGGATTAAGGCCCCATTCTATGACTTCACTTAACCTTTATTATCTCCTTGCAGGCCCTTATTTCCAAATATAGTCACAATGCAAATTAGTCTTCAACATACAAATTTGAAGGAGAGGACACAATTTAGTCCATAGCAGTAGGTACCAAGGATTAAACAAGATGATTATCTTGATTGCTTCATCCATTCCTTGTATGTTAAGTTGTTCAAGAAGTATAATATACTAAGGGTGACTAGTGTATTATAATAGACTTGGCAAATATCTTCTTTTTCTTATCTGTTTCAAAGTCTTGTAAGGCACAATATGCATTTTCACGGAATTTTATTCTTTGTTCATGGTTTTGCCATGGATTTATTTGAGTTCACCAACATACTACCATAATCTGGTACTGAATGATTCCAATTTGATAACCTTTAGGAGTAACTTACTGCAATACATTGATAATTGCATGACGATTACCTCCTCAGGAAGTAGGATAAGGGAAGTTAAAGACTCTAGACACCCAAGTAACAAAGTGACAAACAGACTGCTTAACTTCATTGCAAGTGACTAAATTAGGGGTAGCCACAGTGAGGGTAGTTCTATTACTAAGCATCAAGTGTACCTTTTATGCTTTATTTGTCTAATCCCATGGCACATTCATTAGAATGGTGCAAATGGGACACTCTGACCAGATTGATGTCACTATGTCCTAGGAATAGGCAATACAGCCATGCAACAGAACCCTGACAAATGAGGAAGAATATGGATAGAAATGGATAATACATGGAAATAGATGTTTAATGTAAACAAGAAGGGAATGGGTTATTATTCTAAGAAAGGGTGCCATACCTGCCAGAGCTTGTTTAGATGGAATTGATTTATTCACAGCAGCAATGGAATCTGTAGTGTTTTTTGGGAAATGGTCTCAAGGTGGAATGGTATCCATGTATCATTTATAACTCTCTTTGGAGCTTTAGAGGAACTGCTGTCATGCAGCCCTTTGGCACACACAGTCTGAAATACAGAATATATCCACATGATATTTTCACATAACTTATAATAGTCTTAGCATCCATATGTGAACCTAAGCATTTCCATATAATGATTCCTCAATGGAAACAGTAAGTATTGTGATGTGACCTCTAAAGAGCGAACCAAGCCATGTTACTTTTCCTTGTTGTTTTTTATTTTTTTAATATTCTTTTCTTTAATAACGAATGAGATGTCTAATAAAATATATAGGATTATAAAACTCTAGTGGAGTTAGACATTTCAAAGTTCATGCAGGTGAATTTCATTCGCAAGATGAATCAGCTAAGTCATAAAGACAAAAAGTGATACTTCCAAAATTGAATAATAAATTTATTCACCTCTTATTTAACAAATATACAGTGTGCTAGGTACTGGGGATGCATTGGTGAAAAAGGCAGATGTGGTATTTCTATTTGTTTTCATGACTACTATTACAATTTACCACAAATCTGTGGCTTCACACAACATGACTTTATGATGTTACAGTTCTGAAGGTCATAAGTCTCAAATACCATGTTTCCCCGAAAATAAGACCTAGCCGGACAATCAGCTCTAATGTGTCTTTTGGAGCAAACATTAATATAAGACCCGATATTATATTATTATATTATATTACATTACATTACATTACATTACATTACATTACATTACATTACATTACATTACATTATATTACATTACATTATATTATATTATAGAGACCCAGTCCTATATTATATTAAAATAAGACTGGGTCTTATATTAATGTTTGCTCCAAAAGACGCGTTAGAGATGATTGTCCGGCTAGGTCTTATTTTCAGGGAAACACAGTAGGATTCACTGTTCTTACTGTTGGCAGGGCTATGTTCCTTTCTGAATGCTCTATGCAAGACTGTGTTTGCTTGCCTTTTTCAGCTTCTACTTTCCTTGGCTCATACCTCTCTTCCATCTTCAAAGCCAGTAATGGCTGATTGAGACTTTCTCACATCATACGTATCACTGATACTGACTCTTCTACCTCCCTCATCCACATTTAAGGAATCTTGTAATTACATTGGGCCTATCCATATAAGCCAGGATAAAATCACGAAGGTCAACTTTAATTCCATCTGCAACTTCAATTCCTTATTAACATGTAACATAACATATGCAAAAATTCTCAGGATTAAAACATTGCGGGGGGGCGGGGCATAATTCTGCCTACTACAGTATTGTTCATAATGTCTGAAAGTACCCCAATTTTATATGCATCTTTCCTGACTCTAATGGCATGGTTCTATTTATTTTTTATTTAAAGCCACATAATATGTTTTTCTTGTTTTAAATTTAATTTATTATACAAATAAAATAAATAATCAAATTCAGTGACAATCTATAAATAATTACCATTTGTATGTCTTGCAATTTGTGTGTTGCCAACAACACCATCAGACTATTAGATTGGTGCAAAAGTATTCATAGTTTTTGCAATAATTTTTAACCTTTTAAACTGCAATTACTTTTGCACCAACCTAATAAGTAACCTCAGTATACAACAGCAACGTAAGTCAAGATGGCATTATTTTTGTCTTTACTTTACAAAGAAGAGAACAACCATGGCTTAGAAAAATTTTGTGATCATTCCAGCTCACTTTGCTAGAAGTATTACAGCTGCAAACCACAGTTTTCTGTTTGTAAAGCCTTTGTATTCCAACCTAGCCTCAGATTTCTGAATATTTGTATAGATTGGTTTTTACTAATCTTTATATGGTCACTCCAAGATGGTTAATCCACAGCTACCAGGGAAATCCATACTGATCATCATCAAGAAAGACCTCTATGGCCTTAATTCTGTCTTACCACGGTGTATGTTATGAGAGGTTCAGAAGTTTTTCTTTCTCAAGCATCCATCCCAATGTTTAGACACCTCTCCATTGGTGAGCATGCCAGAATGGTTAGAAGGCATAATGGTGAAGTGATTAATAGCGCAGGTTCAGAGGTATGTCCCCTGGGTCCAAATCCAAGGTATATTCTTTGCTAGCTCTCTGAGGCACATTCCTTGAACCCTATGTGTCTAAGTTTCCTAAACAGGAAAACCTTCATAATATTAAACTAAGAGAATAAAAGTAAGTTATGACATATAATACATTTATAACTATCTGACATATTATGCACTCAAAAAGGGTCAGTTATTTTTATTATCTCTAATGTAAAGATAAAGTCTTCTGAAAAATGACATTTACCAGTTTGTTGCATAAATTATCAATGAAACCAAAATTTTAATTAAATATGCACAATGATATCAACACTTTATTGGGCATCATGAACCCATAAGAAGCTCATAAATTATCACATGCTATGTGCCAAGCTTGGCATTATTAACTTGCCAGGAGCAGCTAGAATGGTTTCTTAGAATGAATTCAGTTCAACCATATTGTAACTCCACAGGCTGCAGCACCGATCGTCTAGGCAGGACATGTGTGAAAGTTCAATGCCAGCACGATAACCACTCACTCTTCTGTGCTGGACTAAAACAGAATTACTGTTGGCAGGGAAGATTGATGCAACATTCTTAAGATTCACTATGGAAGAATTTCAAACGGCTGCATAGACACTGACTGCTGGGAAACTGTATCTTTTGGCAGACCAGTGGAGCAGACAATTGCCATTTGGAGCCAAGTGGCTCAAAGCTGATGAAAGAAGAAACAGAGCCTGCAACAATAATAGTTTGTATCAGGCACGACTCCCCAGAGACCAGGGGATGGAGGAACACAACCAGTGTGGGGACCATTGAGAGATGCTGCAGGCACAAGGTCATATGGACAGAACTCACTGTTAAACGTGCTATTAGTACTTACTTGCAATCATGTGGCACGTTATAGTTAGCAAAGCAATTTCCTAACAGTTATCCTAATAGACCCTACATTAATACTGCGAGCTAGGTGGGCAGCGCGCCTTTTATAATCTGAGAAACTGAAGCTAAGAGAGTTCAAGTTAGGTGCCAAGCAGCCAAAACAACATCTAAAAGTCAGATTTTTAACATTCTACTTTAAGAATCTTTTTATCACACCAGGTTTCATTTCATGTAAGAAAACAACTGTGAATGCACCCATCGGGAATGACACAGATAAGGAAAAGCAATAAAGGTAAGCATAATACAGAGCACATCAAGGATATCAGGAAAAGCATAATTATTGAAAGTACTTCAAACTGAATCTAGATGTATTCTTCTTTGTCAATAAAATTATTTTTATTCTGACAAATAAATTTATCCACAATCAAACTTTCTCTCCAGCTGCCAGGCAGACAATATTGCTTATCTTTGACAAATTCAATTTTAAGAGTAGTCATTAAATGGTAATTAGAATGGATCAGTAGAGTTTACCTGTGCAATTTCTGCATCTGTTGGCTAGCACAGAAAGAACCTTTTGTAAGTCCCTACATGCTATACAAGGACTAATTTTTCTTATGTCTGAGACATCATTTATAGCTGTTATGTTTGCAAGATCTTTGGACTGTGCCTAGGGCTATGGACGTACCCATAAACCTCCACCAAAGAAGCGGTCTCCAAAGTGTTCTGTATGGCTGATTTGCATTGCTTTCAAATTAGCCTTTTTTAGTAGTTTTCTGAAGTATACCATTTAACAACTGGCAGGAAAAATGGCACAATTTTGGTCTAGCCAAAATTTAGCTTAAAGGAATAAACTTAATTGGGTTATTAACCTATCTTACCAGAAATGAAAGAGCAGTTTTTCTTTGATTTCCTCTCAGCCTGGATAGACCTACAGCTCATGTAGCAGATTTTTGTCCCTGTCCTCTTGTTCCACATTTAATAGGACCTTGATTTGCTCTTTCACCAATCAGGGCTGCAGTTTGCCATCTGGGAAATGTGAACAATACTTTTGATGCAAATTTTAGATTTTTAAACGTAGATTTTCAAACTAACTCATTTTTAAAGTTTTAGGAAAATAGTATCTACTTAATGCAAATTTTTGATGAATTAAGATTTTAATATCAAATTAAATGAATTACACTGTACTTCTTCCAGTTTCCTTCATAGCCATGACATTTCTCATCACTACAAAATTCGCAATGGACAGACCTACAGCTTCCTAAACATCTATACAAAGCTAAACCATGAGTGCATTTGAGTATAAAATGGATACATGCTCCCTAATGTCTCTATAGGAAGTAAATATTAGCTACGTTTTCAACAACAACTCCCTATATATTTTACTTTTTCTGTATGTGTATATATCTCTATATAATTGCTGCTGCTTTGGATATAAGAAGTTTTATTGCAGAATAATAACTAATTTTGAATACCTATACAAGAATTTTTATTGCTTTCTTTGAACAAATTATAAGAATAAATACCTTGCACTCTTATTTTCCTCTACTAAATTGGAAGCTCAAAGATTTTGCATCTAACTTATATTTTATTCCATTTTATTTTTCAATTTTTCTTGATGCCCAAAATTGCTATACAGACTGACTTGACACCAATTGCATTTACTTTACAAATTGGTTTATGGAAAATAAGCATTACTGTACTCATCAGTCCTCTCATATAGGAATACAATGCATCTCTGACTTTATTACAAATTCTTGTGTTCTTAGGTTTTTTTCCCAATTATATTTTAACATATGCTCTGATACTATTTTGATACATGTTAAAATGTGTTCTAGATACTTTCTTCTAAAAGTTTAAAGATCTATTCTTATTAAAGCTATTCTCAAGTGTTCATTTTTTTTTATTTTACTATGAATGAAGTATCTTTAATTCATATTTTCTGAGAAGTTTCAATATTTGTAGAACAACTATCAAATTTAAAAATTTTTAAAAACTATCTCATTGTAATGTTATTAATTTGCTTCTTCAATTGAGTTTTAGAAGTAATCTTATCATGCACTTTTAGTGTTACTTTGTCTTTTTCTCTCCAATAATTATATGTTTATACAGTTGTTACTTTGTCATATTTGTAGCTATATAGTAATATCCATGTATTTTAATTGTTATGCATAATGTTGACTATTGGCATAAAATAGGTATTTATTCACTCTAAAATACAGAGGGTGCCAAAAAATGTACATATGTTTTAAGAAAGGAAAAAACTGTGTTAATATATCTTCTAACAAAAGATGAATACAAGTCACATTTGACTTCTGCAATTACAAGAGGTGCTCAAAGTGGTTACCATCAGCATCCAGACACTTCTGGTTACAGTGAACTACTGCTTGAGCAACATTGACCAAAGTGTTAACATCTCTTAAAATGTCCATACATTTTTTTTCGCACCCCCAGTATTTAGTTAGCACCAACCTCTTGCCAGTTAACTGTGCTGGTTATTTGTGGTCACATTAACTCTTACAGAAAAAAGATCCAAAAATGTAAAGTAGATCAGACAGAATAGAAGTGCATTTTCTTTTCTCACAACAACACGAAATGGGCTTCAGGGTTAGGGAGATTGTCCTCCTCAATGCAGATATTGAGAATCCAAGGTCAATGGAAGAGTCAGCCTTCATCCTCAAGTGACTTCAAAGTCACACTGAAGATTTAATCTATTCCAGGCTGGAAGACGGTTAGCACAAGGAGTACTGGTCATAAGACTTTTGAGGGCTAGCTCTTGAAATGATGCAGGTATCTTTTTCTCACATCCCATTGGCTATACTTCAATCATAGGGTTCTCACCTTACTGATAGGAGGTTAGAATGCCCAGAAAGAATCAGAGACCATGATCTTGGAGAGAAGTTAGCAATCTCTGCCACAGAAGTGATGCTATGTGAATTTGAGCATAAATCATGAAGGGTATAGTTTAGTATACCTCTTTATCTCTCTGTCTCTGTCTTTTTGTATCACTTTCTATCTCTATATCTCTATCTGTAACAATGAAATCCTCTCTCTCTCTCTCTGATTCAGGCTAATAGCTCCTGCCATAGATAGGCTAATTAACTAGAGGAATCCTGCGTGAGCCTTGAATATTGTGCACAAACAGCCCTTTGCTAGAAGGGGTCTCTCCTGAAGAGGTAGGAAATATGAACAAAGAAATGATTGTTACTTAATTCCACGGCTAATTAAGGATATATTTTATGAGCCCATAAAACATATTGGGCAAGAAGTTCTCCTAGATCCCAGATCCCACCCTCCTCTCACTTTAAAATGAATTTCTAAGCAAGATTCTTGCAAGAATTAAATGAGATTAGATCCATAAAGAGTTTAGGTTAGTTGATATGTACACAGTAGGCTTTTAATGGTAGTTACCAATAATACTATGAAAAGGATGATTTCTCAATGGACTTATAGGCGTTACTGTAAGTTTTTTCTTTAATTTTTATTTCTTTTCATTTAATTATTATTAGTTTCAGGTGTATAAAACAATATAATAGTCAGAAATTTAAACCCTTCACAACGTGACAACCCTCTTCCCCCAATCTACCGCCACTCCAACATTGCACACAGCCACCACAGTTCCACTCACCCCATTCCCTGCACTGCACTTCACATCCCGTGAATATATATATATATATATATATATATATATATATATATATATATATATATATATTAAACTACAGTCGAAACCCTGTAAGTTTTTTGTCTTATTGAAGAACTGAATGTTCTTCAATAAACACCCACTCCATTTAGTGACAATAAAAAATATTTTGATAAAATTTTGAAATGAAAGGATGTCAATTATAATGTCCTCGTCTTTTATACAATAACACTTTAGCCTTCAGAGTCAACTAAATGTCCATTACCTATTAGAATTTTTACTGACATTACTCCCACACGTGTTAAAACATAAAATAATATTTACCTGGTATGCATTTGAAAGAAAAATATGTATGAAAGAAACTCAAATGCTTCTCCAGGAGAGATAGAATCAGTTTGAACAGAAAGAAGCACACTCAGAAAACAAGTCATTAGATTTAACTTTAGGTATCAGAGGATCAGTAAAATGCTAAAAGACAAAATTTCTAGAGGAGAATTTTCTTGACAATCACATGGCAAGACGTCAAACGTCAGAGCATTCCAATGTCAGAAAGCAAACAGAAACAATCTGTTTTCTCCTAGTAGATGGCTAATTCCACATGGTGCAGGCTGAATAGTCAGTCATCAACAGTACAATAATCCTCTGGTCAAAATTCCCTCTCTTAGAAATCTTTTATAAAACATTGTTTATGACTTGCACCTGTACTGAAGCCATTGATTGAACAAAATATTTTCCTGCAGACTTGTTGCACTTCCAGCTTACTGTAGCAGAATTAAAATGCAGCTAAACCTATGGAATCTAAAAAAAATGAAATGGAGTTTGGGACATGTGAAAAGAAAGGGTCAGAGGATTCCCTACAGATGACGTAAACAAATATTTGGTAAGTTAGAAACAACATAGAATAAAGAGAATTTATTTTTTTCAAACTAATATATGTGCTCAAACAAGACCGTTATAAAGTTAACACTACAAACTTCCATTTAATGTAATGGCTACGCTTTTATAATATAGCACTAAATACTTTTTCTAGGACTCAAGAATTATTAATCAACTATTCCATTGTTTTTTCCTTTCCCTTTTTTCTTTTCTTTTTTCTTTCTTGGATTACAGTGAACATATGTGTACAATGAATGACATATATATCATAACGTATTAAATTTGATAAATGGTAAGATAAGGATGTCAGACAATTAAGTTGGTGAACTCATCCTAGGAAAAAGTGCTACATACCTGATTGTTGAATATCACTATGGTCACCTTTTGAAGTACTCCCCTTGGGAAGCTATGCACCAACCCCAACCCCTAGTCCACTCTTCAAAGCAATTCTGGAACTCTTTTTCTGGAATGGCCATCAGAGCTGTCCTCATATTACCCGTGATGTCCTGAATGCCATCAAAACGTCTTCCTTTCAATATTTCCTTTATCATTGGGTAAAGAAAGAAGTTTTAGGGGTCAGATCAGGTAAGTAGGGAGGGTGTTCCAATACAGTTATTTGTTTACTGGCTAAAAACTTCCTCGCAGACAGTGCCGTGTGAGCTGGTGCATTGTCGTGATATAAGAGTCATGAATTGTGGGTGAAAAGTTCAGGTCATCTAAGTTTTTCATGTAGCCTTTCCAGCACTTCCAAATAGTAAACTTGGTTAACTGTTTGTCCAGTTGGTAAAGATTCATAATGAATAATCCCTTTGCTATCAAAAGAGGTTAGCAACATGTTGCAACAAGTTTGCGGACTTAATTGTCAGACCTCGTATGTAGACACCAGTGAAATCATAATCACAACTGAGTTAGAGATAATTTCCATCAGCCCTAATAGTCACATCAGGTGCCTTTATAATTAATATTATGTCACCCTCTATTTTGTGCCCGTCTCAGCCTATTTATACACTATGGACTACAAATGCCTGGGGCACTGACCTGGTTCCTAGGAGAGCGTCCCACACACATCTCTACTTCTGAACCAGTGTAGCCTTTGAACAAGCCCTTGTGGTTCTTATGATTGCAAGACACACTTCAGCAATACCCATCAGGAAACTTTGGGAAAAAACAAAAAAGGCCATTACTTATAGTCCTGGAGGGAGCATTCAAGGCATGCCTGGGGACACAGAGAGTGATCCCAGGTAGAGAGAAAATATATCTGGATCTAGGATTCTATTTTTGTTGGGGTCAAGGGGGGGGGGCCTAAGTTTTTGCAGATTCACTCCATATTGGTGAATTTGAAATACGAGAGTGAGAATTTAAGTCCCAGGAAGGTAAAAACAAAGGGCCCATACGGTCAGTTATCAAAATCAACCAACATCTTTAAAACAAAGGAGTTTCAGGGATGGGAGCCAGCCTGGCCCTTTACCTAGTCCCAGGGCTGGCAATGTGTTTGAGATAGCTCTTAAAGAAGTGAATTCTTCTTTAAAGTACATTTATGGACAGAGAATCTGAATGGACTCTTCTCCCAAGAAGACATACAAATGGCCAACAAAAATATGAAAAGATGTTCAATGTCACAAGCTATTAGGGAAGTGCAAATCTAAATCGCAATGAGATACCATGTCACACCTTTTGGAATGGCTTTCATGAACAAGACAAATAATAACAAGTGTTGGAGAGGTTGTGGGGAAAAATGAACCCTCATTCACTGCTGGTGGGAACGTAAATTGGTACAGCCACTATGGAAAACGGTATGGAGTTTCCTCAAAAAATTAAGAACAGAATTACCATATAACACAGCTATCCCTCTTCTGGGTATCGAACCCCCAGATTTGAAAACATTTATCTGTAAAAATATAAGTACCCCTATGCTCATTGCAGCATTATTCACAGTAGCCAAGACATGGAAACAACTGAAGTGTCCTTCAATGATGATTGGATAAACAAGATGTGGCATGCATATATATTATACATATGTGTGTGTGTGTGTATACACACATATATACATTATATATATAAAATGAAATATTACACAACCATATGAAAACATGAAATACTGATGTTTGCTTGCAACAACATGGATAGATCTTGAGAATATCATGCTAAGCAAAATAAGTCAGATGGAAAAATTAAGAACAATATGACTTCATTCATATGTGGGATATAAAACTGAAAGCAACAAACAAAACTTATAGACATAGACAACAGTTTAGTGGTTACCAAAGTGTAAGGGGGGAAGGGGGTGGTAGATGAGGGTAAAGGGGGTCAACTATATGGTGATGGAAGGATACTAACTCTGGGTTGTTAACACACAATGCAATATATAGATGATGTATTATAGAAATGTACACTTGAAACCCACATAATTTTACTAACAAATATCATACCAATAAATATAATAAAGATAAAAATAAAGAATGTAAGGAACACAATAAAGAATGTTTTTTAATGTCAATGGTCTAAAAGCACCAATTAAGAGTCAGAGATTGTCAGAATAGGTCTAAAAACACCCCCACCCCCCAACTATGTGCTGTGTGTAAGAAACCCACTTAGAGCATAGAGAAACATAAATAAACAAAAGAAAGCAAGAGTAGCTATTATATTCATTTTAGACAAAGCAGATGTCAAGGCTAGGAAAATTATGAGGGATAAGGAAAGACAGTATATAATGATAAATTGGTCAGCTCCCATGAAGGTATAACAATTCTTAACATGTTAAGAATTGAATATCAAACTACATGAGGGAAAAACTAATAGAACTGCAAAGCTAACTATGAAAAAGAGAGAGGACACACACTACTAGAAAAGGAAGTAAAATATATGCACATTGGGACAGAAGACATAAAGTTGCTCTTGTTCTCAGATGACATGAAAATTTGTCTATATAGAAAATTTGAAACCATCAATAATTAAACTACTGGAACTAATAAGTGATTATAATATGCATACTTTAATCACTTTCCTATATACCAAAAATAAAAAAGTAGAATTTGAAATTAAAAACAGAATTCGATTTACATTATCACCCAGAAAAAGGAAATAATTTGGTGTAAATCTAACAAGATATATATATAAGATTTATGAGAAAAATTATATAACATTGATGAATCAAATCAAAGAAGTAAATAAATGGAAAGGTATTTCATGCTCATGCATAGAAAGTCCCAATATTGTCTAAGTGTCAGTTCTTTCCCACGGTCTACAGATTAAAAGCAATCCCAATCAAAATATCAGCAAGTAATTTTATGGAATTTGACAAGCTTAAAGTTTATACGAAGAACCATAAAAACCAGAATAGGGCACACAATTGAACATGAAGATCAAACAAAGTTGGGGGATTGATACTACCTAACTTCAAGACTTTCTATAAATCTATAGTAAAGTAAACAAGACAATGTGGTATTGGCAAAAGAATAGACAAAGAATTCAATGGAACAAAATAGAGAGCCCAGAAACAGACTCCATTAAGATAGATGATCTTTGACAAAGAAGTAAAGGCAGGACAAGGGAGCAAAGATAATCTCTTCAACAAACGGTGCTGAAACAACTGAACATACCTATACAAACAAATTAATCCCAACACAGAAACTATACTTGTCACAAAGATAAACTCAAAATTGATCACAGACCTAAATATAAAAACAAAACTATAAAACTCCTAAAAGAGAACATAGGAGGAAACCTACATGACCTTGGGTATAGTGATGCCTTTTTAGATACACAAAGAAAGATACAACTTATTGAAGAAATAATTGATAAGCTGGACTTCATTAAATTTTAAAATTTCTTCTTTGTGAAAGACAATGTCAAGCGAATGAGAAGAGAAGCCACAGACTGGGAGAAAATATTTGCAAAACACACATCCTAAAGGACTGTTATCCAAAATATAAAATGAACTGTTTAAACACACCAGTAAGCAAACAAAGAATCCAATAAAAAATAGGCCATAGACAACAGACACCTTGCCAAAGAAGATGCACGGATGGCAAATAAGCATATGAAAAGATTCTCCACATCATAAGTCATCAGGGAGATGCAAATTAAGAAAACAATGAGATACCACTACATATCTATTAGAGTGGCCAAAATTTAGAACAGTGAGAAAACCAAATTCTGGCAAGGATGTGGAGCAACAGGAACTCTTATACATTACTGGGGGGATACAAAATGTCTCAGCCACTTTAGAAGACAGAAATTGTGCTTTTTGTTAAATACCCATTGAATCTGAAAATGTATGTCCACCCAAAATCCTACACACAGATGTGTATCCATACACATGTTTATTCATAACTGCCAAAACTTGGAGGCAACCAAGATGTCCAGTAGATTAAAAAGAAATAAACTGTGGTAATCCAGACAATAAATATTATTTGATGCTGAAAAGAAATGAGCTATCAAGCCATGATAAGAAATAGAATAATTTTCAAAGAGTATTACTGATGAAAGAAGCCAATCTGGAAAGGCTACATACTAGATGATAGTTACTAAGTGACACTTTGAAAAGGCCAAATTATGGAGACAACAAAAATTTCAGTGGTTGCCAGGGATGGGGGTAGGGAGGAGAGAAAAATAGGCAGAGCACAGAGTATTTTCAGGGCAGTAAAAATTGTCTGTATGATATTATAATGATGGACATATGGCATTACACATTTGTCCAAACTCATAGAATTCACAACACTGAGAGTGAATCCTAGAGTAGACTGTGGACTTTGGTTGACAATGATGTGTGATGTGTCAGTGTAAGTTCATTCTTAGTAACAACAACAACAACAACAAAAGAAACACACAATGTGCCACTCTGGAACTCTGGAGAGTGATGTTGATAATGGGATGGGTTATGCATGTATGGGGTAGAGGGTATATAGAAAATATTTGTACCTTCCTCTTAATTTTGTTAAGTCTAAAACTTCTCTAAAAATAGTCTTAAAAATGCTAAGAAATGTTCTATTAAATAATAGGAAAAAATGGACTATGCCAAAAAAGTAGGAGTAATTTTTTAAATTAAATTCATTGGGGTAACATTGGTTAATAACATTATATAATTTTCAGGTGTACAAGTTTATAATTTGAGATCTGTGTACTCTATTGAGTGCTTCCCCACCCGAAGTCTAGTTCCCTTCTATTACCAGATATTTGACCTCCTTTACCCATTCTGTCCTGCCCCATCCATTTTCTCCTCTGGTAACTCCCATTCTGTTGTCCATATCTATGAGTTTGTTTTTGTTTGTTTTGTTAGTTTGTTTGTTACTTTTTGTTTTACAATCCACATGTGAGTATAATCATACAGTTTTTGTCCTTTTCCATCTGATTTATTTCACTTAGCATTACCCTATCAAGATCCATCCATTTTACACAAGTAGCAATTTTTCATCAATTTTTTTATGGATTGAATTCTTAATTGTGCTGTTAAATCTGGTAAATTAATCCAGATCAGCTCTTTCTGAATTTCTATCCATGACTCTCTTCTGATGTGAATCTTCTTTATCCCTTAGTATTCTACTTCTGATAGTTTTGATGATAAGTTTACTGGTTATGACTCCATTAATGTAGAGTCTTAACATTTCTTTTTTTGATCAACTGCTTTCCTTTAAACACAGGCTTGTCTCATGGCAGGCACTGACAGATTTTTAGTTGATGTTAATTCTCCAAGGAAGTTATGAATACTGGAAATGAAAAAAAGGAACGCAATAAGAAATAAAATCAGAGAAAAGAAACTATTTCATAGGATAAATAAATTATAATTAATTATCTTGACAATCCTGATTGAACAAGGTGACAGAAAAACTTCTCTGTGGAATACTTTCCATTTTACTCATTTTTTAGGAAATATATCCTCCTACAATGTATATCTATTAGAGTTATAATCCTGACTGATTTAGACCCTGTAAGCTTTCCAAAAATTATCACTTACATGAAACAGAATAATCATAACCCTTAGCTACGTGTAGATTGTGAAAAGTAATAGGGAACATAATAAATTGCCCATGCAGAAGAAATAAAAATGCTTAAAATAGTCAGAAAATCCTCATCCAAGAGATAGTCCTTCTAAACAAAATACAGGCATTAATAAAACAGCATAAGTAAACTTTTCCTATCCTGAAGGCTATAAACTGCTAGGTCATCCACACTCTCTTAATTATTCCTTGCAATTAGAATTACTTTCCTGGAAAATGCTACTGTATTTCTTTATTGTGGGCCAATGTCTTTAAGCTTACATGATGCTGACATGTTGGGAATTTTCTGGAATAGAAACATAGTTCCTTTATTTTTTTGGCTCCTTTGGGCAGGGGGAAGCATGCTGTCAAAGAAATCCATGTATTCACTCCCATCCAGGGTTATTTACTTTACCACATCTTCAGAGTTTCCTTCTAATAAGAGCAATTACAGATAAAACTGTCTTCTTGGTCTGTTCCCTTTGGTTTTTATCTGCTTACTTCTGTTTTATGTACACATATATACAAATTTGATAGAGAAATCATATGCACAGAAAGAATATAATATAGATGGAATTAGTAAAAATGAAAAACAAAAATTAACTTGATTTAAATGTGTGTAAAATCAGGAAAATTGCACAATATTCTAGGAAAAAACACATTTATATCCATGCCAAAAATAGCACGGCAATTTATAGTCTTCTCCATTCCCCAACACAATTACAAAAACAAACAAACAAACAAACAAACAACAACAAAAAACTAGTAAATGCTCTGAAATGTCTTATGACTATACTGAAGAGATATTATTTATATATCTTGAAAAATACAGGAATTACTAGCTTTTACATAATTTAAAAAATCAATTAAAATAAATCTTGAAAACTGTTTGCTCTTGCTTTGTCTACAAGGAGAAACCTGTATTTCTTAATTAGATTTATCGTATAAACTTTATGTTACCTTCCTCTGTACATATCAGATATATGTGTATGCTAAAATGAGGTTACTCTGACATTTAAGGTTTTTGTTTGCTTGTGTATTTCTTTTCCAAAAGCCATATGCTAGATAATTTAATTTTACTGGTAACATGTGGCCCATAAAGAAAATTGCTCTGACCTTTTTTTACTCCTAAATTTTCCCAGCTAGGCCAAAAAACCCATTGCATACTGAGAAACCATTCCCTTATTTAACTGAATAATAGAAAAAGTAGATGTTGAATAAAACAGCTTAGTTTTATTAACAATGGCAAACCCAATTTCTAAATTAGCATAACACATTCCATCACTGGTGATGAAGACCAGATTAAGTCTCATGTTGTAGATGATTACTATTATTTCTGGCATTATAATATGAAATATGTTATGAGTTATAATTTAATCCATAGAAAAACTGAATCTTACAACACTATTCAAGGCATAAAAAAATCAGCAGGTCTACTGAATTACGTTCATATTTTAAAAACCTGCTGACATTTGTTATTACATCCTATATTTAGGAGATTTAGAAATTAGTCCTCTCCTTAAAAATCAGTCTATGGTGCCTGCATTTAGTTTCTGTGGCTGCTGCAATGAATTGCCATAAACTGAGTGTCTTATAACGGAAATTATTCTCCTACAGTTTTTTGGTTTTTTTTTAATTAAAATTTATTGGGGTGACAATTGTTAGTACAATTATATAGGTTTCAGGTGTACAATTCTGTACTATATCATCTATATACCTATTCTGCCGTAAGAAAAGATGAAATAGTCTCTTTTGCCACAACATAGATGGATCTCCTGCAATTTTTGAGGCCAGACATCTGAAATCAAAATGTCATTATCAGTGGGGCTGACCTCTCTGGGAAGCCTCTAGGGGAGTATCCTCGCTCCCTCTTCCAGCCTCTAGTGGATCCAGGTATTCCTGGGCTTGGGGTTGTACGTACGTCCAAACTGCTTCCATCTTCACGTGGCCTTCTTCTCTTGGTTGTATCTTTTCTTCTGTTTCTTATAAGGACACTTGTCATTGGATTTAGGGCCCACACAGATAATTCAGGGTGATCTCACCACAAGATCTTTAATTTCATAATATCTACAGAGACTCCTTTTCCAAATAAAGTAATATGCATAGGTTCTGGAAGTTAGAATGTGGGCATACCTTTTGGGGGTCCTTTATGCAACTATACTACATGCATATACTTTTTTTCCGACAGTAAAGCCACAATAAAAGTTACATTTATCTAAAATCTGGATTAGCCTGTGTATATATGTCTTTTACATATAAAAAATTGACTGTATTTACCTTAAGTTATTAATATTCAGATAAAGAATTGGATTTCTTTCATCCTCCTCAGAAAATGACTATTTTAATAGTATTGTGAACTCAGATTTAAATGTATATTATGGCTTTTCATCCATTACTTTTATCTAATTTGAAACTCAGATCATCCCATCTTTGGCCAGTCCCGTCTTTGACACTTTTGTCACCATGTGGTATGACAAAATGTCTCAGGCTCAGCCATTTCCCCAAGAAGGACTGATTTATTTTAGCAAGAAATGGTATTTCAAGATCAAAACTTAGATGTTAATGACGCTCGTTGCTTCTGAGGTTCTCACTGTTTCTAGACCTTTTTGGTAAACAGAGCTAAGAATTACGTGCGTGTGTGTTACCTTATGAGTATATCATTACTATTTTCAATTCAAATTAAAGATTATAGAGCTTTTAATCAACTATTTTCTCTACTACATCTATGTCTCATTTATTCTACACCAAGAATCTTGGTACTTAGGACAACAAGAATAATACAATTAGAAAATGTCATGACTATACATTTTTTTAACCTATGTGACACACACTAGATTGTACTAATTGTACAATCAATGTGCTTACTGAAAACATTTTCAAAGATTTATTTGAACATGCTCTCCCTATTCTCCTCCCACTTAAAACATTGTAGTATATCTATATTATCTTAACAAATATCCCATATACTCTCTCTCTCTCAGTCATAATTTAACCTTAGTTTTACAAGTAATTATACAATTAATGTTCAACATGTGTCCTTTATCAGTGTCTCTAGTCATTTTGATTTTCAACCTCACTGTTTGGTAGATTATTCAATGAGAGCTAGTAGAATAATACCTGAGTCTTGCTTGTCATTAACAATTTGTCAATGAACTTTATACATAAATGTTAGTTTTGCTAGAAAAACAATGCTTGTTCACTCTTTATTTCATTAACTATCTTAACACGTTGCGTACGGTGGGGTTTAAATCCCTCGTGAAGATTCTCGTGATCCGTACGCATGTTAAATATGTTAGTACATTTTCATCTGGCCTAAAGTACTGCTGAAAATTTTTAATAATAACCTAATTTATGATATGTGCAAATATTTTTTTCTTTTTTTTTTTTTTTCCAAACCAACAAAAGATTTTATGTCTTGGTGTTGGTCATTCTAAATCTATATTTTTAGGTACACTACATTTCTTGAAGTATATATGTTTTAGTATAATTTGGTTCCTTAGTTTTGTTTTAGGTTCTTCTCAGCCTAGCTTCAATAGTTGTCTCTATCTCTAGAATCCTTTGTATGTTTTTTTTTTCATTTTCTTGTAAACATTCCCTCTACTTCAGTTTATATTCCTGTTAGGGCATTATTGGTTTTGTTTTACGCTTACATGCTCCTTCTGCTTTCTTTATGGAATTATGTTTATTTTATTAGTATTTCTTTCCTGAGATTTACCACTTATTTCTTGGGATTTAAAATCCTAATTAAGGATTTGTTCGTTACTTATATAATATTTTTAATATCTTTTAGCTAATTTTTAAATAGGTCGAAGTTTGGATATGTTGGGGGCACTTCTTTCATTTTGACTAGAGACATTATTGGGCTCCTCATTCTCTTTTATTTATTATAATTTTGCATAAGATTTGATTCATTTCTGTTCCTTATTTTTATATGAAATTAGCTTATCTGAAATTTTAGAATGATGCAGGGTTAGAAAAGCTTGTATATCTCCAATAAATTCTTGGTTCTGTTTCTTTGTGGTGTTCAAATATTTGTCAGCTTGTTCTCTGAGATTTCAAGACCTGGTACCCCTCCCAATTTTGGTCTACATCTTCTGTTTTGTTTCTGTTTCCACTATTCTTCTAAATTTTTATCCATTCCTGGCAATTTTATATAACTGTAGGTCCCTGGAAGGAGTCTTAGCAGTTAGTTTTACAAATTCACAGGGGATAGATACCTCAGTCCATTCAATAGTCTTATCACAGACCTCTTACGTTTACCCAGTACTGGAGGGGGCAAAAACCATTTTTAAATTGCTCTTACCAGTACCATGCTTTTGAGTAAATATATTTTATTTGAGTTTTTTTCCCCCTCTCAGTTCTGACAGACACCCTCCTCATCGCTGCCTCTTTCTTCATCCCATACAGACAATACTAAACATGTCTGGTGACTTTTGGTGGTTAGTCCCAACCTGCTTTTATTTTAGGGTTTGTGGGACTAACTTGTCACCTATTAATATTTTTAATTTTGTACATTTTTTTCCCCCTGTGCTGTCTATTTGCTCTATTTGTATTATCAGGATTTGAAGAGATTGGAAAATTATGCTAGTACACGGATATCTTCCCAGAATCCCAATGATTTTCATTTTTCATTTTACATTATGTCTTTGCAATTAAGCCTCGTGAATAAAAGTTGCTTTGCTTCATTGACTCTGACATGTAGTATGCATCTATACAAATATGAAAAAGTTTATTTATCCATTTTTCAGGTTAATTCTTCTTAAAAGGTTTTGTTGTTGTTACAAACAATGCTTTTATAAATATTATTTTCTGTCTTTACTAAGTACACATAGGGAAAACTTTCTCTAAGGCAGTGCAGCTCCAAGTGTGGTACAAGTTTTGGAGAGACACAAAAGAAAAGTCAGAAGGAGTGAAATACTAAAAACTATGATAGGCCGAACATGTTTTTCCTGATGAAATTGAATATTACCTAAAAGGAACTATTTCCATTGTTGGATTAGATTAACTTTAAATTGTAAGTATAAAATATTTTTTCTAATTACCACCAAAGAGGCTTTAGAAGACCATAGAAATTACAGAGAGTATTAAAGAGCCACATCTTCTCTGCACATCTGAGTTATACTGTGAATAAATTTTATGACCCTTCCTATTTTTTTTTAATATTTTCCTATTTTATTTTTTATTTTTTTATAGAGCTCTTGGTTCTATAGTATCTATTTGAGTTAAAATTCCTAAAACCTCCTTTATACATATGGTACATGAGTTCAGTATCATTTTCTCCTCTCTAACTTTTTTTTTCTTTTTGAGGAAAAGTTCTAGCCATATAATGAATATGCAGTCAGGTATGTAGACATGGCTGGGGATAATAGGACTAGAAAGAAGAAACGGCATCTACAAAGTACATAAAAACACACATCTACTAGGGTGCCAAAAAACATATGCACATTTTACGAAAGGAAAAAAAACTATTAAATGTGTAATACTCAATATATACCAATAACAAAAAATAAATATAAGTCACATTTGACTTCTGCAATTATAGGAGGTATTCAAAGTGGTTCCATCAGCATCCACGCTCTTCTGATTACGGCGAACTACTGCTTGAGCAACATTGACCAAAGTGTCCATTTGTATACATTTTTTTGGCTCCCTGGTATTGGCTACACTATGGAAATTATATTTTCTGGGGCAAATTAGAAAAAACAAAGCTGGAAAGAGGCCTATCGGGATGAAAAACGCAGTTACTTAAACTCAGAAGAAGTTTCATTCAGTAATTTTCAAATGGTTGGCAGAGGCTATTGTAAATAACACATGGGGGATCTAGGAAATAGGCCCATATAACATGTGGTGATAGATGGCTGCAAAATTCCTTTTTATTTTATTTTATTAAAGTGCAGTTGACATACAATATTATATTAGTTTCAGGTATATATCATAGTGATTTGACATGCCTATTCCTTACAATGTGATCACCCCAATAAGTTTAGTAATCATGTCATCATACAAAATTGTTACGATACTGCTATTTTCCCTATGCTGTACATTACATACCTGCCACTTTTGTTCATTTTTTAATTTTTTCAATAACTGGATATTTGTACCTCTTCTTCCTCTTTACCCTTTTACCCACCCCTAAACCTCCTCCCCTCTAACAACCATCAATTAGTGCTCTGTGTCTATACATCTTTCTATTTTGTTTTATTTTGTTTATACTTAGTCTCTCCCGCCTTTCACTGTAGGATTATCTCACCCTTTCCACGGCTACGCGATTTGCCTTGCATCCTGTGGAAAGGGAACACATTCCTGCCTCACTGAGTTTTGGCTTGCCCATGTGACATATTGACCAGTGGAATTTAAGCAGACGTGACATACAACCTGGCTAGTGAAAGTTTTAAGATTGGGCCATGAACACGTTCAACATAGGGGCCACTCCTTCTTCCAGGGTCCTGGAATGAGAAAACACCAGCAACAGCGATACAGCCTCTGCCGAGTCACAACCCACCCTCAGCTAAGAAACTAAATTTTGTTAATGTAAGTCACTGAGATTTGGGGATCATTTTTTAGTGCAGCAAAATGACTAATGCAAATTCTAATACATGCACACATTGTAGCTCCCATGCTCACATGCTTAAACAGGACACTATACAGTTGTTTAAAAAAAGTCTTGCTTAAAGTCAAGATTGGTATTCAAAACTGGAAAAGAGAGATCCTGGGAAAGGAAGGCAGGGGGTTCCATTTGGTAGTGGAGGAAAATAGCAGTTGTTAACAAAACAGCATAGAAATGTTGCCTGTTATTTTAAATTTTATGCTACAAACGTTCTTGGATTAATCTCACAAGGAAAAAATACAACTGTATATATATTATATATATATATATATATATATATATATATATATATATATGTATTATATATCTTTATATACACACACAACTATATACAGTTTTATTTTATATATAATATATATATATATATATATATATATATATATATATATATATATATCATATACACAATTTTGCAAAGCATGGACAACCCTGTGACAAATGATCAATTTACGTTTTCCAAATAAAATGTACCATTTGCCATTCTATGCTTAAAAGACATCCACAATATCCCTTTTCTTTACATCACCTGACATGAGCCACTCCTGTTGGCTATGGAAGAAAATTTTGCCTAAGCAATCGGTTAGCAAAAAAACACAATTCTTACAACTTGACTTCATAATTCCCTCCAGCAATTATTTTTAACATTATATAATTTTGTATATTATAAAAAGTAACTGCTCATAATTTTATAAATATTCATTTCCTTAACAATCCAAAAATGTCTTCCACATTCTTTACTTGAAGAAAGAAACACATGCAAAGAATGAAGCAACTTCCTTTACATGTACATTTGATGACAGAATCTTTACTGGAATTCCTACCTTCAAACTCCAACGTCTGTATTATTTCACAAAAATATTAGGTTACAGCAACTCAATCTTTTTTTCTTCCTCACACTGACATCTTAACTCCACTGCATGTTAAAAAGTAAATTCATACATATAGATTTCTATCACTATAAATCACTGTAAAACTTAATGATCTGGAAACTCAGGTTAGCCTAAGTGGCAAACAAATGAGTAAAGAGTAATTACAAAGATACTTTATATTTTAAAGTCAGTAGAGTAGAAGAGGAGAGAAGACAAATTGAAAATAATTCAGAACCCTTAAATTTTTAGAAAATTTTGTTGTGTTTTATACCTTGAAGATTCAGCTTGAATTTCTTTCAAAAATGTCTTATAGTTTTCAGCATATAGGTCTTTCACATCCTTGGTTAAGTTTATTCCTAGGTATTTTATTCTTTTTGCTGCAATTGCAAAAGGAATTGTTTTTTGTATTTCTTTTTCTGAGATTTCATTGTTAGTATATAGGAAGGCAATGGACTTTTGTGCGTTGATTTTGTAGCCAGCAACTTTACTGTATTCGTTGATTGTTTCTAATAGCTTTTTGGTGGAGTCTTTAGGGTTTTCTATATATAGCATCATGTCATCTGCAAAGAGTGATAATTTAACTTCTTCATTCCCAATTTGGATGCCTTTTATTTCTTTCTCTTGCCTGATTGCTCTGGCAAGGACTTCCAACACTATGTTGAAAAGCAGAGATATGACCCAGCAATCCCTCTCCTGGGTATCTACCCAAAAAATCTGAAAACATTTAGAGATAAAGACACATGTGCTCCAATGTTCATTGCAGCCTTGTTTATGGTGGCCAAGACATGGAAACAACCAAAATGTCCTTCGATAGATGAATGGATAAAGAAGCTGTGGTATATATACACAATGGAATACTATTCGGCAGTAAGAAAAGATGATATAGGAACATTTGTGACAACATGGATGGATCTTGAGAGAATAATGCTGAGCGAAACAAGTCAGACAGAAAAAGCAGAGAACCATGTGATTTCACTGATATGTGGTATATAAACCAAAAACAACAAAAGAACAAGACAAACAAATGAGAAACAGAAACTCGTAGACACAGACAATAGTTTAGTGGTTGCCAGAGGGTAAGGGGGGCGGGGGGTGGGGGGTGGGAGATGAGGGTAAGGGGGATCGAATATATGGTGATGGAAGGAGAACTGACTCTGGGTGATGAACAAACAATGGGATTTATAGATGATGTAATACAGAATTGTACACCTGAAATCTATGTAATTTTACTAACAATTGTCACCCCAATAAATTTAATAAAATAAAATTAAAAAAAAAAAAAGAGGAGAGAAGATAAATTGAAAATAATTCAGAACCCTTAAATTTTTAGAAAATTTTGTTTTGTTTTATACCTTGAAAATTCAGCTTGAATGGTAAGCCATTCACATACACAATGCTTTTAGTTCCTGCCAGTGTAATCACGACCACAATGCAGACACACACGTGCACCTTGGAGAGCAGTTTTAGGCTATGTGCTTTGATTCATACTTTCGGGAAATGTTCAAAATCACTGAGGACTGGTATGTAGTAAGTCTATTTAATTTCAATCTAAAAAGCCCAGAGGTTCAAAAGATCACTAGTAATTTTGGACCATATTATTTCTCAATAATGTTTGGGAGAAAGTTTTCTGAAAGAATCTAAAAGTAGTGTTTTGTTAAATTGGAAATAGGTTCTCCGTGGGGAGGAAACACTGGGTTCTCTAATGGCTGGTATAACTATATCAAGCCACATGTCTTAATCCTATGTCTGCTGTCTTGACTTTTTTTGTTGAACGCTTTCCTTTTTATAGTTAGTAGAAAATGAAAATATGTCTTTAGGTCCAGTGAAATATGAACTGTAAGTATTAAAGTTAGAGTGTTATAGAAGAGAATCTTGATGTTTATGTCTAAATTTTATTAATATTTGTGTGCCTTGTATTAGTCCAAGTATTTATTTTGGCAGTAAATACAGTGATGATGGAAGTAATATAAAACCTAGAAAGTGGAAATAATTTAACAGAGAAAAATGCATATTCCAAGAGAGCAGTGATAATTCTGTATAAATCTCTTTGCTAAACTATATTTATGTATGACTTAGGATGGTCTAATTTGCAGTACAGTATAGTAATATTGTACTCGTGTTTCACTTAGGATATTTAACTGTGTGTGCCTAGCAAAAAATAAATTGGGGAGAGAGACAGAGACAGAGACAGAGAGAGACATGACCATATGGCTGACAATAAGTGTAATATAGGATTTATAAGTCCAACTCATAAGTTAAATAGCAATTTTCAGATACCTAAATATCTATCATAATGTGAGCATCTCATTATCGATTATTTATTATTAAAACAAAACCCCGACTACTTCATCTGGTGCTTAACCAAAGAAACCGCTACCATCCCAATAGTGAACGTAAAATTGGCTGTATGAGCTTTAAAGAGGACTACTATGTCTGTCTTCAATGATTTCATCACAACGACATTTTAAGGGAATTGCTGACCATTTACAAAGTTTTCTTTTTCTGGTCTCTTTAGAATCCAGTCCACACATGTGATTCTCCTCCTCTCCCTGGGCTTTGCTTTAATGATATCCAACACTTCAATCTTAGCAGTCAGTATATCTTTGTAATCTGAACACCAGCTGTTTGTTTCTGTGCATATCAGGTATTTCCCTCTTTTGGCATCACCAAAGGAAAGATTCATTTATAGCCAAACAATATATATTAAAAATTATTTGCAGCAAAATTTAGTATTAGAAAGCATGGTAATACAGACTAAATTTCTGTTTGCTATCTTTTGTGACCAAGATGTAGCTTCAACTTCTTGACTAAGCACAGTTTATTTTTAATAAAAATTCCAGTCACAAAATAAAGCCAAGTGCTTTTGCATTTTCTTCAGTATTTCTTACAAATTTAGCATATACAACAATACAAATACACACACACACACAAATCGTTTCTTCATATCTATATAAAACATTTTGCTGAATAAATTAGACATGATATTTACTATAGAATGATTGACTGTGCCCCCTCCACCCCAAATTATTGTGCTGAAACCCAATCCCCAATGTGGTACTTGGCGGTGGGGCCTTTGGGACATGATTAGGTCATGAGGTCAGAACCCTGGTGAATGGGATTAATGATTTTATAGAAGAGACTCCAGAGAACACACTCTCCGCTTTAGTCTTGTGAGGACACATGGAGAGGATGGCCAGCTATGACATAGGAAGCCAGTTCTCACCAGACCCTAAATCTTCCAGCACATTAATTATAGGATACTCAGCCTCCAGAATTATGAGAAATAAATGTGTGTTGTGTTTAAGCTAATCAGTCTATGGTATCTATGATATTTTTGTTACAGCAGTCTGAATGGACTAAAACACTATTTCAATAACATTTTAAACAAATATGAAAGTGTATCTTACACATTTAAAAATGCAAGCAATAAAATTTCATCGGTTATCTTCAGTTCTCACAAGTTTTAAGACCTGTAGTCAAACCAGACTGCACAGGTAGCCAGTTTAGAATGATAACAGATGAAAGTAAGAGATTGGGTTAGATACCATAGAAAACAAAAGCTAACCAAGGATTGAGCTCTAGAGCATTTCCAAAATTTGAAATAAAAAACATGAAAAGGAGCCGGAATAATAACCGAGAACTGGAAACCTAAGAAATAGGAGAATAAACAAGTGAATATAGTACCTTGAAAGTCAAGTGAAGAAAATATTTTAAGAAGCAGAGAATGACCAACAACGTCAAATTCTCCTGACAGGTTGACTAAGATGAATACTGAGAATTGGTTGTGTTTATTGTGTTTTTATATATGTTTATATATGTGAACATTTAGTATATAAGACTAGATATAGCAACACATATTTAATGGTAACAGCAAGCAATTGTCACTTGTAAGACAGTGTTCTAAATGCTATACATATATTAACCACTTTAATTTTCTAACAATTATAGGAGGTAAATATACTTATTCCCATTTTATAAATGAATAATTCTCTCTCTCTCTCTTTCTCTCTCTCTCTCTCTCTCTCTCTCTCTCTCTCTCTCTCTCTCACACACACACACACACACACACACACACACTCAAAATAAGTAAGTGGACCAGGGTCACATATATGGTAAGTGGTACAACTAATATTCAAACCCAGGCAGCCTATAAAAATATCCACAAGGACAGGTTTATTCCAATTGTGTTGTCTTTTTAAAACTTCATATATGGGTGTTTCTGAGTCTGACACTCAAAGGCCCAAGCATGGTTTTGATATAGTCACACACGCTGTGCTCCTAAGGGTTTCTTTCCCCAGGATGCCAGTTTAGGGCAAAAAATAATTATAAACTCATGAGATGCTTATTTTTGTAAGAGTGATTTTAGAATCTAATTAGTAAGAATAATACGTTCAACCAGAAACAGTAGCTCTAAATCTTTCACTCTGAACCTCTATAAAATAATTATTAATACATTTTTTAAAAAAATCTGTTTGTGGCAGTGTGCTAGACTCATGAAGAGAAAGTTATAAAATACAGTTTTCTTCCAACATTTTTTAAGACAAGCAGTTACTAGATTATGAAAGACTAGTTTTGAATTTATTTTTAAGTTAATCAAGAGTTTATTTAAAGGATTTAAGCAAGGGTGTATGGTATCATTAAATTTCTACTTTTAAATGTAGATCAAATTTAACATGGAGAATGATTTAATGAGATAAACCTATAATCAGGAAGTATAATTCGAAAACTCTCAGGCAAGGAATGTGATAAAAGTAGTAATTGATGATGGAAATAAGTGAACAGATTTTTGGGATATTTAATGATAGAAATCACATACTTAGTGATTGATTATATATGTAGCTCAAAGAAGTAGTCAATAATAAATAATCTCCAATTATTTGATTTAAATAACAAAATGAATAATGATGCCATTCATTGGCATAGGGAAGACTGAGGAAGAAGTAAGATTAATGGCAAAGCATAAGAAAAAAATAATTTAATTTTTAATCTGATTAGTTTGAGATGCCTATTGAACTTTAAAATGGAGATTTCAATAGGCAGTGTTACAATGGGTTTTAAGATCAGGAAATTGATTTGGGCTGGAGGTACTTTAAATCTCACTAAAAAATCACTTCAAGGAAATCTTTCCTTACTATGTTTCCATTGTTCAGAGCTACCCTGCTTAAATGTTCTTATGTCAGTTGGACAAGAGCATGGAAACCATAAAGTTGTTAAACAAAATTTAATATGACAAATTGCTATATACTTACTGAAGAAATGAAAAGGATAAATAGGGACAATAAAGTAATTCAGATATAGCAATCGCAAGAAGCAGCTACCACTTCAGGACTGCACAAAGAGAAGAGATTAAGTTAGGCTTATCAGAATCTATAACTTATATCTCTTAGGAAGGGACATGGCTTCAAAAGCTCAGAGGATGGTCTCCATAGGTGTGGTCCCAGATGTCTGAGGAAATGGCACTGTTCTGATGCCTTGTTGCATGTGTTTGTTTGGTAGAAGCAGTTAAAGAAAGTTTAATCCTCAGAATATCCTCTTCCTGCTTCCCGTTCTTCTGCCTCCTAACTCACAATCTGGAAAATATTCTAAAGAGATAGTACAAGGAGTGCCACAAATTACTTTATAACTTAGACCAGATTGCTTCCTTGTAACTTTTCTCCCAAACTGATACAGAAGATGAAAAGCCTATCGGGGATCAAAGCCTTGACCAGGTTGAGGGAATGATCCTGTGTAATAAAGAAGGAATTATCAAGTTTCACCCTTGATCTAGCAACACAGAGATGAGAGGAGGCCTTCTTTTTTGTTTCCTCTTTCCAGGTTGTATATACTACTTTTTCAAGTCTAAGTAGGTGGTCAATACTTTCTCAGTTAGCAATCAATATTTCATCCCAGCGGCTTTCATTTCACTAACTGATCTTTAGTTTCTTACAGTACTGCTATCACCTTTTAGCTATAATTTTATATTATTTCAAAGTCAAGTAAGCAAGTTAGAAGCAGCTGGTTAGTAACCATCCAATGAAAATCTTAACTTATTTCCAGTACACTATCTGACTTGTATCAGTCTGGATATAGAATGGGAAAGCAGTGGCTTATTCTACTGGCATCATGGGATTCAGGGAATCAAGTATGTGAGAAAATATGGATAGAAAAATCTGTATTTTAATTTTATAATTCCAGTTTCTACTTTGCCGAGAAAAATCCACATTCAGAATTTAAAACATTAGATAAGCATTTAAAATTCAAAGCCTATACTATTATAAAAACACTTTTTGGAGTTAATAATATTTATGCCATTACCTTATCAGCCAAAAGATATATCAAATATAAAATTATTTAAATTCATTTTACCTGAAAGCATTTTGTTGTTGTTGTTGTAATAGAATAAGTGAAGCAATACGGAAATTTCTTCATTTAACTCTCATTCCAGCTCACCTCCTATCTTCATGCTTTCGCCACCATTTTTACGAGGCAGGCCTTTGGTTAAAAGGAATAAAAAGAAACTAAAGAACTTTTTGACACAAAGACACCAAATAATGTTATAGGAAGTATTTATTACTAGGAAACAAAGGGTGATTTGACCTGTGGATGTTTCACTCTGAAGGACCAATGAATCCTGCTAGAGGATAACACCTGAAGAATGCAAAATCGCCTTCTAGGTCCTATCCTTGACATCCACAGTGGAAATTATGCCACTCCCCACCAACCCCCCTCAGCCAAAGATGTTCAGTGAAACAATTGGCTGAAATTTCTAACCCTGTACAGTCTGGTGTGGACAATGGAGGTGGGGATAAGAGAAAGAGAATGGAAGGGAAAATAAGGTCTCCAAATGATTCAGACTTCGATGGTTGGAGATTAAGTGTTCAAAGTAAAGAACTTTTAAAAATTTTATTCTGGTCTCCATGAATACTCATAATTATCCAATAATAATTTTTATATTAATGAATCACTCCTCCTTGGCTTTCCAGATACTGCAGGGCATAATTATGGGATTAAGTTAATTTCAATTATTCACTATTTAAATTACATTCACTGTTCTTGTTACTACACAAATGTCCTGTGAAGAATTCTAACTTAGTCTAAACTTGGCTCTGAGTTGTTAAAGCAACAGTTATGTGCCTGCCTTGGGCCTTTCTATGAATCAAGGGTGAATCACGAAGCCATTAATTTAATAACCTACCATTCAATTTAAGAAGACATAGATTTAATGTTCTTGAAGAGAATTCTCTTCTTGATCTTTATAAACCATACTAAATGTTGTTATCTTTAAAAACTATTTTTGTATTGTTTATAATAAGTATTATTTGTGAATGAATTTTGTACCAGGAACTGTGTCAGTCTCTGAAAATACAAAGATAAATAAACAATTCAGTTCTTCCCTTAAGGTACTGTCAGTCCAATGAAGGACACACCTGTCGAGCAAACACCAGAGCTAGCTGATCAAGCACTCATCCTGAAACTGCCAGGAAGGGGGTGGTTATTTCAGACAAAAAGCTTTCATGGCTCCCTATTTCTTCCAATGGTCTTCTTTTGTCCCAATGTTCCAGTCTCCTACAAACCTGTCCAGGAAATACTAAAGGGAGCTGATCAATCACTCTTCCTAAAAGTGCATGCCAACTAAAGCAGCGTGATGCCAGGAGTTTCCAGACTCCCACAGCTTCTAGGTGGTGAGGAAACAACCTATTATGTGGTTATGGATCTAGCACCAGGAATGGCATATAAAATGCCAGGTGATGCAACCTGTAAGGGAAGGAAATTAGTTTCCCATGGAATGAACTTTGACCAATAGAAAACAGGAGATGGACATGGAGAATTTATTTCCCTTCCTTCCTCACCACCATCAGTTTCTCCAAAGAATGTCTGCTCATGTAGCCTCTCCTGAGAAGTCCTGAACACTGAGTACACATACCTGCTAAATGACCCACTGAGAATTTAAGTGAATCACAGTGAATCAATAGACATCATCGCAACATGTAATTCCCAAGTTGGTCTTTCTTTTCTCTTCATCCCTTTAGACCTGCGTTTACTTGTATGGAACTGGGTATAATATTACCACGTTGTATTATGGCTGTTTTATGTTTTCCTCCCTAGTCTGTAAAGCTTAACAATTTTTTCCAACTTTACAATTTTACAATTCTACAAAATCTGAACCAAGTCTTTACCTGTGATTATACTCTATATTAACTGTGAATATAAGTGCAATGTCAGCTTTCCTCATAACTTTTAAACAAATATTTTAACCACCTCTAAGTATACCTATTTATTTTTATTTCCCTGTAACATTATGATATTATATTGATGTAATAGAATTTATAAGACTGCATTATGATATATGATTGCATTTTTCTCCCCTACCAATCACGGCGGTGGGATAAAGGTGGTCTTACAAGATTGTGAATCATATAGTATCTGGTATGTATGTAACAGGTAGAAAATAAGAGAATGTTGATTAAAATACAGATGCATAATATAAGAAATACTGAAATGTTTGATGGAAAGCTAATAGAAATAAAGTATATTACATAATCTGTTTTTCACATTGTACCCCTTAAGTCCATTTAATAGTTTTGCATTAGGACACTATACAGTGTTTATTAGATACCTTTCATATAAATAACCTCTACTGAGGCATTTTAGAAAGTAAATTTAATAACTATGATGTTGGCTTTAGAATCGCTTATTAGGCAAGAAGTTAAATTGGTAAGCGAAGCAGAACAAAACCATATAGAAAATCCAAACACATTTCTTTATATTGTTCCATAAAAATGTCTTCAGCTTATCTTGTACCTAAGTTTACAGCAAATAGGCTCATTTAACTTCATCAGTTCATTCATTTTATGGATTTTAGGATCTTTTAGACCCACAGTGTTATTTTGGTTTTGTTGTACATAGTTTTGTTTCAGGCAATCTTATCTATTATCTGTGTAACTTAGTCTTTGAATATGTCACTTGAAAGTCAACCCCAGGACCCCACATAATCCTGGAAGCATCTATGGGCTTAAGTTCACTTTAGAAAAAAATGGATGGTGCATTCAAATTTTGCCTCTATTCTTTACATTTTATCAGTTTGTAGTTTAGTAAAATGATTTAATTATCTTACAGTGGACATACGTACAATTTCTAAGTTTATGCATAACAGAAGTGATTAAAATACATAATTCATTTAATACTTGATTTTTTTTTTTTTCATTTCACTGATGCCTTCTAGTGACTTGGAACCTATTGGCTGAAAATAAAGCTTTATTACAGAAAAAAAATCAATTCACATCAGTGTTCATTTTAAGAAAGCAGCAATAATAAAAAGTAGTATCAATTTCCCATTATGGTTTAGAAGAACTAGTGACATTAAATTGGATATATTAAAAAGTGACACTTCATTCCAACTTGCAACTTTAATTAAGCACTTTATTTTAAAAGAGAAAGTGTACTCTGTCCACTTATTGGGAAATTCTACAATGTTAATTCTTTAGTCTGCATAGGACATTGTATGCTAAATGTCTAAAAAATGCTTATGGCAGCTGAAAAGGGAACACTATATATTAACTCAATTGATATATATAACACAAAGTACTGTAAATTGAATAAAAGATTTTAATGCTGAATCCAGTTCATCACTAGAAAAATGTAACCTTATGCAATTTAGTGTCTAAAATCTGAATCGTTTCTACAAAGAGGAAAATAAAAGACTTCCACATTCTTACAGACATTAATATAAATAATGAAAATCAACTTATACTAAGATATGTCTATGCAGTGTATGATGTATACTGGTAATGTTCTAACTATATTCAAATGTAATAATAAAGAGTCTGCTCTTTTAACATTTTCTAAGCCAGGAGAGACAGGTAAATTCACAGGTTAAACAGTATGTGTGTGTACATGTGTGAGTGTGCATGTATGTATTACCGTGTTTCCCCGAAAATAAGACCTAGCCAGACAATTAGCTCTAATGCGTCTTTTGGAGCATAAATTAATATAAGACCCAATCTTATTTTATTATAATATAAGACCAGGTCTTTAATATAATATAATATAATATAATATAATATAATATAATACATAATATAAATATTTGGGTCTTATGTTAATCTTTGTTCCAAAAGAAATATTAGAGCTGATTGTCCAGCTAAGTTTTATTTTCGGGGAAACACGGTACATATGACCTTGTGGGGAAATAGGCTTCTGAGAAACTAGCAGAAGAAGGTAGAAATATCATTCAGGGACAGCTTGGATATTTGATCCTCTAACTTTACCTAAATAAGGATGTACCTCAGCTGATGATGAGAATATATAAGAATCAGCACAGGCTAATTTTTGTAAAAAATTTTTAAATGGAAGAATCTAGATAGATAATCTTAGTTGTTCCTGAACATAATGTGAGCATGATTATAAAAAGCCTGTGGTGGTTACCAGAGGGTAAGGGGGGTGGGGGGAGGGAGATGAGGGTAAGGGGGATCAAATATATGGTGATGGAAGGAGAACTGACTCTGGGTGGTGAACACACAATGGGATTTATAGATGATGTAATACAGAATTGTACACCTGAAATCTACGTAGCTTTACTAACTATTGTCACCCCAATAAATTTAAACAAAAAAGAAAAAGAAAAAAAAAAATAATAATGGCCACAACATAGTCATAGATGGATCTTGAGATTATTATGCTAAGCGAAATAAGTCAAGCAGAAAAAGTCGAGAACCATATGATTTGGTTCTCGTGGGATATAAAACTGAAAGCAACAAAGGAACAAGACAAACAAAGAAACAAAAACTAATAGACAAAGACAATAGTTTATCGGTTACCAGAGGGTAAGGGGTGAGGCGGGTGGTAGATGATGGTAAATGGGATCAAATATATGGTTATGGAAGGAGAACTGACTCTGAGTGGTGAACATACAATGTGATATATAGTTGATGTATTACAGAATTATACACCTGAAATCTATGTAGCTTTACTAACCATTGTCACCCCAATAAACTTTAATTACAAAAATAAATAAATAAAAGAATAATGGGGGGAAAAAAGCCTGTGGTGTAGCAAAAATTTGGCTTTATCAACTCAGAAATGACTCATATCTGAACAAGGGTCTTCTGCAGCAATTATATTCTATATGGAACACAGATGAAGTAAAATTACTCTTGCGCTGTTGAGATCTATATCCTTAACTAAATAAATCAGAAACATATAGAAAATGTGTGTGTGTGTGTGTGTGTGTGTCCTCTGTAAAATATAAACTGTCCCATAACAATGCAGATCACATCAGTATACTCATTTAAAGATGTGTAAAACAAAATTGAAATCCTAATTTAAGAAGTCTAACAAAAAAGATTGTTACTTAGTTACCCTTACTAGTTTTATCTGGTAAAATAAATTCATAGGGCAAAAAACCTATCATGAGAAAACATGTATCAAGTTGTTTTTTAACAAGTGACTCAATTTTGATAGCATTTTAAATACTCTCAGGTTATTAATCTTGATATTTCTATCCTTGACACCTCCAAACTATTCTCAAAATGTGCCTATGTGAAACTTCCAAAAACATAAAGTCAATAATAACATATTAAAAAATTACATATTTAAAATTTTCTAACCATTGCCACAAGTACCATCAACCTAAGAACATTGTGATTATTTAAATAGCCAACAGTAGTAATATCCCATAAAATTGAAAAACAAAATTAATAAGTTAATAAGTAAAAAGAGTCATATTTAACTCTTACCTTAATTTTTATCTCAAGGGAAATCAGAGAGAAAAAAATAACAGCTTACTTTAATACAATCTATATGTGTTAAGGGAAGAGTCTCATATCATCTATATTGTCAAAAACATAAATACAATTGTTTTTAATCTCTTAAACTGTCAAAATCACGTGGGTTCTCTGCTCTGTATAAAAGCTGGCCTACAAAATCAAAATTTTAGAAATAAATAAATAGAAGAAGCATAAAAACCACTGTGTAGAAATTCCTTGTTTTGTTTTATAAAGTAAAAAGCTAAATGAAAAGGTCATTGTAATTTATTACTTATAAATTCCTTATTTTGACAATGTTGTCAAGTTTTAATTAATGTGTCAAAAATATTAGCGGTATGTTCAAGTCTTATTTGTGTTGAAAAGAGACTTACTTATCTTATGCTTACATATCCTTCTAGTTACCACCCTATTTCTGCCTTTCTATTTATAGCCCAAGCCTTTTGAAAATTTTTTATGCTTATTAACCACCATTAAAATTGTCACAAGAGGCAACATTTAACTCTAGGTGGAGATACCTAAAGCTCTTAAACTTCTAAAGCTGATTGTGCAAACTCACAAAATTTCTGTTTGTGCTAAAATATACAGAGAAAGTCCTTGCTGGGTTTCTCCCATGCTTGGAGGCACAAAGCAGTAATTAGTCACACACTATAGGAGATCTCAAAGAGAATGTAAAATACAAGTTGTTGATTAAAGGTTTGAGAGATACAGACTTCTGGTGCCATCTCTATGTTCCAGTAGGGAATAGCAACTGCAGAATCAATTAAATGAACTGAGTTATTAGCCCAAATTATTAGGCTACTGTAAAAATTATCACAAATTCTAAAATTGTGTTTAGGCAAGTTGGCAGCTGTCCTAGAAGTGTATAGTGTGTTGGTACTCACAGCGATGACTTCAATAAGAGCAAAATAGAGTCACTCCTAAGACACAGCTCAGGGAACTGCTTCTGCTCCATCTCCCCCAATAGCAACTCTTCTTCTCATGGTCTCTAATAATCTTGCTATTAATGACAATAAATAATTTTCAACATATCGTCTTATTTAATCCTCTATAGCTACTGATATTTTCTACATCCTTAAAGTAACCCTCACCTTGGTTTTGTTGATATGTGGATTTAAAATGTTTTAATACATACATTTTTTATATTATCTGTAATGTGTACTTCATGAAAGGGGACATTTCATCATCGTCATCATCACCATCATCATCTTCACTACTATATGTACTAATAAACATTACTAGCTTTAATATTATTTCTAAACATTCTGAGAACTTATTAAAACTTAACTAATGATGTATAACATTTAATCCTCACCACAAGATGTAGTTATCATTAGGTTGTCATCATAGTTACACTTCACATGTAATCACAAGTAGTACCTAAACTACCATCTTCACATACCTTAAATATGCCATTTTTCTTTACATCCATTTTAATACTATAACTCTAGCTCAAGTCCTTAATTTTTCTTGCATATCTTACCATAACCTTCCCCAATCTGGTTTATCTGCCTCCAGCCTTCTCCCTCTTCTAATTTACTCTCCACAATGCAATAAGACTGGGCTCATTCTAAAGGTAAAATCTAATAACATATTACCATTTCTCAAATACTATAATAAAATAAACACTCTTCGTTTGTCCCAAATTTCTCACAGATTAAATCCATATCTCTCTCACATGGCATTCCTAATCTAGACAATGGAAAATGAAAACTTAAAAGTTGATTTGAGTTTTTTATTTCAAGTTGTTTATGAAATGGTGCTGCTAATGTTGTAAAATAAATACATGTTAAAGTAAAATACAAAATGGAGACCAAACCTGAAAATTCCCTGAGCAGACAAAATCATTTAAGCCACATGAGCAAAAGTTATTCCACAAAACAAGCAAAAGTTAAGTTGGGCCACTCCTTGTAAATGCACCTGAAAATCATCAATGAAATTTAAGTTATTCTCCAAAATTGGTATGAGGTAACCATCCTTAACCAATCTCTTATCATTAGAAAAACTATAGCTTACTGCACTCCTATGCTATACAGTGTGACCTACTGTTTTTAGCTACAAACCTGTACAGCGTTACTGTAATGAATACTGGAGGCAATTGTAATACAGTGGTAAGTATTTGTATATCTAAACATATCAAAACATAGAAAGATACAGTTTCTTGCATAGGGTACTTAACCATTAATGGAGCTTGCAGGACTGGAAGTTGATCTGGGTGAGTCAGTGAGGGAATGTGATGGCCTAGGCCATTACTGTACACTACTATAGACTTCATAAGCACTTAGGCTACACTAAATTTATAAAAACAACACGAGATTAATGCAAGCACAAGAGAAAATGATGCATTCAAGGACATAAACACAAGATGCCTCAGTCTGTTGCCAGAGTAACACGGCATACTGCTTTACAGTATTTTTTTTTTTTAAGTAGAAGAGTATACTTTAAAATCATGATAAAAGTATAGTATAGTAAAAACAAAAACGAGTAATAGGGTTTTTTACTTTTACTTCCAAGTATTATATACATAATTGTATGTGTGATACTTTTATACGACTAGTAGCCCAGTAGGTTTGTTTACACCAGCATCACCCCAAACATGTGAGTAACGAATTACCTTATGATGTTACACAGCTACGATGTCACTAGGTGCTAGAAAATTTTCAGTTCCATTATAATCTTATGGCACAACCACAGTACATGTGGTCTGTCGATGACAGAAATTTTGTTATGCACAACTGTATTATTTTACTAACCTGTTGGTTTTAATTTTGCTATTTCTGATTTTTGACACATGAGTTGACTTCACTTCAATATATTTCAAAGAAAGTATTATTCAGTCTGGGCTGAAATCCAAATTTGAAATTCCTCATAAAACCCAGGTGTCTCCACTACTCTCTATAACACATTCATAAATAGTGGGAGTTAGGGGTGGAAAAAGGATTGGTATCATCCATAATTTTAGAGCCGATGCCAACAAAGTAAATAATTTAAAAAGATAAATGAAAATGGGTGTTTGTTCTTCATGGTACTAGACTCCTGTAAAGTTATTTTGCCTGAAAGAGTTTAAGTTCCTTCTGAACTTGGCCTGTTTAAATCTACATTCTTAATTGAATGCCATTACATCATATTTTAAACCCAACAGGAGAGTGAATACATGTCCAATAATCCATGGGTATCACCAGTTCCCTTGCAGTCACTTAAGCACTGAATTCCTGCACCTGCAACTCAGATATGCACAGCAGGACAACTTTTTTGCTTCATTTAGCATGGAGATTGGCAGCCAGAATAACAGAAAAATGAATCTTATACAAACATGTATTAAAATTATCCATGAGGGAAAAAGGAGTGGAAAGGATTAGGAGAGGTTTTTTTTTACTTTTTTTTCATTTTAATTAAATGTGGGAGGAGGAGAAAGAGCTGAATTAAGGAGTTTTGAAGAATATGGGCAAATATTCTTTAATAAATATAATTAACTTCAATAAATAATTTTGATGTGTTGTGTGCAGTGCATTTTGCTTGGAAATGTATATATTAAAAATGTTGATGCTATAGTCCATGAATTCAAATATTAGACAGTCTATAATTGGGTTTAAAAGGCAAGCTTATAAAATAATAAGCAAGAAGGCAGAATGCAAGATCATGCACTGCAGACAAGACAGCAGTCACAACTGGTTTGGAAAATATAAACCCACATTCATATTTGTTTGTTTGTTATTCTGATTTCACTGTTTCCCAAAATAGCATCTTTTTTTCCTTCCTAGAGGTGCCTTCCTAAATGCAAACTGTCATTACAAGTTAGGTCTGCCATCTTGGAACTGTGATCTTTAAGACACCCAATACACAGACATAATGACCCTTTTCCTAGAGAGGGGTGGAAGTGCAGTGGTTTGACACTATGTAGAGAAAGCCTAGCTGCTGACTCTTTTTATAGTAAGAAATCAGTCCTAAGCAGCGGTGTGGTCTAGTTGGAAAGAATTCTAGCCTACAGTAGGAGACCTGATTTCCCAAACTTTTCCTCCTTCGAGGTTAACAAATGAAAGCCTACCATCCTCTCTTTATCTTCAGTATTGGATCTCCCTTAAGTCTTTGTCCCTGCTTAAAATGAAATCATGGGCACATGGTGCAAAACTCTCCCTTCCAAGGAGTATTTTTCTGTCAAATTAGGAAAGCCATCTATTATACCTTAAATTTGTTTGTTTACCACTTGTCTTTGCCACTAGAATATAAGTGCTGTATAAGGGCAGAGTCATTGCCTGACATATCACTATACCCAGAATTTATCATGGGTTTGCCATGTGCTCAATAAACCATTTTTAAATAAATGAATACAGAAAATCTCATCTTGTTGGACTGTTTTCAGGTCTTAGCCAGGACCTCTGTCTCAGCTTAGGCATCTATTCCCAAAACCATGCCCTGGATCTTCCAGGTGCAAGACTCATCCTGTTTTAGATATCTGAACACCAATATTCACTCAGTATCCATTCAACTGATATTTAGCAATTGCCTACCATATACAAATACTCTTCTAGGGAAAAACTGTAAACGCAGAAAGTGCCCCTCCCTCCTGGAACTATATTCTAGCAAGAAAGACAAACAAAAAGAAAATATACAGTATAATTTCACTAACTAAAATTATACTATAAAGAAATGCTAAATATATAAAATAACATGAAGTAATTATATTATACTATAAAGAAAAATAAAGCAGGGTAAGGAGACAGAGCATGACAGAAGGGGTGGCTATTTTAAAAGTGGAAGTGGTCAAGTTAAGCTTCTTGTACAGGATTTTGTTGTTGTTGTTTGTGTTTGTTTGGTTTTGTTTTTGTCAGAGACCTAAAGAAATGAACAATAAGCCATTTACACACATTGAGAAATAGCATTCCACTCAGAGAAGAGAGTATGAGTTAGGTCCCGAGATAGGAAAATATTGGGGATGCTTAAAATTCAGGAGGAAGGCCAGTGTGACAGGAATGAAGTATAACGGTGACAGCAGATGAGGCAGACAATTTGGCAAGAAACTATATAAAAAGTGGGGTCCTTGTGTTAGTTAAGCTAATCTAGCAGAGTTCACAGAAATATCCATAACTTAATTCTGGTTTTCCTGATAGGCCAATGTTGTGGAGAGAGAGGGTCACAGCTTCATAAAATCTTTGAGATATTAAAAAATAGTATCTTTAACATGTGGCTTCCATATTCACTTTGTGCTAAAATCCCCTCACCTAGAATATTCATAAGGACACGCATCACTGAAAGGGAATCTGGGACATGCCGTTTAGTTGTATAACTGTGAAGAACGGGTTTAGCGAGCCGGCAGGCACTCTCTGCCAAAGTGGTGTGGGCCATGATAAACAACAGCACTTTTACTGTAAGTAGGGTGGGAAGCTATTAGAGACTTTTAAATAAGAAAATTACATAATTTATATTTTTAAGATTAATATGGCTGTTGTGGTTATAATATACAGAGGGTGTCAATAAAAACATATACACATTTTAAGAAAGGAAAACTGTATTAAAATTGTAATACTCACAATATACTAGTAACAAAAGATGAATACAAGTCACATTTGACTTCTGCAGTTACAAGAGGTGCTCAAAGTGGTTACCATCAGCGTCCAGACACTTCTGATTATGGTGAACTGCTGCTTGAGCAACATTGACCAAAGTGTCCACTTATATACACTTTTTTTGGCACCCCGGCAATATTGGTCAACAAATTTGAACCTTTTTTTCAAAGAAAAAAAGTGATCATGGGTTAAACTACACTAGAGGGCTAGTTCTGGAAGTAGCAAGAAATGTTTAGATTGGGGCTATATTTTGCTGATGATTTCACATGGGGTGTAATCTCAACTGGGAATTTCCTAAGGCTGGGTAATAATTTCCTCTTTGGACCTCTTATAATCCTCTGCTAAATCACTCTGCATTTTAAAACCCCTTCTTTATCATCTGTTATATGGCTATTTCTTCTATTGCATATTGAACTCTCTAAGGGTAAAGACTACATCTTCATAACCCTGGGTTATGTACACTGCCTGATGAATTGGAGCACACAATCCATTATTTTTTATTGAATCGAATGAAGAAACTTGCCTATGGACAAAGAACAATTACAATGGCAAAGACAGTATTAGAATCCCAATGTGGGTTATTACAAAGCCAAGCCTCTTTCCACTACTTTATGTTCCAGCAAATTATATGCAGCAAAGGAGTACGGCAAAATTGTACTGACTCCTAGCTACTCGATGCCCCTAGGTATACAGTGTGGAGGTTAAAATGTGACAACAGACTTTGTAAACTCATAACATTTTATATTAGATGAGTATTTTTATGTCATTTATTCTGTCTGGAACAAAACTTCAGACAAAATTCTGGAGAGAGAAAAATGAGATTTAGATACTTAAAAAACAATATTTATCTGAGTTAATACACAGAATCTCAGATCTTGGGTCAAAAATGTAAACGCACAGAGGACTAATATTGGTATTCATTGGTTGATTAATTCAACAAATATTTATCATTGTCTACTATGAATAAAGCATTGCTATATCTCCTGGAGATATAGTAGTGAAAAAAATGAAGTTTGAAATTTGCTTTCTTCTGTAAATTGAATCTGATCTTGAATGCATAACAGAACTCCAGACAAATAAAATGAGAAACACAACAGAAGCTAGAGAACAGTGTATTTCAATGGGAAGAAAGGTATTACTGTTTTTCTCCAGATGTGCAAGATAGAAAGATGAATACGAGGACTGGCAATTAAGTTTGAGAACTTGTTGCAACAATGTTGCTAAACTTTTTTGATATTAGAGGGATTATTCATTATGAATTTGTACCAACCGGACAAACAATTAACCAAGTTTACTATTTGGAAATGATAAAAAGGCTCCATGAAAAAGTTAGACGACCTGAACTTTTCCCCAACAATTCATGGCTCTTACATCAAAACATTGCACCAGCTCACAGAGCACTGCCTATAAGGGAGTTTTTAGCCAGTAAACAAATAACTGTATTGGAACACCCACCCAACTCACCTGATCTGGCCTTCAATGTCTTCTTTATTTACCCAAAGATAAAGGAAATATTGAAGAAAAAAAGACATTTTGATGACATTTAGGACATCAAGGGTAATTCGACAACAGCCCCGATGGCCGTTCCAGAAAAAGAGTTCCAAAATTGCTTTGAAGGGTGGACTAGGCTCTGGCATTGGTGCACAGCTTCCCAAGGGGAGTACTTCGAAAGTGACTGTAGTGATATTCAGCAAAGAGGTGTGTAGCACTTTCTCTAGGATGAGTTGATGAACTGAATTGTCAGACTGCGTATGAATGTAAACAAAAAGCCTTCTGGTTTGTTCAGAACTTTGTCAGGGACAAAGCAAAAGTAAGGCTACTAGTTGAAAGTATTCAATGTTTGGATCTGACTGGGACTGGAACAGAGTCTGATAACAGAGTGCTCTTATTTTTATCTAGCACTTACTAAAATGGAAAAGATGTATAGGAGCAAATATTAAAGAGTTGCAAAGAAAAATGGATGTTGTGATGGGGTTTCTGCTCATGCAAAGAAACCAGGGAAAACATTCTTCAATTTGCCATTTCTTACTTTTCACCATCAAGCATTAGGAATACCTTTGAGTAGAAATCGTGATAGATCTACAATAAATTGTGGGTATGCTGCTCATGGGTCTCCAATCAGAAGCTCTGTTGGTAAACATGAACCTCAACCTTTCACTTCCTCTTCCTAAACTTCCTGTATGGGATCCTAAACTTGTCCCCTAAGGATGCTTAGGGCATTTGTTTTTATCCACCTTAATTCTAGCAGTAAACAATATTAGATCTTTTAGGTATTCTTTAAGGTTAAATAATGACTATTTTTCCTGTACTTATATATAATATTATTTTTATTCCTCTTTATAAATACTTTGCACAAATATTTAGATTGGCTATTTTAATTAAGAAGAGGAAGGACCAACCCAGGTTGCCAATCCTAAACATAACCCTTCCCCAAAACAGCAATAGATGTCATCTCTTCCAACGAACTTCACAGAAATATTTTTATCTTTATGTCTGATTTTAAATAATTATCTGAGACCTGAACACAGTTTAGCTGGTTGAATATGGTCAAAGCGTCATACCTACAATTACTATTCTTGGTGACTCAAGAAGATACTAGGACACATCTTTCATGGACAAAGCAGTAAGATGAGTCAAATGAAACTCTGTAGGGATGCATTATTCTGCAGAGAACTTGAGTCACTTTAAAGAAAATGAATGAAGAAAAGAAGTCTTCTTCCCTATCCTGGTTTCTTACAAGTACAGCTCTGGTGCATTTCTGGCCTCTCTGTGACCTTTATTCCCTTAAATACCTGAAGAGGTAGAATGACTTTACCTAATTCAAAAATTTGGTAACAATAAACTGGTTATGTTCAATTCAGTTCCTCTCTTCTCCTTTTTGGTAGTGAATCTGCCATCGAGGTCAGAATTTCTTACTGTCTCCCCATTCCCTAATCCTCTCTTGAGGTGTTGCAGATAGGAATTTTAGCTTTAACCACAGCTTGGAGGGAGTCATCAAAAGCTTAGATTTTATCCCTTACCTTAGATTTTATTAGTGAAATAAGTTGACATTTTAAGTCTTTTGTCTTATTTCTCAAATTTTTGAGAATCTAGAGGTGCAGCCAAGGTAGACTTAATTATATTGCACTAGCAACATCACCAAGAGATCAGAAACTTTTGGGTGATGTTTTTCTTAATCATGCAGTCTGCGTGTCTAAATGACTCTCCAGAGCAGCTGTCTTCTAAGCTTTGACTCATCAATTAAGGCTACTCTGATTTTGCGGCATGACGTATTAACGTGTGCCGTCACTATTGCCGTGGCAGAAGAAGAGCGCACAGATAATCATACATGACTCTACAATGCTCCACTCAGGAAACAGATGCCATTTCACACTCACATCTCATTGGCCAACACAAATCACATGGTCATGGATATCTCCAAGGAACATATTCCCACAAACAAAATAAAATCAGATACCTTGATGAGTTCTAGTAATGTCTTCCATAATCTTCCCTTTTGGATCATTTTTGTCTAGTCCAATTTAATAGGAGTAACCTAAAGCAAAAGCTAAATTAAAAAGTCTACTCCAAACATATATATATATATATATATATCCAAAATCTTAAATCAAAATTATTTATCTATGTCTTAGTATTCTAGCATCTTACCATTCCATTCATCAACAAAAGTCAAATGGCAGAAGCGATGGTTTTATTGTTATTGCTGTTGTTTTTCTCCAATGCTAAAATGGAAGATCTTTCTTAGGAGCTTAAATGTAGGAATGTGTAGTTTCTAAGAGTACTGTATTTATGTCTATCACACTAAATGATGGAAAATATATGTGAGCATTTACAAGTGTCCAATTTCTCCTTCATCCTTTTCTTACACCTTTTCACTGATCCACCCTTTAGGATTTTAGTGCAAAAAAAAATAGTCCTAATATTTTAATTGGCACAGCCCATTCTTTCCTCTCCTGGATATGGAATTAAATTGGGCAGGTTGGTTTGATAGTGATGTGGAAATAGCAGAAATGAATCCCCAGCTATCTGTGAAAGCTAATACTGGCTAATGCCTATAATGTCTATATGTCATTATGTCTGCACTGAATAGCAAGTCGAGATGGGCTGAAATGACAGGAGTAAATATCTCTAAAATTATAATTTCAAATATATTATTTCAGCATAAATGTAAAACATTATTCATATATTTCTAAAGTTCCTAGTAATATTATTATCTAAATTATGTTAATCATATGGTAGCTGTAGGAAATAAAACTTCTCCTTTAACCACCTCGAGTAATTAGTTCTGGATATTTTAAAAGCAGTTAAAATATTTATTCATTTAATCAATCAACATTATTGATACCCAAAGCAATGCTATGTGCTAGGAGAAAGACAAAGATGAATAAGTGATGATTTTTCTTTCTGAGTAGCTAAAAATTTAGTAACAGTGATTCTGTAATAGATATTGGGCTTCACAAGAAAGAACAGACAAATCTAAGAAAACATAAGTGCATAGTTTACTACCATAACTAGGAATAAGATAAAAACAATTTTTCTACATGTACTAGGGAGTAAGTTTCACTTTACTGTAGTACTCAGTTGTATTCTGAAAGTGTCTCATCCTATTTTAATTTTTAAAATAGTGTATTAATTAATAACTATAAAACACATTGGAATGACTCCTCAGAAGGTATGATTTAAATTAGTTTCCCTGGCCTTCCTCTATTAACAAAGTAGTAAAACTAAATAAATATTTTCCAAGCTCCCTTGTAGCTATGATTAGCCACGTGAAGCATCCCATGGAGGATCTATCTTCCTTATGTGCTTTTCTCTTAATTTAATTGAGGCACGTTCTTCAATGTTCATCAATAATCCTGTGATCATCATAGCCAAAACCACAGGTTAATATTAGTAAAGCATGAAGATAAAGGATTGGAAGTTGCAAATGCATTATTAAACCAAACTACCAGGATTACCTCCTTCTGATTGTGTGTGTGTGTGTGTGTGTGTGTGTGTGTGTCCACAAGAAATATAAGCCTATAACTAGTGAAAGTTATAGCAGTAAGGTTTTCTGTAATTCAGAGCCAAATGGAAACAATGATAGAGTGACTGTTACCTAAGCTTCCTTAGAGAAAAAAAATGTTTTGTCTATTAACTATTTACTTTCTATTAATTTTGATAGGAGAAAATAAATAGCCAACATTATTTGTATTAATCAACATTGGAGTTCTCATTTATTTTTCTGGTATCTTTTCATTTTGCAAAATAAAATTAAATAAAAGGAATAAAAATGTGCTCCATAACATTGCCATGTAAATAAGAACATCCAAGATCCTCGGGTTGTGTCCCCATTATCAATTTACATACAGAAAAAATGCATGCATGCATACATTTACGTATTTAATTCACAGAGAAGGTTGGTACTCAAAAGCAATTATGCACAGCATACAGAAATTAATCAGACTTACTTTAAAATAAGATGCACAACATATCTTCTCAAAGAGAATTTTCTGAAATATGATATTAGATCAGGGATATTCATTCATAGTTCAGCTTCTGAGGGATTAGATCCAAATCTTAGTATTTGACCTATTGTTACCCTTCTGAAACATGAGGGATTATTTTCCACTTCTGGATTTACTGAGAGTAAATTTGCCAATCTAAACCATCTGTCACTTATCCAAGAAAATACTTATTATTTTTCACTCAAAAGTTGCTTTCGACAAAAAAATATGTCACTAAAGAAAGGTCCCCAGTTTACAATGTGCTTCTCAGATTCTTTGAGTCTCACTAACCGCACCTTCTTATCCTTTCTGCTGTCATCAAGGGTCTAGCAACTTATTGCAAAATTGAATCTAGAATAGGCAAATTAGAAGCTAATTCTTTGATGGTGGGAATGCAAATACACCTGTAGTAATTGACCAAGGCCATTATAACAAAGTCTTTTTTGGATATTGCACATCTCTGATTTCCTGTTAACCTAAAAGTTCCCTCACCACTTATTCATTGAGTAATTTTAGAAAGGAATATTATTGCTCCTCAATCACTAGTGAGCATAGACAGTGGTGAGGAAGTGAGCAATGACTGGATTTGGGGCAGCAGACTTTGCCAGTGATACTTATCATTGTCATAGATATGATGTGACACACTTGGGTTCACAGTCAAATTGCAGGATATCATCCGTAGAGCAGAATCCCTTTTAATTGTAAACTTGGCTCATGTCCTGGTTTATAAAGATCCACTATTTGAAAGATTGAATATTGTGTGATTGGATGTCGCGTTATTCTAGATGTCTTTATTGGTTTATATCAGGTGTGTGTGTGTGTGTGTGTGTGTGTGTGTGTGCACTTTATCTATCTTAAACAGGATTAGCAGACCACAACACATGGGACTATGGACTCTAGGAGCCTTGACCATATGTCTGCAGACCTATATATCAACATGAATGGTCTGCATAATAGTAACTCAAAAATGAAATGTTAACAGTGGCTCTATACTCCATCTTGTCAGGCACCTATTTTTCAATATATCAGAAGGTAAAATGTCAAAGTAAAACTTGTATAGAGAGATAAATTTTAGACAAATCTGTAATGGTAAGGTTTCAAAAAGCAACTAAAAAGCCCCAAAAAGATTCCACTGTATTTTCCTCACATCATTCATTTTCAGTCACATAAATGTCTCTAAATCATCTATAACAAGGCATGAGAGTAGGTGGCAAGTTGTCAAACAATAGTTTTAGTGAAGTGAATTCTTCCTTGAATACACATCACTGAACCGAAATAGACTGGAGGCAGTGTTGCTAAAGGACAAATATGGACATACTATAAGGCAAACATGGTCCCAGACTTCAGCTCTTTCAGGAGTCTAGTTATTTACCAAACAAAAGAATATATTTCATAATCTTTGGTGCTACCATCAATAAAATACGGATGTCAATGCCTCACAAGATTTCTGTGAAGCTAAATGAGCAGTAAACGTAAAGTATCCAGTATAATGCCTAGTGAACAGCATACGTTCAATATATAGTAGATCTAATTATTATTTTATATTACATATTAGATATAGGTGGGATAAAACAATAAAAACAATACGTAAGATTTCTAAATAAAAGATGTAGCAGTGAATGTAATGGCTGATTAGTTTTCAAGTTAACTAATTCTATATGTTGAGAATTAATATTGGTTGCCAAAACTTTATCAGTCGAATGTCTTCTTTCGAGATGAAGACTCAATTTCTAACTGACAAGTAGTTAGACATCTCTACTTGGATTTCACTCAGGCATCTTAGACATACTGAATAGAATCCATCAATTCACATGCATCAGCATAATCACAAGAAAACATATAGGATACCATCACTGTCACCACTAAAAATTAAAATCGGTTCCCCTTCAAATTCTCCATGAGCATTTTGCCTAAAGTATTTTCAACTCCCTCTTTGAAACGTTCTCCCTATAACCATTCAGTCCAAGGTTTAATAATTTGACTCTATCTATATATAATCTTCTCTACCCCCCATAGTTTTGCTCTGTCCACATAATCTCTCATCTGAACCACTATAATAGTTCTCCATTGTCACCTCATGTCAATACTTGGCTGCAGCTGTATAGATTGTTTTGAAACACAATGTCCTTGAATGGTTTCCATTGTCCTTTCAATTTTTCCCCCATGACAAGGAAATCTACAGACACTCAGGTTATATTTATCCTCACACTCTATGTTCTAACCGTATCAAATATCTCCCTGTACCTCTGACACACCAAGTTCTCATAAATGTTTTTGCCTCCATCTGTGATATTCACCTTATGCAATTGCTACTCATCCTCCAGAGTTCATCTTAAATGGCAGCTCCTCTGGAAAGTCAAATATAATATTAAAGTATTTTAGGTTTCCATGGATATAAACCATGTGAGGCAAAGGGTAATGGACAATAGAGATGGAATTAAATTATTAAAGTGAAATCAAAATGAGATTTGTAAAAAGAAAAGTAAATGATTACAATTAGAATTGCTAAACCTAAAATGCTGCCTTCCATGTAGGAGATAACTAAACAATATTTTTTGAATTCAGATTCCATTCACTCAACAAATATTTATGGAGTATCTACTATATGCCTGTCATTGTTCTATGTCCTGAAAATAGAGTAGAAAAACTAAAGTACTCTCTGTCCTCCTGGTATTAACATTTTTTTAAGTTTAACATAAAAATATGTTTTAGAGATTTAAAAAATCAATGTAATAATATCAAAAACCTTAAAATTAGAAATAAAGGAAAAATTCCATTTAGCTCACTACTTTAATAAAACTTATTTTCATATTGGCATCCTGATAACTAACTTCAATTAATAGTCTTCTTAGTGAAGTGAGCACATTCCACTGCACACAAGTTGACTCAGGGCTAAGTAACTGCAAGAGAGTTTAGGAAATGTAATTTAGCTATGCACCAAAGACAATGCAAAAACAAGTTTTCAGTGAACACTGGACACCCTCTGACATAGATGATAATAAATGCTAAGCAGATACACAAAGAAATTTGAAAAGGATCGAGAGGACAAGGGATGTAGTTAGTTAATTAGTAGAGGGAGTCTGAGAAACCTATTTAAATCAGAGACATAATAGTTTAGGGATCAAGGTCATGGTCTATATTGTAACACTGCTTGGGTTTGCATCTTGGCTCTGCTCTTACTGATGGCATGACTTTGAAAAAAATGAATATACCTTTCTTTGTCTCAGTTTCTCTACCTGTAAAATTGAGACAGTATTAGTACCTATAGTGCTTAAAATCATGTCTGATAAGTAATAAATATATTTGGTATTTGCTATTATCATTAGGTTGTATTAATAAAGTTATATCTGAGCAGAGATATGAAGACACAAGGGAGTGAGTCATAAGGAAATATGGGAGATATTCTACATAATAGAAACCAAATATAAAGAGGTGTTGAATCAACTTTTAAAATGCTGTGATAACATGAGGACTAAAAATTGATCACTATATTTTGTAAGGTGGAGAACACTGATGTCCTTAACAAGAGTTGTTTCTCTGGAATGGTAGAGAGAAGGTTTAGTTAGAGTAGATTAGAGAGAATCAGAGGAAAGAAATTAGGGACATTAAACATAGATTTTTTTTAGATGTTTTGCTGTAAAGTGGATCACTGAAATAGGTTGCTAGAGATTAAGGTTAAGATGCTGTTATTATTGGAGACAATATGGCATATTTGAATGCTAATAGAAATGATTCAGTGAAAAGGGAATGGATGTTGAAGAGAAAGTGAGAAAATAATATACTTAGGCAGAGAGGATGAAATCCAGGGCACAAATGGGCTACAGTAAATTTTTTGTAATAACAGGAGCTAATATATGCACATATTAGAAGTGTGGGTAAAAGGGACCTTAGATAATCTCTTAATTCTATTTTCTTAGTAAAATAAAAAAAAACAAGGGCATTTGCTTAGAAGGAAGATGGGAGCAGTGTTACTGTAATTTATGTCAAAGAAGCAAACGTAAAATAGATTTCTAAGAGATTATGAGGATGAAGGTCAAGCACAGTAGTTCTGAAATTTTGGCAGGCATCAGAATCACCCAAAGACCTTGCTAATGCATAGATTGCTGGGCCCTCCTCCAGATTTTCTGAATCACTGCACCTGGGGTGAAGCCTGAAAATTTACATTTCTAATAAATTTCCAGGTGGTGCTGATCTTAGGGGTTTAATGATCACAGTTTGATAAGCAATAAACTAAAACAAGTTTAGTAGAATTTCTGGGCAGCAAATGCAGGTACATTGATAATGGATTTAGTGTGAGAGTAATATATATATGTGTGTGTGTGTGTGTGTGTGTGTGTGTGTGTGTGTGTGTGTTTAACTATACACAGTTGAAGATATAGAGACTTGGATTTAATCATGATTTTTCCCCGCAATGTCACGTAACTAGAGAACAGAAATGGGACCCCAGATGTATGCAAGAATAATTATAATGATGCACCACAGACCCTGACTTCAGGAAGATAGGCTATGAGGATGTGGCAGAAGGATGGACATAAAAAAAAATGTAGTGTGTGCAGAATAGAATTAACATAGCAGACATGGGATTACTATTCTCTGCAAGTCCTATTTATCTGCTGGACATTTAGCTGTTACCTGGGAGCTTGGATTTGGGGATGGTTCTCATCATTCCCTAATAAGAATGACTGACTGTATCTAAACTGTGTGTGTAAACATTACCGTTTATGCTAAATATTTGCTTTCCTTCTCTGAGTCAGAAATTCTGGTATTTGACAAGCAGAGGGTGCCTACATAACCAGTCCACAATAAAATCCTTAGGTACTGAGTATTCAGTGAGTATCTCTGGTGAAAATATCTTTCACACTTTTTTCCCTGCCTATTGCTATCAGTGAGTATCTCTGGTGAAAATATCTTTCACACTTGTTTTCCCTGCCTATTGCTGGTGGAATTAAGTGCATCTTGTGTGACTCCACTAAGAAAGGATTCCTGGAAACTTCTTCTGGTCTCCGTCAACCATTTTCCCATGTTTCCAAGTCTTTCTTTTTGCTTATTTGTCTTAGTTTCCTTTTGCTATAATAAATTTTGGCAATGAGTAGGACTGTATCTTGAGCCCTGTGAATCTTCCTAGCAAATTATTAAAACTGGAGATGGTATTGGGGATCATCAACATATAGGGGCAATACAGTGCAGGTACATCATGAAGTGTGTTATAAAATGGCAACTGAAAGATTGTGGCCATAAACTAGGGTGCTTGAAAATAAGATTATTAGGGAAATGCAGTTATTATACATTAAAATATTAATGCTATGAACATGGTCATTATGCCTGAAATAGGGTGATGAGTCAGATGATTAAAGAAGAACCAAGAAACTTGGTGGCCACATATATATATATATATATATATATATATATATATATATATATATATATATATTTTAAGAAATTATCTATTTGAAGTAGATTAAAAAAACTCACCACATGTATTCTTTAATTCACTTTTCTAGGCATCAGGTGGTCCTTTCCATCTGCAGACGATGTCCTTCATTTATTTGGATGAGTTCCTGCCTATTATTTCATCTGAGCAGGTCAAAGATGTCCAAACTCCAGTAAGAACTGACTCTACCAGATTTCATCAAAATTCATTGGATATGATCAAATTATACTCCCATTATTTTAACAAATTTAAACTCCAGCAGCAGTATATGAATTTCCTCACGTCTTCAAAACTCATAAGACTTTTAATTATTTTTATTTAATTCTCCATCCTTGTATTAATTTTGGAGGAACTAGCAGCAAATGGGAGAAGATGAAGGGAGAATGGATAAGCAAATCTTACTCTCTTCCCATTACATGTCTTCAAGCCTCTGTTCAGAACTGAACTAGAGGAAGAGGAGAAGGTTTGAATTAGGTATGACTGAAAATTTAAATTGAATTAGGTATAGTCTATATGAATTTTTTTAAATGAATGTGTATGTATATAGTAAAAAAAAAATTCAACATGAACAAATAAATATACAGTAATATATTAAGTTGTTTAAAATCTTTGTCACAGAAGTATTCAATTTCCTACCCATGAGGAAACCACTTTGAAAAGTAATGACTTTCTTTTATTACAGAATTGTTCATTTGAAACCTATGTAATTTTACTAACCATTGTCACTCCAATAAATTTTAATTAAAAAAAAGAAAACTAATAACTTTCTTGAGCATCGTTTCAGAGATTTTTCATAAGCACAGAGGCAAACAAAAATAGTAGCACACCATATACATTTTTTCAGTACCTTGCTTTTTTCATTTAAAAATATAATTTGGATATCAGTAATTAAAGTTCTACATCATTCATTCTAAAAGCCTCTATCTTTGAATGCCTTTTTAACCAGACTATTTTTATATAAATATTTATCAATCTGGTAGTTATAAACAAATAATTAAATAATTTTAGTTAAAAATATTATTTAATAATTTCTTTACATATGTCATTTTTATCAAATGTAAGATTTTCTGTAGAATAACTCTGAGGAAAGAAATTGCTTGAAAAAAATGCTTATGCATTCAAAATGTGGATAAGATATTGTTAAATTAACCGTCATAGATATTTTTCTCATTTATACTCAGCAGCATGTAAGTCAAACTATTTCTCTCTCTTTCTAACATGGGCTCTTTGTTCTTTGATAACCTGACAGATAAAAAATAGTATCAAAGTATAATTTTAATTTGCATTTCTCCTCTTGTAAATGAGGCTGAAAATCTTTCCATGTTTGAGACATTAGTATTTTTAGTGCTCTGTTTATGTCTTTCACCTGTTTTTTATGGCACTAGATGTCCTTGTAGCACATGTATGTGCCAGAGTGTAGAAAAATCAATTCTGTAATGACTCAGAAGCATGAGACACTGGTGAGGTTTTTAGAAGTCCAGTGGTCTGAGGCATGCTGGGATATCCCTGCCAAGCAAAAGACAAGTTGTTGCTCTGCACTCCCACTCCCTGCCTCATACTTCCTAATGCCATGAAAGAGTCAAAGATCTCAGTAAATATAGGAACATACACTGCACTTGGGAATATCCCTTGAATCTATTTATTGGGTGACACAGAAGGCTCCCAGTTTCAAGTAGGATCCACAGCACAAGAGAGCAGTATGACAGGTCCATGCTTTAGTGAAATCTGTCGTGTATATTTTACCAGGCTTAACAAATAAGATATTATTTTATGTATCTGTGTTGGATAAGAATCATGACTGAAGTCTTTCGTAAGTGTTAATATGATAGTTGTGTCACATATCTCTCGGGTTTTAGAACACAGCAATGCCTTCCATAGCCAAGAACTACGCTTTGTTAGAAAAAATTACCCTTGGCCTGGTATTACACCCTAATAAAGTTTGAAAACCTGACAATGGAACAAGATATAGTAACATGATTTGCTCATCATGATATAGTCATAATCAGATCCCCTGATTCACAAAGCCAGGCAGGCACAGAAACAACACATTGTGTAAGTGAAGTGCTGCATTCTAGATTGGGCTGTAAAAGATATTTCAGACCTGATGGCACCTAGTGCTGATAGAACAAAGTCATTCTCTCAACCCACACCCAAGGGGCTGAGGGGCTTGTTTTGATGACTAATGGTGAACAAGGAAATATTATGAGTCTAATTCTCAGACTAGTAAACAGGATATGTGTGCACCAGTGAAAAATGGACTGCTGCTATGTTACAGCCCTACTGAGGAGGATCCCGGAATAAGGGTGTGGAAGGGAAATCCTTCCAATAGACAAAGCAATGAGTTCTGCTTGGCGGAAAAAATGAGTTAGTTATATGTACCAAATGCTGTTTGGTTGGTCAAAGGCCTGGAAGGAAGTAAAAACTGGCCAGAAAACTGGAAGCATGGAGTTATGAGGTAAAGAAACCACAAGAATTGTCAGTTGTGTCTCAGGTCAATGTCCCTCAGAAATCATTCACTTCAGAGGTTGCTCACAGTGACCAGGTGAAGATAATGACTTAGCTTCTGCCATCAACCACTGAGATGCTCATATAGTTAACCCGTTAAGAGAATGGCCGTGTGGCAGTGATGGGGGACATATGTGGGATCAACAACACGGCCCTTTCATATGAAGGCTAATCTAGCTACCACTACTTTTAAGTGTCAAACTTGCTACAGGGCGGGACTTATACTGAACGCTCAAGCCAGGCACTTAGAGCTTGTTGATGATGTCACAAACATTCCATCCTAAAGGGGACAGTAATTCTCACCAACCAAAATGATTCATATTCCAAATATCTATATTATCTGCCTATAATACCTCTAAGAACAATACTACTAAGGGCTTACAGAATCCCTCATGTTTTGACGTGATATCCCACACAGATTGCTTCAGACCAAGAGACGCAACAACAGGCTTATTATCATGTGTGTCATCATTCTGACAGCTGACCTGATAGAATGGCTGAATGGGATATAGACTGCCCAGCTAAGGAAAATTCAATGACATCTTGCATTGTTGGATCATTTTTCTGCAGGATGCAACACAGTAAGTAGATCAGTTATCAGAATGTGGTGATGTATCACCAGAATATGCAGGTATGGGAACAAGTGGCAGAAGAGTATCCCTTTCCTAATGTTTCCTATTTGTGTATTTCTTCCATTCATCTTTAATATTTGGTAGATAACTAACATTAGGGAACCACAGGGTAAAACAAGTAGTCATTGCTCTTCCAGAAAAGAATAACACAAATCACCATGAGGAACTAGGGTTGCTAATACACAGAGGGCAGGGATATACACACTTAGAATTCAGAGCATTCATCAGGATATCTCTTGACGTTGCCAAATTCAATGATAACTGAATTTCAACCACTGTAACATTATAAAAGCAAGGCAACTATAAAACTTTAAGCACCTTGGCTGTGAAAGTCCATGCTACCCCACCGGGCAAGCAGCCAAGAGAATCTAGGTTCATTCTGGGAATCCAGAATGGTTGACGGAAGCAAAGATGATAATTTATAGACCTGGGGGAGCTGCAGCAGTGAGTACCTTACCTTTTTTTTTGGTTTGTTTTGCTTTGTTTTTTAAACCATTTTTAAGATTTTTTTAGGATACTACAAGTGACCGCCACCAAGGAACACTGGATTTTTACTGTTACTCTCACGGATGAAATGAGATTTTCTTATTTCATATATTTTGTATAAGGTGAGATACCATAGAAGATACTTTTAATGGGTAGTGAAACAGACTGACTTTTTGGACACAATTTATCCATTTCCCAGATTTATCTGCTTTCCAGCCTTTGGCTTCATGATTCATATATTGGTTTCTCCATTTATTTAATCATCTCCTAAGAGAATGGCTAGTGTCCTTCCCTCCATCATAATGGAAGTTGAGGGCATTCCAGTATCCAAGCCCAACCAACTAGACCCATGGAAGCCCTGGTTCCTCACAGCCCTTCCAGACGCAAATGAAGTCCTGCGTCATCTAGCTTGCCCAGAAACTTCTTGGTGGAGTCACATAGCAAAAACGAGAAGTGAAGAAAAGTAAACACCCCACGAGCCTAATTTGGCCAATGAAAAGAAATAGACTAGACAAAATCAGCATGTAAATTTCTCTCCCTCCTTCCCCTTGACTGAATAGACTGAATCATTGTAGCCCCTTACAGCCTTTCTGTAGATGTTGTACATCTACATAGCACAACCAGCAATGTTTTCTGTAAAACTCAATAATTCACTGTTATGTATTTGCTCTCTCTCATTCTCTACTTCTATGTTTTCCTACTACTCTGGAATACACCACTCAATAAGGTATTAACGTAACTCTTACCCTTAGTTTATATTTTCTAGAGCACTTGAACTAAGACAAAGTCCAGTCCTATAATTTTAGCCATATCTATTCTGATATATGTTCATCTTAATTCACCTTTCATTTTTTTAGAAGGTTGTTTTGTTTCACAACTCCATTATTTTGTTCTCTCTTTGGAAAGCTTTTCTACATCTACTGTGTCTTCTTACATTAGAGACAATTTTACTTTATTTTGCCTTTATATTTTTTATTTTTGGAGAGATGTTTGGTTAGTTTTCATCTGCTGTGTGGGAAAATTTTCTTCATTATGGTGTTAATCTATTTGGTGGTGTGTGTGTGTGTGTGTGTGTGTGTGTGTGTGTGTTCTTTTCCTACTTTTATTTTGTAGTACCTCTGTAGATCTCATGTAATGGTTCATTTCTGTTAGACCTATTTTAAAAGTTTAGTTCTCCTTCACGTGGATGAGAGCCAAAGCTGGCAGAAATGTTCTATGATTTTCAAGGTGTTGTGTGTTAAGTATGTTCTTTTAGTCCTTACTTAGCATTTACAAATAAGTACAATAACTGTTAAACTGATTACATGCATAATTCTCAGCAACCTCCACTTTATTCATATATTACTTAATGTACACATTTTCTATGATATTTATTATTTGATTCTCTAACCATTGCTTCTCATAAAAACAAACAAACAAAAAGGCACCTAACAACAGAGTGTCAAACTATGAGACAAAAAAATAATAGAACTGAACGGAGAAATAGATTAATCCACTATCATAATGGAAGACTTCAACAGCCTTTTCTCAGAAATGAACAAATCTAGCAGGCAGAAAATAAGTAAGGACATAGTTGAATTCAACAACATCATCATCAATCAACAGCAGAATACACATTCTTCTCAAGCTCACATGAAATGTTCACCAAGAGAGAACACATTCTGGGCCATAAAACACACCTTAACAAATTTAAAAGAATAGAAATAATGTAATGTCTACTTTTAGAACACAATGGAATGAAACCAGGAATCAATTACAGAAAGATAACTGGAAAATCCCAAAATGTATGATGATTAAATACACTTTTAAATAGCATATGGGTCAACGAAGAAATCTCAAGAGAAATTTAAAAAATACTTCGAACTAAATGAAAATGAAAAGACAACTTAACAAAATTTGTGGCATGCAATGAAAGTAGTACTTAGAGGGAAATTTACAACACTGGATACATATACTAAAAAGAAATATCTAAAACCAATAATCTAAGTTTCTACATCAGGAAACTGGAAAAAAGAACAAATTAAATCCAAAGTAAGCAAAAGTAAAGGAAACAATAAAAATTAGAGCAGAAATCAATGAAATTGAAAACAGGAAATCAATAGAGAAAATCAATGAAAGCAAAAGCTAGTTCTTTGAAAAAAATCAATAAAATCAATAAGCTTCTATCCAGACTAAGAAAAAAAAAAGAAAAAAAGGACAGTGGAAATAAAACTAATGACTGCTAGATGGGAGAAGGATTAAGGGTAGAGGAAAAGATGAAGGGATTAGAAAGCACAAATTTGTAGTCACAAAATAGTCACAGGGACATGAAATACAGTATGAGGAATATAATCAATAATGTTGTGTAGATAAAGTAGGGTGCCAGATGGGTACTGAACTCATTGGGGGGATCACTTCATAGATTGTGTAAATGCGTGGCCACTGCACTGTACACCTGAAGGTGATGTAGCATAATACTGAATGTCATATATATATAGTCATGGGATGTAAAGTATAGCATAGGGAATATAGTCAATGGTATTGTAATGGCTATAAATGATGTCAGAGCGGTAGTAGATTAGGTTGGGAGGGGTTTTATCACTTTGTGAATGGTATAAATGTATAACCATTATGTTGTTTTATACACCTGAAACTAAAAAAAAAATAATAATAAGTTTAATAAAAGAAAAAAATGAAAGAGAAAACATCACTATACATTAAAAGAGTAATAAATGAATACTACAAATAACTTTCTGCTCACAAATTTGATAAACTAGATGACGTAGACCAACTGTTTGAAAGACACAATTTGTCAAACCTCATACAAGATGAAATAAATAATGTGAAAAGGCCTACTACATCAATTAAAGAAATTGAGTCAATAATTAATAACCTCCAAAACAAAAAGTACCAGGATCAATTTGGTGAATTCTACCAAGTATTTAAAAAAGAAATTACACCAATTTTCTACAATCTCTTTCAGAGGACAGAAGGAAAGAGAGTACTCCCTAACTCACTCTGTGAGACCAGCATTACCCTAACACCAAACAGAACAAAGGCGTTAAAAGAAACTACAGACTAATATTTCCAATGTAAACATAGATGCAAAACCGTTCAGCAAAATATTAGCAAATCAAATCCAACAATGTATAGAAATACTTACACCTCATGACCAAGTGGAATTTATCCCAAGTATACAAGAATGTTTCGATATTCGTAAATCAATTAATGCAATTGATCACATTTGTATAGGCTAAAATAGAAAAATCATATAATTATATCAATAAATGTAGAAGAAGCATTTGAAAACTTCCAACAGCCATTCATGATGAAAACTCAGAAAATTAAGAACAGAGGGGAAACTTTCTCAATTCGATAAAGAATAGCTACAAAAAAAACTACAGCTAACATCACGTTTGATGGTGAGAACATCTTTCCCGATAAGATCTGGTATAAGGCATGGATGTCCCTTCTTACCATTTCTTTTCAACATCATACCGGAAGTACTAGCTAATGTAATAAGAAATAAAAGGTATACGAATTGGGAAGGAAGAAATAAAATCATCTTTGTTTGCGATGTAATAATCATCTGGGCAGAAAATCCCAAAAAATTGACAACAAAAATTCTGGAACTAATAAGTGATGCTAGCTAAGTCGCAGGATACAAGATTAATATACAAAAATCTGTCATTTTCCTATATACCAGCAATGAACATACACCTTGTGTGGGATCTGCAAAGCTTTAGGTTAGGTTACAGAAAGGCCATTTTCAAGTTTCTAGCTTCACAAAATGTCATAAGAAGAAGAAAAACAAACAAAAACAAAGGGGAAAAGTCCAAAAAACAGTCTAGAGATCTTGTGTAACTTCTTATATTTGCATACCATCTTGCGATTTCCTGAATGTACCTCTCATTTGTTCTTTCAAATAAAACACTATAAAGTTAAAAACACATGCTTTTTTTGTCTCCATTTATTATATTTATTTATATTTATTGTTATCTGCCATTTATTAAAAGAAATGACTAAACTTCAGAGAGCTTAAGTTGTCTAATGTAACTTACGCTTAATATTTCTTTGAAAGTCAAAGATGATCCTTCAAAGGACAATAATTTAATGACCCATAATTAAATATTAAAAAACAATAAAATTTGAATATGATAGCACTGTGCATAAAACTTCTCAAGGAAAAAAAGAGACAATGAAAGTGATGGTTAGTTTTACATTTAATTTGTCTAGGCTATATATATAACAACACCCAGTTATTTATTTCAAAACTGATCTAGATGCTGTCATTAAGCATTTTGTGCACGTGATTAAGTACAGGAAATTGACCTCATATTGTGGGTGGACTGCTTTCAACCAATTGAAGGCCTTAAAAACAAAATCTGAGACTTTATGGAAAATAAGGAGCTCTACTTCAAGACTGCAGCATCAATTCCTGTCTGAGTTTCCAGCATGCCAGCGTGCTCTATGGATTTTAGACTTGCCAGTTCATAATCTCATAATGAGCCAATACCTTAAAAGAAAAGAAATATCTCATATCTCTCTCTCTCTCTTCCTTTCCCTCCCTCTCTCTCTCTCCCCCCAATTGGCAAGCCTGACTGATACAGTGAGATATATCCATAATAAGGTAAGTTCTGTCACCCTATTATGAAAGAACTTTATAGGAAGAATGTCTGAGAAATCTTACTATTCCTTACTGCTAACACTTGATTCTGATCCTATTACAAGTGAGCTCTGAACTCACTCCAAAGGATCCTACAGTTGTTGTTTTCTTAGACCAGTTCCCATAGGACATGTTTATATTTTGAATAATTTGGTAGAAAGAATTATTACCTCGCATGGCAAGAATCTCAGTGATGGAGACATAAGGGATACAGAAATCATAAAGAAATAGTGTATGGATTAGGTTTACAGGACAAAATAATCTGAAAATGAGCAGATAGTCTCCCACATTTAGCAATTATATGGGCAAATATGAAATCTTATTAAATTAAGCAGACCTAAATGTATCACAGAAAGAAGAAATTGAATTTAATAATTACATGGTAAAGAAAGAATAATTATACAAATGATATATAGAATCAATTCATTTTATAATAAATGTATTTAAAAGTCGTTGGTCAAAACTCGCTGCCTTTCTGGGGTGGTTTTGGAAATGCCAGAGCTAGAGAGTGGAGAAATTAAGCAAGAGTTGAAACTACTTTGTGAGTTAAGTTAATGTTCAGGTAGGTGTTAGGAAAGACCTGACACAAATGAAAACATTTTCTCACAGAGGTTAAAGTAGTTTGGCAGGATTTACATGAAGGCAGAGGAAACTTTGCTCCAAAAATCAGAATAATTATTGATTGCAGATAGAATGAAATACATCATGGACATGCACAGTGTTCTCAGAATTAAATCAATATTTAAGAAACATGCAGAAAAGTAAGCTAACATGAGAGCCTGAGACATACAGCACTCTTAAGTATAATCATTTGAAGATATAATGAGAATTTTGAGTGAGTCTGGAGTTCAACTAAGGAAGCTAAAATAGATTATAAATGTGGAACATTAGAGAAAAAGAACAAATGAGATAATGTGTATAAATTTTCTTCGTAAATAATAATGTATTTTTCATTATTGTAATTTTTCAAAAGGTATCGAATATATGGCAACCATTTTCAGCTGAAGAAGATAATTTCAGTTTTGAAATTTATAAAAGATTTGGTTTTGCATAGAATATCATAACTCACTTGTATTCATCTTTAAAGCTATTTATTTTTTGGATTTTTCTGATTAATACATGGTAATGAAAATTGTGGCTATTTCCAGATAAGTGGAAATGTCAGAGGAATCTTATTATCCATTGGAATTCCTTGCTTATTTTTCTATTGAAGTGTTATTTGTTTTTTGTTGTTGGTTTTTTGCTACTGACTTACCACAGCATGGTGTCTTTTAGCCTGAGGAGGTTAAGTAAGACAATAATTCTTTATAGGCTCATTTTTAAGCTTGAGACACTTATCAGTTGATTTCAAATTCTCCAAGGGAAGGTCTCTTGTAATGTTCTAAGCAGGGAAAGAACATTGTTTCACAAAAAGTATATATACATATATATCACTTGAGTTTTTATTTTAAATTTTAGTCTTTTGTATCCAAATGATCAGTACAAAAGTAATAGTCCAAAAGCTGTGTTGGGGGTAAGGGAGGAATGTATTATTAACTATAAAGGTAGTAGGTTTGTATTACTCCTGCTGAGTAGATTATCCTATAGTTTCCCACCTAAAGCTATTTAATTGGCTGAATCTTGTTGCAGAGAGAAGAATTTATGGTATATTACCACCACAGGACACATATAAATTGTGACTATTCACTTGAGCACACTTACAAAGAATCAAGTGTAGAATTTCATTTAAAGAAAGACTTCAAATGGCAAAACCCATGTCAGCGATGGTTCACTGATCTTAAAGGGACCACAGGACCCTGTTCCAGCTGGTTTTCTATTAGTTTATAGGAATGGTATTTGGGGAGAGAGCTGGATTTGTCTTTACTTGACTATCTTAAAACATTAAATCACAAGTGATTTTGGGTCTTAGGACCATGAATCTTTTGAAATAGGAATTTTTTTTTCTAAAACAAATTGAAGATTTACAGAGTTTTGGTCATTACCATAATATATTATAACATTCATGTGCAAAAGTTGTTATGGGCCAGATTTACACTTTATGAATTATCAAATTCAGTTCTCAGAATAACCCTAAATAGCTAGATACTATTATTACCCCAATTTTATAGACGAGGAAATGAAGAACCAGAAAACTTAATTAATGACAAAGGTTGCAGAGCTGAATGGTAGAGAAAAGAAGTGAACCCAATTCATGTTTCACCAAAGACAGAATTTTAAATTATGTATTGGTCATTACTAATTGAGAGAAGTGATATTACGCTACCCTTCCAATTTACCTGAAGATCTTTTTTACTTATTGAAAAATTCATGTCTTGCACAGCAATTTCCACTCCACTGTGTTCTTGTTGCAGGTAGGATCACCTAATGACTATTTTTCTGGGACCCCATATGTTACTTCCTTTATGGTACCCACTTGTTAGTTTCTGCTGCTTGACAACTAAGGAAGGTTTAATTTCATTGGACCACAAGGTCACTATGCACATAGTGCTCGTCAGGCTCTGTCTTGAGTTTCTCCATCTCCTCCCTGGACTTGTCCTTCAAATGCCCATTTCACCTCAGTGGGTGAGTGCGTACCAACTTTGAATTAGGTAATTTATTTGGGCTATACTTTTGATGACTGCAAATTGGTGATATGTGTTTATCATGATGATCCCATGAGACAATAAATGTAAAATGCTGAGATCAGTGCCTAGAATATACCAGCCAGGAGTAGTATCAGCAGTAGCAAAAGAAACAAGTGTTGAAATGGTGGTGATAACAGATGGTAGTAATTGTAGGTAAAGTATATGCTTTGGTATAATTTTTCTGATTCTAATTTAAAAAGATAAAAATCATGGAACAAAAGCAAAAAGAAAAAGAAGTCTTATCAAAGGGGGCAGAGAACATGAAACAATTTACTGTAAATTTCTCACTATGTGATAATCTTATTCAATCTATTTCCCTAGGATGCCTTTAGGTACTGAAGTAAAGTAGGAATATGAACTTCTTAAAAATATGGGCAAGGATGGTGAATACACAATGCAATATATAGATGATGTATTATAGAATTGTATACTTGAAAACATTATTTTACTGAGGTCACCCCAATAAATTTTATATATATATATATATATATATATATATATATATATATATATATATTAATACAGGCAAGGAAATGAGAGAATCCCTGTTTAAAACAAGGAATCAGTTGCAAAAAATAAAAGATAAAAAGTTAATGTTGCTGGTCAACCTGGAACTCAGGTTAAGGTAGGGGTAACTAGAGAATAGTGAGAAGATAGTTTCACATTCATGTGAATCCAGTGAAATTATTCTGTTAATTAGCAATTTGTATCATGATTTTCAATTTTGAAAGTGTTTTTCCATATATTATCTCATTTGCTCTGTGTGACCCAATTGAGAGTCTCATAAAAAGTTTTATATGTATTTTATATCAGGAAATATAAAACCTGATATAATTGAGAGTCTCATAAAGGTTTTATATGTATTTATATGTATTTTATATCAGGAAATGAAGGCTTAAGGCAGAGTCATCTTCCCAACATCAAAGAAACAAAATATATCAGAACCAAGACTACAATATTATTCTTCTGATACATACTCAATTATTTTCTTTATTTTTCATCCTATGTTGTTTCACACTCTGCCACTCATGTTATAGAGATCACATGATAAATAAATCTTGTCCTATACCTTTTCTGTATTAGACCATTTCTTAAGCACATAAAAGAAAATATGGGGTAAATCCGTAAACACACTTAAGGTGAAATCTTTGCTAAATATTAAAAGCTCTATTTGTTCCTTTTCTGAGAAACAGTGTTTTCCAACTGTGACATTTTTCTGGTTTCCATAAAGAGAACCAAATTTAGATTTAATGACTTGAATCTATAATCAAATAGATTTCAAAAAGAAGTCAAATGCTTATTCACAAACCATTCTCATATATCTTATTTTTTAGACTCTATTAATAAAGTCTCTACTGAAAGATGAAGTGGAAAACAGAATGTGCTTTATTGACTCATTATACATTTTCAAATATAAAATATCAATTGTGTATATACATTTACTTTTAATATTCATAGTTTTAAAAAATCTTCCTTTCAGTTTATTCCTTTTTCAACTAAGGAGCATTCATTTTTGGCACCATCATAAGTATTGACCAGAAGACACAATGAAGAACTTTTATTATAAGCATAATAGACATATGCCTATGAAATCACTATCTAAATCTAAGCATTTAGTAGTGATCTTAAAATCTAATCAAGATTTTCAAAATTCTACTGTATTCTTGTTTACTTTGTTTGCATGTAGTAGTAATAAGCCAAAATATTTGCCTTGGTTTGGGAATTTCATGAATTTTTTAAAAAAAACAATGTGTCTATATTTTCTTATGGAAAAATAAATCTAATGTGAAAAGAGAGGTGCTAATTGAAAAATTAATCTGTGTGACTAATCCCAGAAATCATATCCTGGCAGTTGCATAGCTTTTTCTAAAAGATTTCAAGCACAGTTTAATGATTCCTCATGTGAGTTTTGGTAATTTACTAGGCAATGTATCTGCTGCCAAGGAAGGTGAGTTCCATCTCAAATGGGCCTTTCTTATGCTGTATTTTCTTCAGTCATAATAATAACTTGTTTCTTAAAGTGTCAATATTTGTCACATATCAATTAGAAAAGGTGCTTCTTAATAATATTTTATCCTTATGACTGCTGAAATGTACAAGAATATATATTCCTCAGATTTAAACATTTCTTATTTTATTCATTGTCATATAAAATCATAACAATAAACTTTCAAAAATTACTTATAGCCGTTATCGATCAAGTCAACATGACAACGATTTTTGTTCCAATCTTATTCATACGACTACAAAATTTAAATAGTGATAATTGTGGATAGCTTTCCAATAGGTTCTAAAATTTATGATATTTTGAATAACTCGGCACTCAAAAGATTCAAAATGAAATTTAAAAAATAAATTCCAGTGAAATAATTAAATTAAACTTATTTGGGGCTTGTATGTGGTTATTCTTTTAAAAAATAAAATAAAACAAATCTAGCTAGACCCTGGACTGGTTGCTTCATTTGACCTTTGTCTGTCTAACACTGGCATGATGTGCCAGTGTGAGAATATAAGGCATTTTACTTTCAAAATAAAATATCATTAAATAGCATTGCTCAATAAGAGTAAAGCCATAACTGCAGCCATAGCTATAGTGACAATAAAATAAGCAGTTAGAATACTAATGACTCCATTTTATAAAGTGAAATGAGAATTCTCAAGTGGCCATGCAGAAAGGGTGAGCTGTATATTTCAATGAGTATTTCAGCAGGCAATCAATCATTAATTAACTTTTTTTATCCTAACAGAGAAGTCCTTTTCTGTTGATAGACATCTCAGGAGATTCCCTTTTCAATTTGACAGAATAGCAAATATCCAAATAGATTGTTTATCTGAGTCCAATATTCACAGGCTCTCATCTGAGGCGCGGAATGCATTTTTAACATCATAGTTAGTATGAGTATGTTGTCCTACCTAAATACGCTTGCTGCCTAGGTTGTCAATGCTTGTCAATCAAAGTTAAAATCTAGAGCATTAATTATTTCAGTGTATGCTTTCCCTAAATTTTCCCCAGGTTTTCTTTTCTTCCTCAGGTGCCACCAAAAACTAAGGTAGAGGTTTAAGCAGCACGTACAATACTCCTAAACTTCCAGAATCTCAAGGTAGTCTAAAAAACTTTTAGTAACGAGTCTCTATGAAGCTTTCTTATTTTCAGCCCTTTTTTGAAATTTTCTTATCCCAAGCTCCCTAATTAATTTATGGTAAAAACTAAAAATAAAAATAAAAAATGACAGATTGCCCAGTGACTAAGCACAAAATTTGGAGATAGATCTGGGTTGAAATGCATGCCCAACTACTTACTAGCTAGGTAACTTCAGGTGAGGATGGCAAGTGTTGCTACTGTCCACTGAGAGGTGGTTCTCCTTCTAGGCAATAGGAGAAGGTTGTGCTTCTTGTTCCCCTGAGGTTGGGAATGAACTTGAGTCTATCTTTGGCTAATGAAATATGAGCAGACACAAGGCATACTATGGCTGAGTGGGAGGATTGAAAAGCCAGCGTTCAGCTCTTCAGGAGACCACACTTCTGAGAATCTACAGGCATTGGAATCTCCCTTAGCCTGAACGATTGGATTCTCAGAGCAAAGACAATTGTCCTGCAGAATCACCAGGACCTGCAGCATTTTTTAAATAAGCAAGATAATAAACTTTTATTGTATTAAGATACTTAGATTTTAGGGTTGTTATCACTTATATAGCCTTGCTTGACCTGATAGACACATAAATTATTGAAGCTTTCTAGTCTCCATTCTCTCATCTGTAAGATGATGATAATAAAATGTATCCTTCATAGGGCTTTTTTAATAGTCTATTCATTTGAAAATGTATATTTAAAATACTCAGAAAAATAATTTCCCTTGTAAGGATCAAAAGTACCTACCTTTGTATTATTATATATTATAATACATACACAGCTTCAAAATGGAGGCGTTGTTACCATGTTTACTAATAATCTTTGAATATTAAGAATATCCCAATCTTTGTTAACTCAATTTTGAATGATCTACCTCATAGAAGTAATCCCTGTGTTGTGCTTTGAATTTCTGAAATAGCCTTCAGCCTATTGACAACTCCAAATTTTTCATAAATAAAATGTGATTTAGCCTGATCAAAATATTGATTCATTCCTCCACTAACTCAAGAAATGTAACTGAACACAAATTATGTGGAAATAAGTTCCAGGAGGATTGCCAAGTTTACTTTTGATGTTGAACACATTTTCTTTCTTTCTTTCTTTCTTTTTTCTTTTTCTTTCTTTCTTTCTTTCTTTCTTTCTTTCTTTCTTTCTTTCTTTCTTTCTTTCTTTCTTTCTTTCTTTCTTTCTTTTTTCTTTTTCTTTCTTTCTTTCTTTCTTTCTTTTATTTATTTTTTTTTGAGGATCACTTCTTTTTTTAATTTATTGGAGTGACAATTAGTGAAATTACATAGATTTCAGGTGTACAATTCTGTATTACATCATCTATAAATCCCATTGTGTGTTCACCACCCAGAGACAGTTCTCCTTCCATCACCATATATTTGATCCCCCTTACCCTCATCTCCCACCCCCCACCCCCCTTTGCCCTCTGGTAACCTCTAAACTATTGTCTGTGTCTATGAGTTTTTGTTTCTCATTTGTTTACCTTGTTCTTATAATTCTAAACGAAATAAGTCAGAAAAAGCAGAGAACCATATGATTTCCCTGATATGTGGTATATAAATCTTTCTTTTTTTATTAGTTTCAGGTGTACAAAACAATGTAATAGACTTTTTCTAATATGCACTTCAGTCACACACAGACACACACACACACACACACACACACACACACAAATCAGGTCAGCAAACTTAGTTTCTCCTTATTTCCTGGGAAAGTCATGATCATCTACATTATTATAGACAGTAGTAAGTGAGGAGTACAGTGAAATGGAAAAAAAAATCTATTGCTATTATAAGTAAAAGACACTTGTAAGAAAGGGAAAATTAGATGGAAATGGATGTCAGATACTAACATTCCAACAAATCAGAGGAATTCCAGAATGCATTATTGTGAAAGAGTAAGAAAAAAAATTAAATGGTAAAGACAAAAAAAGGATGAATAAGCATGATACATAATTTCAGGGTGTGGTTCTAAGGAGAGAGGAAAAATACAAGATCAGTGTCCAGGAAATAGAACTATGTAAGAAGAAATGGACAAGAGTAGTGATTACATGTCTCACTATATGTAAAGCAATATAGATCTAAATATATTAGATGTATCAATATATATCAGCTATTTTTACAATAATATTGCATAATAAACTACCTCAAAACTTTGTGGCATACAACATAAGTATTTTCTCATACAAATATTTGAGTTGTTGGGGGAGACTGTTTAGGTTGCAATTTTAAGAGCCTGCTGGAGTTTGACTGGTCAGGGCTGTGTTCATGTGGGATTGGCTCCAAACTGTGTATTTGGTCCAAATTGCCTTCAAATATTAATCATTTTAGATCCAAGGCTACTCAAGGCAAGATTTCTTTTTCCTTTTTTCTTTTGTTTAGGCAGAGATTGCAAGATCCCCGAGAGGTGAATGGAAACACACAACGCCTCTGCTTAAGGCCCAGATTCAGAATTAGCACATGCCACTTTTATATCACTTTTTCACATATTCAAAGGAAAATCACATGATCAAGTCCAATATCAATGGATTCGGGTAGTGTCCTCTTTCCATGGAAATTAGGGGAGAACATGATTATTTGCTGAACTACAATATAATCTACCACATCAAGCAAAACTCTTATCTAAGTGTGCCACCACATATACCAAAGTACACATTCAATTTGGCTCAAAAATTTTTTGAATAGGATTAGGATGTCTTGGAACAGAATTCATTTCATACTCAAGGTAGATTACATACTGCTGCAGTTATTCGTTTTTGGATGTGCAATGAAAAGTCTCTGTTTTTGATGTTGGCTAACAGTTTTTAAGCTCCATCCCTCCCTCTTACCCTTCTGCCCCTCATCTGAGCAGGCTGATAAGAAAGCCCATGTGCTCCATTCCTTGAATGCCAGCAGAAAATTAAGACCTTTATCCCAATTCCTCTGCTTAGTCACCGTAAAAACCCTAAGCCACTTTCTTATCCCTGCCTTCTGAAGCCATTTTTTGAATCAGTGTGGGAAGCCTGCCCTGCTCTCCAAGAAAGCCTCATTATGGTATTTTTAAATCCTCTCAGTGCATCTATAGCATCATCAGTAGCAACATCCAAACCAATTTTTTTTTTTTTTTAAAGGAAGGCGCAGCTCACAGTGGCCCATGTGGGGATCAAACTGGCAACCTTGATGCCATTAGCACCACGCTCTAACCAATTGAGCTATCCGGCCCCCCACCAAACCGAATCTTAGATGGGCATCTATCCTGTCTCAGAGGATTATACAGCTGGTTTTTCGTAGTCCAAGGACCATTTGGGGATTTGATAAAAATTTATAGTATTGAGCTCTGCTCAAAACCCAACAATAAATGAACTCTGAACTCTGAATTATAAAAAAGCACTAACAACAATTTTAATACACAATAAAGCTGGAGAAACGTTGCTGAAATACTATACTAGGGTCCATTTATCTGTCTTGTGTCCTTCGTTTCTACAGTTTTTCACTTGTTCAGAGTAGGGTACAATGAGTGGTACAAACCCCCTTCAAATTTCAGCACCTAGGCTATTTCCTGAGGACAATCAAGCCTGGCTATCAAGGAATGCCATCATACTTCTCTACTGTACTTCTCTGTGCTGCACTTCCTATGTTCTCATATTTTTATTGCAAACTTACTTTTTGATTGCCTCCACTTCACCTCATGAATATACAAGCAGAAGCTTCCATTGGCTAATTTATTTCTCTAACTCCAGCACCAAAAACAATGCCTAGAACATGGTAAGCCCTCAGTCAATACTGGCATTGGATGAATGAATGAATAAATATGATAAAAACAAACTATTTTTTATCTTATTTCAGAGTAGATTCTTGAAACTCATACAAATAAATATAAGCTTCAAGGGACTTTCTAAAGTCCAAATTATTTGAACAAGATAAGTGCTTTAGAGTTCCAAATAGGCTAAGAAACTAAATAAACTCAAAATTTGAAGTTAATTATAAACACCAATGTTCATAAGAACGCATGATAAGCTAAATTTTTAAACCTATAATAAAATAAAATTTAAACAGTCAGGCAGAGAAGAAACTATCCAGTGGAACATGAACAAACAATAGATTGTTAGGGCTCTGATTCATGAGGCTGACTCTGGAGGGACCAGCATCAATATAAGAAACCAAGCAGCTTTCATACAAAAGAATACAATCTAATTCTAGTATCAATATTTGAATGACAGCAGAATTAGTCCCTGCAGAAAATCCAATCCTTGTTCAAAGAACACCACCTACATTCCTAGGCATCTACAGCAGCCAACATCTCATCCATATAAAGTATCATCTAATGCATTTATCTGTAGCAGTGACACTTATCTGTACCCCAAAATGTTGTTTAGTTCCATCCAACCCCACCCCTTTCATTGACCCAGGCAAACATATATTCCGTGATACTGAGGTTGGAGCTTAGATACTTAAGCTCAGGAACTTGTGTTATAGATAGGGACTTAATGAAACTGTAAATAATACCTTTACCAAAACATTGAAACACCGCTACCCATCATGCATGTATACCTTAATTAGAGAAATAACATAGAAATAGATCCAATCTATTATTTTAAAGAATTTCTCAGTTTCACTTCTAGATGTTTAACATTTGAGAACACATCTTGATCCAAAGAATCAAGTCTTTGATTCTAGTTTTCTTGTTAAAAACTACCAGAGCAAAAGCATACAACCTTGCCAAGATGTAATGATGCACTTGAAATTCAGTGTAACGAACACCATCTCAGGAAAGAATATATAAGTGGTGGAATCAGTGCGGGAAATCAGAAAGGAATAACGGGCATAACATTAAAAAAGAATATAAAAACAATACAAAAACAAAAACAGGAGAATGCAGAATAGTATAAACAAATAATGTTTACTGATGTAAAGAAATAAACATACTATAATGTTGATTTTGCTAAGAGCAGTGTCATATAAGTCAAGGTTGTTATAGTTGAGAGTTTCAGTATTCAATTGCCATAAATTTTAGTTGGGTTTGAAAATATTTTTGTGGTAATAATGAAGTAATTTATTCTGAACTTGCTGATCCTAAATTATTAATTATACTGCCATGTAATATGACTTATATCTGTGATGTTAGGACTGGATTCCAGAAAAAGGAGTAAATATTAGGCAGTACAAATTCACTCAAAACACAGCATTGGTAGTAAGAAATTGAAAATCCTACCTTTACCCTGAACTTGAAAGTATGTTGATGGGTCTATTATGCCACCTTAAAACAATAAATATATATGTCTTAAGCAAAATTGTGCTATGCTTCTGACATTCTTGCAGTAAAAATTTTGTCAGCAAAAGACAATTTAATATTAATAAGAAGGTTGAGCAATCTTTTTAAAACCATTAGAATTTTTTTCAAATATTAAATTTTATAAATGGCATGAAACCAAGTTGAATGCATCGTATTTATTCGAATAGAAATTCAAAACTGGATATCAGAAATTTTATAAGATTTCCTAGTATGTGTAAGTCGCAATGAATTATTTTAAAGACTCACCAATCCTACTACTTAGAATCTCTGATAGCAGCCCCCCTCATCTAAGAAAACTCAAATGCAAGAAATGCAAGAAAATGCGAGCATCCTTTGTTTATACTACTCCGCATATCTGATTAAGTAATTCTCAATTTCCAGTCTGTTGGGGAGTTAAACAGCACCCATAGAAAATGGTAATCCCAGGACAGATCAATAGTTCATTTCAAACATGTGTTCGTTTCTCCTTGCCAACACAAGGCAATTCAAGTCTAAGATTTAGGATTAGTTTCTCTAAGTTGCTGTTCCTCTATACAGCAACAATGGCACATATCTCTACCCTATTTAACTCCCATTTTTAGTGCCAATATTCTAGTTTCATATTTAACCTTTTTCATTTACTTATTTCCTGCCTTATTCCATAGCAAGACTTGAAAAATATCTACAACAGCATCAACTTCTGTTTCAAATATATTGAAACACAAATTATTATGTTTCTCAAAACATTACAAAATACATTTCTGTATTTGGTACATACAGATATTAATTGACATATAATGCAATTTTCCATAAGGAAATTTGTGATTAGAAAGTGATTTCTGCTTTAAGAAATATTTCTGCTTTAAGAATAATTTCTAGGTGAGTGCATAAGCAGAGACTTACAATAAAGTCTCTGAGCTAGAAAGCAGCATTCTACATATCCAGTATAATATAGATAGATGATAGATGATAGATAGATAGATAGATAGATAGATAGATAGATAGATAGATAGATAGATAGATGATTCTCAGAACCCAGGAAAAAGGAAATTGAGATAGCCAGATAAAAGATTATACTCTCAACTATACTAAGTGTTCATACAAGTTACTTGGATATGAAGACTGAGTGATTCACATAAAAACCCTAATATAACCCTCATAGTTGCTAAATGTATTTATACTAAACTGCACAGAAAAATATTTATTCTTTACTATTGGTTCATTTTCAACTAATTTTGTTTGTAGGGTATATAAAGGTCCAACTTAAAATAAACTCTTCTCGTCCATTTTCAGCCATTCAATACATTTATATATTGTGGATATATTTATGAATGTGAAAAATCTTACCTGATTAATGGAATCAAGGTTGCAATACCCTGCTTCTCATGAATATTGATGTTTTAACAAAGCCCATATAAGTCCATTTAAGCGTGCTAAATTAAAAAACAATTACTATAGTATAAATGGATCATTTAAAAGCTGAAATAGCTCATAGACTGTTTTGTGTGTTGTTGTTTTTTTTCTTTTTTTAACTCCCAGTAGGTGGTGAACCATTTTAGGCAAAGACTAATCTGAGTTGGTTTGTTTGTGTCCTCAACACTGACAATTGTATCTGGTATGAAATGACGTTCCCTATATCTTTTTGAAAGAATGAATAAATGAATGAAAATGTATAATTCCTCAACTGCCAAGCATTTTAATATCAAGAAAGTGAAGACAAAACAACACAAATTTTGATGTCCAGGTAAAATAAGATTCTTGCTGATTTTTGATTTGCATGAGTAGCACGTAAATTTATTGTCATTTAAAGGGAACACAATGGTTTCAAATTATCAATCTCTAGAGAAACTGATTTACAGAATTCTAGCCAGGTGGAAGTCTAAAGTAATGAATTGAAATACCTCAACAGTAGAAATAGAATTAGAAACTGGCATTACCTTTTGTGTTAGCATACCTTAGGGAACTCTAAGCAATAAACTTGTCAAGAGTAAATAAAGCCTACATCCATTAAGATTAGAGACTATAATCAATTTTCTAAAAAGAAAGTACCTCGGCTAATTTATACACATAATTTATACAATGTATTGTGTGTTTCATATTATAAAAATATTAAAAACAAGTGAATAAAGTTCTGTGGAATATTGGTAGCTTATTGTACATAAATAACACCCTTGTGCTTGAATACTCATTTTTTATATTGTGTGAATTACTTCAGCATCTGCAAGGTAAATGTATTGTGTTTTCAAGCCTAATAAGCTAATGATTGGCAAAAGACTTTAAGAGGCATCGTTTACATTTTCAGTGATGTTTTGTTTCACTTAACTACTGATACTGCATGTGACAAAATCTATAGAATTGATTCAGGGTCAGAACTGTCTAATGGACATGATAATTAGGTCACCACCAGATCATCCCTAAACTTAACTCATGTGTTAGCAATATGTAAACAATAAATCTCATTCATTGCTGCTATAAATTTTAAATATAGCCATTTTGAAAAATAGCGTGCTATTTTCTTATAAAGTTAAAGGCACTCTTACAACTTAGCAATACCAGTTCTCAGTATTTTCTCCAAGAGAAATAATAACATATTTTCATGCAATTATATGTATATAACTGCTCTTCATAGCACTTTTACTTCCAATAGTCCAAACAGAAAACAACTCAAATTTCCATTGTCAAGTGAATGGATTTTTTTAAATCATACATATTATCACAATAGAATATTATTCGGCACTAAAAAGGAATGGACTATTGCCACACGTGGTTTCAAATACATTATGCTGAGAGACAGAAGCTAGCCACCCCAGAGGATACAATGTACAAATCCCAAAGGAAAGTGAAAATTAATCTCTTATGGCAGCATATCAGAGGTTTTGTAGGGCTGGGTGGATGGCTGGAAAGGGAATTTCTAGGTATAATGGAAATGTTCTACACTTTATTTACAGTGGCAGCTCCACTGATACATATATTATTTAAAACTCAGGAAAATGTACAGTTAAAATGAATGTATTTTATTGAATGTCAATTATAGCTTAATAAAGTTGGTTAAAAATTGTTCAATCTTTGATAAAATAATAGGTGTAACTGTAACAATATGCTTTGCCAAAGAATGTTGTTGAATATACACATTTAGGTAAAAATGACAATTTAAAATCAAAATAATAATAATAATAATATTAAGAACATTTTTGAAAACTTACACTGAAAAGTATTCTATTAGTTTGGTGTGCTTATTATACAAAGTACTTTACATGTAGTGTTAGCAGTTTTAACTTTGACCAGATAAGGAACTTGAAACAGAAAGTTTATAACTGAGGAATGAGAATTTTATTAACCTTCTCATAAACATATTCAATACTGAATCAGGATATAAAATTCAGATTTTTTTCTGAATTCAAATCCCCAAAACCATAAAACCCGAAACTAAGTGTTCTAAGAAAAAAAAAAAAAAAAAAGAGGAAAAGCTCCTTGAGTTGGTCTTGGCAATGATTTTTTTTTTTTAATATGACATCAAAAGCATAAGCAACAAAAGGAAAAATTAACAAGTAAGACTATGACTATATCAAACTAAGAAACTTCTACAGAATAAAAGAAACAATCAACAAAATGAAAAGGCAACCTACAGAATGGGAGAAAATATTTGTAAAGCATATATGAATAAGGCGTTAATATCCAAAATACTTAAGAAACTCTCACAGCTCAATAGCAAAAAACGACAACAACAACAAAAAAATGAACAAACAAACAAATAATCCATTTAAAAAATGGGTAAAGAACCGGAATAGACATTTTTCCAAAAAAGATATGCAGATGGCCAACAGGTTCATGAAAAGATATTTAACATCAGTAATTTAAAAAGGTGTTAATCATCAGAGAAATGCAAATAAAAACCACAAAGACGTATCACTTCATACCTGGCAGAATGGCTAGTATCAAAAAGATAAATTTTACATGACATATAGATGATGTATCACAGAATTGTACATCTGAAACCTATGTAACTTTACTAAGATTTGCTACCCCAATAAACTTTAATTAAAAAATTTTTTGAAAAGATAAGCTTTGGTAAGGATGTGGAGAAAAGGGAACCCTTGTACACTGTTGGTGGGACTGTAAATTGGCACAGCCTTTATAGAAAACAGTATGGAGTTTCCTCCTCAAAAAATTAAAAATAGAGCTATATGATTCAGCAATCCCACTTCTGGGAATATACTCAAAACTCATGAATAGATAAAGAAAATGTGAGATATATATATATATATATATATATATATATATATATATATATATATATATCAATCATAAAAAAGATAGAAATTCTACATTGAGGATATAATGCTAAGTGAAATAAACCTAGCAAAAAGAAAATATTGTATGGTATCAGTTCCATGTGAAATTGAAAAAAAAAAAAAAGTTGAACTCATAGAAACAGAAAGTAGAATGGTGGTTTCCAGGAGCTGGGTGAGTGAGGGAAAAAGGAAACAATTCGTCAAAGGGCACAAATCTTCAGGTAGAAGATGAATAAATTTACAGCATGGTGACTACTGTTAATAATATTGTATTTTCTACTTGAAATCGCTAAGAAAGTAGACTTAGATTGCTTTGTATCATGTACTTGGGTTAATTTGGACTTGACGTGTATGTATGTTTCTCTCATTATATTCCAACTTAGGCCTTAGATCAATCTTATACGTTTATTGCAACATTTCCCCTCGTTGAATTTGCTTTTTTACATCTATTCAAAGAAAATAAAATGTGTACAGCAATGATTATCCACATTAAAAGAAACTAATAATGGACAAATCAAAACAAGTTCTAACAGGTTTTACCCATCATTCATCCATATATATTTATATGTATACTTTTTTAAGAGAAATCATTCAGTGAAGATTTAATAGAGAGAAACACTAGTGGACTCTTTTTCTTCTCCAGCTTTTTTCAGTTATAATTAACATCTAACTTTGTGTGGGTTTAAGGTACAATGTGATGATTTCATATATGAGTATATTGGGAAATGCTTACCACAATAAGGTTTGTTAACGCATCTATCATCTCACGAAGCTACCCTGTGTGTGTTTGTGTGTGTGTGTGTGTGTGTGTATGTGGTGGGAATATTTAAAATGTACTCTCTTAGAAACTTTCAAATAGACATTAGAGTCTGATTCACCAAAGGACATCTTATCCAGCCATATTACTGACATCACTCCCTTTCCTGTACGTGTATATTCCATTAACATAACATCATAAAGCAAATTGGAGAAATATGTCTACGAAACAACATGAAATGTACTCATTGTTACATGGAACAGATTTGAAACTAGAAATAATAACAATAAGAAGAACTTTATTAAATTTTTGAGAATTTTATTACCAAAGAAAACATGAGCCCAAACAAAGTTTGTTATTAATTCTAGTTTGAAATAAACTTTGGGGCACTGAGTTTACATGAGCAGGAAAATGACTTTTAAGCTTGGATTCCCCCAAGAAGGGCATAATCTCCAATGCTTATTTAAGTGTCATGGAGAATAATTAACACAGATGTATTCCCCAGAAGACAGTAAGGGAGCACAGAGAACAATAGAAAAGAGAATGTCTCCCAGAGATAATGACTGCTCTACAAGAGTCCAGGATCGTTATTGACTGGTAATATCTAGGTGTCTTCCATTCTTCTCATTTACTGACTGTGAACAATCAATTGAGATAACTCACTACCTTCAGACCAGCCAAAGTCTTCTCATTTACAATGACATTTTTATTTTAGTTTCCTGCCCCCTTTACTCCACTGTGAATTCAGTGCTGAGTGGGGGATTTCCAGAAACTTGAAAACTTAACTTATTAGAAATAGGACACCTCCCTTTAAGTTACCTATAAGAGAAATTTCTTTGGAAATAAATTTTTTTCGAGTAGGAATGTTATGTGTTGTTGTTTTTCCTGATAAATTACTCAATAATTCAGCAAATAAAATATATTAAGAAGCCACATGGTGGTCAATCACTGTATTATATATCAATATTTTCAGTCGTAGGTTCTTAAGTTGTCTTTTAATGTTCTTAATTTTAATTCACTGACTTCACAATGCCTGGCACCTATAGATCCTCTACTGCTCTTGAGCACTCAGACTGACAGATGGACTTAATACACGGTTATTTCATGTGATTCCCTTATCAAAGCTTGTACTAAGGTCAACTGAAATCTCCAATGGAGTGTTACCAAAATTGCAAGGCTAAGGACAAAGTGAACTTATATGCAATCATATGATATATAGACAAGTTTACTTTAAAGGACTGAAACAACACCTTAGTTCTGGTAATGCATTATCCTTATTTGCTGTCTACACTTAGTATTGGATATTCACTATTGTTTAATGTACTAGTGTTAAGTACCTAGTATTATGGCACCACAGGAATCAGTTAGGGTTGATTGACAGTGTTTTTCTAACTAGCTCCCAAGAGCCATCAGCAACAAGAAGGGAGAGTTATAGACACAGGACCTGTGTTTGCAGCAATTGAAGGTATTATTGTGTGTCTCGAAATTATACCAGTCAATAGAGTCAATATCCTGGAGCATTAGAAAGAGGAAGTTTACTCACTGTCCGCAGAATAAGTGAACAATACAGTGACAAAGTGAGCAATAATGCAAGTGAGTGCTGTTGGCTAAACAATAGTGTTAACTTAAGCAATGGAACAAAAGTAGACACATGTTAGGAAACACTCATTTTTATAGATTATAGTCTTCCTCTCCTGAAGAATAAAGTAAAGTAACATTAAAATAGTGCGGAGATGTTAATAATGTATATAGAAAAACGTTTAAAATGTACGTATTCTTTGGTCCTCTCTTACCATTCTTGGAATGTATCCAAAGAAAGTAATCAGAAAAATAATATCAAGGTTTTGTACATAGAAGCTCATTGCAGATCAAGTTTTACGGGTTCAAAAATTGCAACCCACTTAAACAGGGGATTTTTTAAATAAAACTGACCACACCTTAGGGTAGTTCGTATATAGGTATCGATTTATAGGTATCAATTATTATTTTATAAAAGTAATTTTAATATTTATTATTGATGATATGCAGTATTCTTAAAAGTTTGAAACACTATTTCTGTATGAAGTCAGAGGCATGAAATCACATATGATAGCTACCTATTTTCCCTGCTTCTGACTTCATCTGAAACTATCGCCCAATACTACCCTGTAGAACTCTATCAATGAGATAACACAGTGTTTCTTAAACACTCTAATTTGTTACTGATGGAACAGAAACTAGTTAAGTATAAAGAAAAACACATTCTAATTGGTTTTATCCTTCTTGTATATTTTCAATAAAATAAATTCTGCCCTGCGATAACAATGCCTTTGCTGCTAAATCTTTTTTTTTTTTTTTTTTTTTTTATCTAACACAATGCCTGACATATAGTAAGAATCCAAGTTCTCTGTTCCATATAGAACACTGATAAACTTTTAAGGAAGCAGGCGTAAGCTTGGAAAAACACTTTTTATTATCTACCTGAATTTTCAATGTTATTTCCTATATTCAACCTATGAAGCGTGGTATTCAGCCTCTAAATGTGAAATGCTGTCACATAAAAGGTCCATTAGAGAACTTTTACTACTGTTCTTAAAATAAAGATGCAACTATAAATTTACTTGTGTCTGTGTTGCTCTTTACAGTAAAACTTAACAAAAACTGCAGTCTGATATCAAGTAAGTGAAAGTTACAAAATAAAGAAAAAGAATACGTACACTTTCAGTGAGTCTTCCAGAAATTCACTGTTAGAAATATTTTAAATAATGAAAAATATTCTGCCTAAATAGGGCAACAAGAGAGAAAACAGAGTACCCTGATTCATTGTGTTCGAGATGCAGGAATTATAGTGTTAAATTTGTGCAGGTGAATCAAAGGACTAACGAGAAGAGGTAATAATAAGTTAAATTTTTTACTCAGTGATCATTTTCTGCTTCAGCCTTTCTTGTGCATTGTGTTTTTAATGCAGCTTTTGTGCTCTGTTTAGGAAGTCACGAAGCTACAAATTTAAAACTCAACCTTCCTTGGGAAGGAGAGGGCTGAAAACAAGTATTCTAGCGCTGGAATTCTTTTCAAAAAAAAGCTTCAGAGCCAACCTGGTTATAGATGTCCCATCAATAATACATCCCATCCCACCTAGATCTGTGCCTGGGCGTAATGCTTGATAATCACAGCATAAGCATGTATCATAAGAAAAGCTCGACATAGTTTTTAAAAAAGGAAGCAAGAAGGCATGAAAAACATAGAAGCATCCTATCAAAATGGACTTCTTTAAGGACTGGCATATAAAGGCTTAACATCAACTAACTGGAATGTCTAGCTGTTTTTAATGTTAGACTTTTAAGAGCACAGAAGTAAGATTACAATTGCACCTTTATTATTAGCACAAGGTTGGATGTTTTATAATGACTCTCATATCATAATATTTCATATCCTAAATCTGAATATTTTGGCTACAGGTTGAAGATATAAATTGACATTAAAAGTTGAGGCAAAAGATAAATTATTTTTCCAATATTATGCCTGCTTCCTTAAAATTATCTGATGTTTCAGGTATACAATATGGAGTACACAAAAGGCAATGAGATTGGGGGAACCTCACAAAATCTCTGGTATATTGTAGCTTTTCATATCAATTTGGAAAGTCAAATAATCAGATTTTTAAAAAAAATTTTAGGGCTCACAGGTTGATAAGATTTAATGCC